>NW_011888898.1:1352272-1354660 GCF_000151845.1 Pteropus vampyrus | reverse complement strand
CATCACCTTGGGATTAGATTTTAATACAGGAATTTCGAGGGGGCGCGTACAATCTATAACAGAAGGCTTGATGGGAGCTGACAGTAAAGTTCTAGAATACTGCTGCTATTTACGATGTTTCTCAAAAATGCTACAGTGCAGCGTTTCGTCGTCTTGATCCATTCGTGAAACATACACTAAGTGACAGCAGAGGCCTTCCATTGGTGGCCCACCAGCCACAGCTGGCCCAAAGATGTGTGATGTATGGGCCTACGCACCGTATTTCCAATGGCAGCGGTTATGGGAGCCTCATTCAGACTGGTCAGCCCTCTCCAGTCCCCTTTCGTATATCCGGTAGCTTCTTGGCCCCTAAGACAGAGTTTTCAATCCCTGCATGAAAGGCAGTGAGCCTACACAATAGCTCAGAGACTATTAGGACTGAGCCTTCAAGTTACTAGAGGCACAGAAAATGGAAGGATCCTTTTTTCGCACTCAAAGTAAATATCGAAGCCCTCAGAAAGGCTGTCAGGCCCCTCCATGACACTGTGATCCCTCGGCCCTCCCATATCACCTACTAGACTTTCTGCTTTGCTCTTCCTATGCCGGACACATGCGCCCACTCGCCGCTGATACCCACGGCACTCCCTCACTTTCTGGTTTTTGTTCAAGAGCCACCTTGTGAGGGCGACCTTCCTTGGCTCCCCTTTGAGAACTTACAAGAACTTTTTCCCTTCTAGCACTTACTAATCCCTTTCTCAGCCTTATTTTCCTACCAAAGCCTTTATCATAGTCCAATATACTATATTTAACTTTTTTATTCATTTGTCGTCTGTTGCTTTCCGATTAGACTGGAAGCGGCATGAGGGACAGCAACATGGTCTTTCCACTGTCTCCCAGCACCTACGACAGTGCAGGTACCAAGCCGAACAGCGAATGCCCGATCGTGACGTATGCCGCGGAGGCCAAGGATGCTATGGAACCATAACAGCTCAGTGAGGGTGGAGGACGAAATTCAAGAGGGGACAGGGAGAGATGAAGGTGGAGTCGTGAGGGTTGCCTGGAAGACAGGAGGGAGCCATGGAAAGATGAGTGACCAGAAAGCAGGACAGGGACAGTATTTCCAGAAATGTTTTCTACTCTGCTGTTTTGCAGATCAAAATGGTATATGTAGTAACTAATTTTCATGAACCTGAGAAACGAACCTTTCAAAAAAATTTTAAAAAATTACCAAAGAGTCTGTTTAAATAGAATTTTACCAAGCTCATAAGTATGCAGTTTACCTGGATTTTCCCCAAGATACTGGCTTGATTTCAAGCAATTGGAGGTCTTAGAGAGCCAATCAAAGAGTAAGATGAAGAGATAAGGTAGATTCGGCGGGCAGGATGGGGTCATCCAGACTGGACTCAAATTTCAGCTCTGCTCCTTGTTAGCCATGTGACCTTAGGAAAATGACAAACCTCTCTGAAGCTTTTTTCCCATCTGCAAGATAGGATTAAATATTCCTACAACTCCAAGCCATTCTGAGCATTAAATTAAAAAAATAAACTTGTCACACACCTCCTACAGTAGTAGGTACCGAATATACTGAAGCCATATTTATTAAAGCAGTCATGCATTTTATTAATGATTATGCAAATTAGTGCATCTTATTTTCGAAGAATGCTAAAGGTTGACTTAATTTTTACAAGGAAAAATATTGCTGAAAATACGATATTGGTGTTTTTCCTGTCTTTTTGCTTTTTAAGTGTGTCGCTGAATAAAACATAAAATGCATATATAATATGTGATATATGCAATAATACACAAGTACTTGTATTTTTCTCATTAGCATTCCATAGGACTGTATTTTATGCATTAGGTGTTGATATGGCAGTGGATGATTTAGAACATATGGAACCATTTCTATTTGCTGCATCATATGTACTTCTCTCATATTGGTGTACATTGCCACTTTAGTCTAAGTATGTTCTTCAGTTGTAGACAAATGCTATAAATGTCTCCTTTTGAAGAGTCAGGTGGACTCTGCTCTCTGACCATGGGGAGAGTACCTCACCATTTTTTGAATCCTGTGAGTACTATGGATTACCCTTTATTTACTATATACAGCATGTAAATAAGTTTCAGAGGCATAAAAGCTTCAAAACTAAACGAAAAGGAAAATTTAATAACCGACCGATTTTTAGATTGTGCACTAAATAATCTGCTTTTCATCCTAAGAAAGGGGAGGAAGAAGGCAGAATCTAATAGACACATATAACAAATTAAAATCCAGTATCTAGGGGGTGTAAATCACGTTCCGTGAACCAAACAATGTGGTTTTCATCAGATCTTCTCCAGCTGCTCTGCTTGGAAGCTTGAGCATAATTCAACCAATTGTAAAACAGAAGACACTCCCGACAAAGGACAGAA
>NW_011888898.1:1330408-1352222 GCF_000151845.1 Pteropus vampyrus | reverse complement strand
AGAATGCTAAAGGTTGACTTAATTTTTACAAGGAAAAATATTGCTGAAAATACGATATTGGTGTTTTTCCTGTCTTTTTGCTTTTTAAGTGTGTCGCTGAATAAAACATAAAATGCATATATAATATGTGATATATGCAATAATACACAAGTACTTGTATTTTTCTCATTAGCATTCCATAGGACTGTATTTTATGCATTAGGTGTTGATATGGCAGTGGATGATTTAGAACATATGGAACCATTTCTATTTGCTGCATCATATGTACTTCTCTCATATTGGTGTACATTGCCACTTTAGTCTAAGTATGTTCTTCAGTTGTAGACAAATGCTATAAATGTCTCCTTTTGAAGAGTCAGGTGGACTCTGCTCTCTGACCATGGGGAGAGTACCTCACCATTTTTTGAATCCTGTGAGTACTATGGATTACCCTTTATTTACTATATACAGCATGTAAATAAGTTTCAGAGGCATAAAAGCTTCAAAACTAAACGAAAAGGAAAATTTAATAACCGACCGATTTTTAGATTGTGCACTAAATAATCTGCTTTTCATCCTAAGAAAGGGGAGGAAGAAGGCAGAATCTAATAGACACATATAACAAATTAAAATCCAGTATCTAGGGGGTGTAAATCACGTTCCGTGAACCAAACAATGTGGTTTTCATCAGATCTTCTCCAGCTGCTCTGCTTGGAAGCTTGAGCATAATTCAACCAATTGTAAAACAGAAGACACTCCCGACAAAGGACAGAAGACAACCCTGAGTTCACGGCTCTTCGCCAAATTCTGCCCAGGCCAGCTATGTATATAATGTCATGTCTGTCAAATGATATGTTTGAAAGCATCCCTAGGAGCTAAAAGGAGAGAGGAATGTAAAAAGCAATAAGACATTTGCACCCTTGCGACTCTCTAAGGAAGAGAAGGTATCAGTGTGTATAGAGCAGAGATTCAACAGGGGGTGATTTCAGCTACTAGGGGACATAGGACAATGTCTGGAGACACTTTTGGTTGTCACAACTGGGCAGGTGCTTTAAGCATCTGGTGGGCAGAGACTCCGGACGCTGTTAAACACCCTGCCATCTCCCCACCCTACGAAGGAACCGTCCAGCTCCCCAAGTCAATAATGCTGAAATTAAGAAACCTCTGTGTACAGGTTTCAACGCTTAACTGATGCTAAGTTTGAGGTTTTGTTCACGTGACTTCATCATCCAAAGTCCTTGGGATCATAAACCAGTATTTCTGTCAGAAGGCCCTAATCCCCATGGTCCTTGTGAAGGTTCAGTTCTCACACTGTCTTCCTCAGGAGGTGGTGACACCGATGTGAATGCTCGAGTGAGTCCCCGTCTGCTCTGGGTTCTTCCTTTGTACTTAGAGAGAGGCCACACAGTGGAGCTGGTCTCTGATCAACAGGTTTGGATCTGGTAAACGACAGGGCGTCAGTGTGAGAAAACCAAGGTCGTTGCCTCACGGGCATGAGAACTCATATCTCTGCACACCAGCCTGTGAAATGGCCACGAATTACACATAAGCACAAGCCGCGGTGCCCATTCCGCCCCCAAGGCGTCTCCTCTGTAAGTCTGAGAATCTCTGGCGGGAAAGCAGGGAAGATGTCCGTTGCCTCGGTCTGGGCTACACCCGGCTTGTGGTTAAACAGAAGACTGCAGTCTCCAGGGCTGTCAACCCATCCCTTTTTAATGGCATCAAATTTGTTTTAAAAAATGTATGCTGTGGGTTTTGAGGTAACAACTGTAGCTCCAGAAAAGTTTGTTAAAGATCGCATTAGATAGATGCTTTTTGATGGACAGTCTCTGTGCTTGGGCGTTTATACTTCACGGTAGTATAGCTGGGGAAAGAGAAAAAAAAGGATGTGAGCCAGAGACTTTTCAGTAAATTTCACGGAACTATTGCTTTCTTTGCCCAAATGTCTCCGAAAATTTTATGAGAGGGAGAATTTTGTCCTTATTATGCTTGACTGAATAATTGGTTAAATTATATTTTAAATCAGCATTTCCGCAAATTGAAGAACAACTAATACTCAAGTATATCATGGGTTATTATACATGCAATTTGCATAAAAGTTAAAAACGTCAGTGCTTCAGTAGGATCTGGGTGCTGCCTAGAAAGATTGCACGAAGCCAGTGGCTAAGACAAATATCGCTGGTGTTCAGACCTTCTGTTTTCTAATTATAAAAAAGCATAGCATAGCCACCGATCGAGTGGGCTCATAATCAAATCATAACCATTTGGAATAAAATGGCAGCTTAACATAAAACTGCTGACACAGCACTTTAAACTCTTTTGTGTTTCGAGAGGGAAGTTCTACATTTCAGTGTTTCATTGTTTTCCAAACCGAATGCAACTGGCAGCTGTGGGTGTTGTGGGGGTTTTGATGACAGGGGGTTGCCATGCTCTCCAGCCCTTCACCCCAGGCTTCATCCAGAACAGCTGTGGATCATCTGTTTTACTTATTAGACTTCTGCAATTGTGAGTGTGTGTGTGTGTGTGTGTGTGTGTGTGTGTGTGTGTGTGTGTGTGTGTGAAGACAGGAAGTGATGGCTAAAAAAAGTAAAACCATTGGAGCGGTTGTTAAAGATTACCAGGTGGAGGACCCATTTCTTTCTGTACATAAAATAATGCAAATGGGTCTTACTTAATTGCAAAAGAAAAGATTTTAAACTCTTACATGAAAGGAGAAATGCAATATGTACTGTAACTCCCTCCTCTTTTACTGGTAGCCTGTTAAATTTAATTAGCTATTAACTGGAACCTACAGTTCATAATTCCTCCCTATTCCTCTCCCTCCCTTCTCCTCCCTTCCTCTCCCCTCCTCCCCCTACCTTTTCCCTTCCCTCCTCCTTCCCCCTCCCTTCCTTCCATTCTTCCTTCTTTCTCTCCCTCCCTTCCAACACATATTTACCGAGTAGCAAATTAAAAAAACACAAATACTAAACAAGATGATTTTAGACAGTGATAAATGCTATGAAGAGAATTAAACAGAATGATCAGACGGAATGCGCCTAGGCAGAGAGGGAGGTGCCAGACTATGTTAAATTGGTCCTTTATGTTGAATAAGAAAGTGGTGTCAGCCGCTGAGAGTGTGCCCTCTAATATGAGAGGCTTTTCTTGCTTCCACTCCCCACCCCAAGGTTTCGGGGGGAAAAAAGAAAAGGAGTCTTATGTTTGGTTACTTATGTTATATACAGTTACGCCTTCTTTCAAGGCAGGCAGGCATTGAGTAATATCTGGCATCAAGTCTAAGAATCACATCTAAACGGAGCATGCTAAGTTGTTATGTTTTGAGAGATTAAACTTTCCTTTGGGTTAACGTTGAATGCATGCACTAAGAGAGGGCTACTGACCTACTGGTCTCGATTTAACTAGAGGAAATGAATGTGATCTGCTGTGGACAGGAATGTTTAAAGGGTGATATTTCACCTGAAAGGTAAAGGATGAGAGCGAGCCATCTATGCAAAGATATAGATATCATACAGATGTGCGAACTGTAGCTATTCTGGGCAGAGGGAACGGCCGCTGCCAAGGTGTGGTGGGGAAGAGCTCGTTCTGTTAGGGGGACAGTACTCTACGTTAGTGGCGGCTCTGGGACGCCAGATGCACATGAGTCTGACACCCCTCCCACACCTGGGTTATATCCATTTTACCCTGTATCGAATTTCTCTAAAATGTCCCTGCAGTGTTCTGGGTTGTTCCCTCCGTAAGACCCATTGATGGATGTGACACCTCATTAATATGAAAACTTAGAAGTGTGAGAAGCCATGGCAGGGCAGAAATATCAGCCACGGCCACACCTCAGAGAATAACCATGTGGAATTCTATGGCCAGTTCATGCTGTTTCTGGTGGTGGTGGGTCTAACTCCAAGGCAAGGTAGGCTTAAAATTGGAGACATGGTAGCCACAGTTTAAAGTCATTGCTGTAATATTTCTTAAGTTAAAAAAAATTACTCCAAATTAGCCGTTGTTAATACTACGGAATATATCTTTTCAGAATGTTTTCATTTTGGGTACATAATAGGTAAATATAGGTAAATATATAATATGTTAAAATAGGTAAATATATAATATGTTAAAATAGGTAAATATATAATATGTTAAAAATAAAAGTAGGTTTTAATCATGTATGTATGTGTATATAATTTTTGAAGATCTACCTCATTTAAAAAAAAATATTAACTAATATTCTCTTCCTTGGAAATACCATAATTGAAATCCTGACTTTGCCGTTTATTAGCTGTCTTCCATTAAGCAATTTATTTATTTAGATCAAGAGAAGAAGAAGAAGTAACGTTCTAGGTAGAAGAAATGTTTGTGCACAGATACTAATGCGAGAAAGAACTTAGTCCGTTGATGGTTGGTATGTCGGGAGTTAGTGCCTGAGGACACAGATAGTAGATGAGATGGAGAAGCAGCCAGAACTGAGCTGTGCAAAGCCTTATGGGCCATGGGACGAATTAGGAAGCTTTAAAACAAGGGGAAAAAAATGATAAAATTTGAATGTTCCAAATTTACATGAAGAATGGCTTAGAAGGGGGCAGCAGTGGAAGAACACTTTTTTGTCGAGTCTTTCTCTTATTTACTTTTTAGAGAAAACACTTCTAGAACCAAGACTTCGGTGTCTAATGTTACAAATATTTGCTTTTTATCTTAATATCTGTGAAGCCTCCGCTGGGTCCTCGATGTATTGTTAAAACAGATCACCAAGACTCACAGGTACATGGACATATGGATGTTCAATGGAGTGACTTATTTAAAGAACTGAATGGATTTTTAAAAAGGGAGTTCGAACTCCCAGCCCTTCTTAGCCTAAGATCATTATCGCGTTTTCTGTTTTAAGCGTTTTATTTAGAAATAATTTCACTTAAAATATTGCAAAAATAGCGCATGGATTTCCCAGGGTATACCTCAACCTAGATCCTCCAAATGTTAACATCTAACATGAATATGGAGTAATAATCTAAGCCAAAAATTAAAATTGATCCATTAGTAACCTACGGATCTCATTTGAAATTCCATGAATGACACCCCCCACCCCTCTTTTTTGCTTCAAGATATAATCCAAAATCTACCTTGCATTGCATTTCACTGTCTCCCTAGGATCTTCCAATTGGGGTCAGTTTTTCAGTCTTTCTTTGTCTTTTATGATTTTAACATTTCTGAAGAGGACAGGACAGCTATTTTGTGGAATGTCCCTCGTTTGGGTTTGTCTGAGGATTTCCCTTGATTACACCAGCGTCGTGCATTATCGGAGAGGTTTCCACAGAAGTGGTGCTCTGACCTTCCCAGTGCATGATTTCAGGAGGTGCGCGATGTCACCGTGTCTCCTCACTGTGGCGTTAACTTCGATCACTCAGGTGAAGTGGTGTCTGCTGGGTTTCTCCACTATAACGTTACTCTTTTTCCTTTTGTAATTAACAAGTATCTTATAGGGAGGTACTTTGAAACTACATAAATATTCCATATTAGTGTCCTTTTTCTGCTATAGCAAATTACTACAGAATTTATGGCTTGAAATAACATGAGTTTATCGTCTCACTATACTTTAGGTTAGAGTTTGAGATGGGTCTCACTGGGCTAAAACCAAGATGTTGGCAGGGCAGTATTCCTTTATGGAAGCTCCAGGGGAGAGAGTCAGTTTTGCTTGCCTTTTCTGGTTTCTAGAGGCTTCTCACATTCCTTGGGGTGTAGCCTCCTCAATTTTCAAAGTCAACGATGGTGGGCCAACTCTTTCTTACCCTGTACGAGTCTGACACATCACTCTGATCATTCTGCCTCCCACTTCTACTTTTGCAGAATCTTGTGTTGACACTACCAGATAACCCACAATAAAATCCCTATTTTAAGGTCAGCTGTGTAACAACCTTAATTTCATCTGCAACTTAAATTCCTCTGTGCTAAGTAACACAACATATTCACAGGTTCTGGGGGTTAGGACATGGATATCTTTGGGGCCATTATCCTGCTTATCACAATTCCATTCTTCATCAAAATTTTAAATGAAGCATTTATTTATTTATTTTTTATCATTATGAACTTAGAGTTTTCTATCGTAGTCAACAGATTTTAGTCTGTTAATATTATTATTTATTTTGATGGTGAAATTGTTTCAGGGAGTCCCTTAAAGATAGTTCCGGTGTCCTTTTGACATGTCCTCTTCGTGACTTTGGTGCCATGAGATATTATAGGACCATCTTTTACTTTACCTGCCATAGCTCTGAAATCAGCCATTTGGCCAAAGGTTCCAGCTTTCTTTATTGGAGAATGATATTTAGAAACCAACACTGGGCACTAAGTGTGCTCATTGCTACTGAGGCATCTTTGCTTCTTGGTCCTTTCAATGGACAGAGTTAGGAAATATATACGCAACACACTTTTTCTCTGTCTTTTATAGCCCTCATAAAATTGTAAATAAATTTACCCGTTTACTTATTGTTTCATCCATTTAGCTCTGAATTTTATGAAGCAGGGGTTTTGTCATTATATAATAAAGTCATCTCTTAGGTATAGGTTACTAAAGTTAATCTGTAAGGTGAAAGTCGTTTATAATAAAACCTAAATAGCTTCTAGTGACATTGATGATTTTCTCGAATCTTCCATAGATTTCAGTCCTTTATCATCCTCAATAAGTCCAGCCTAGTCAGTTTTACCTCTGGCATTGAAACCAATTGTGGTTTCATCATTTGAGCCACAGATATGCTTTTTATTCAACGAAATGCAGGGTTGTTCATACCAGGAGGAAAATAGAGACCCTTTCCCCGCCGTGTGTATAGCAGATTGATGTCTGCCATCTTACACTGCTGGACATATGCTCATTTGGTAGCATATTGGTAGAATATTCTACACTCTTTAAATTTCCCTAACTTTCACACACTGTTTTTGTTCTGAGCACCTATAGATGAATTTAAGGAAGTTAAAAACACTCAAGAAGCTATCTCAGTATGTGTCCAGGGTCACAGACATAGTTTTCTCTAGATAGCAGACACTAAAAAAAATATGTGCTCCATGAATAAATAAAAGTGTGTTTTGTGTCCTTTGGAACCTTGGAGCCTTTCCTGTCCTTTTCTTAATGACAAATTTTATGGCCCTCCTTACATTACTTCTTTTCTTTTCATTTGAGCTCTGTTTTTTATTCTTCCAAATAAAAATGGTATTGGTATTGGTGCCCGAAGAGAGTGAATAATTCATACGCATTCCCATACTTGGACACTATTTCGAAGAGGTATCACGGACTTGGGGGTTTCACTGGAGCTCTGAGAATGAGTGAACTTGAACTGTTATTAAAACTCCAAAGCCCTGAGAAGACTTTGGGAAGATAGTCAAGCTCTTCAAGCTCTATTTGAGGATCTCAGTTTATTTACTGCCAAACCCACAGTTTGTTTCCTTCCAAAACTGTCCCCTTTCATTGATGCAGCCAAGGGGCTTTCTCTAGGCGACTTTCCTGTTTGCCCAGTTCTGGGAGTTCCACCAGCAAATACTTAGTCCGGGTTCGTGGTAGCAGGAGACCACCGACCTTAGCAGAGCTCTGCATGCTACATGTGGTGCTGCGCAGACACATGCTCTCTTTTAAAGGAATATTACAATTCCTGGCAGACAATCCCATTATGCTGACTCGGTTTTATTGTCTTAGTTTTTCACCTGGTTCCCTTGACGATTTTCTGTTCCACCACAACAGGAAGACAAGTAGGTGGCAACCTAGTCATTGGCAAAGCAAGGAAGGTGGCTTCTAGGCAGAAGTTGAAGATGGTTTAGGAGAGCTGCTCACTGATTGTTTTAATTAATTGTGCTTTGCCACTGATTAGAGGTTCAGAACTCCTCTTGAGAATTGCCTCATTGCTAAGCATCCCTCTGCCAGCACAGTGTGGAAAAACAAATTGAGGAGCATCACCCATGAAATGCCACAATTCCTATTACAGTTTGGCTAATCCTCCTACCATCAATGCCACCCTATTGTTTATAAACTGAAAATAAGCAAAAAGTAAGGTGTCAAAGTCAGATTCTGTCTCTCTGTACGTTATCAGCCTCGACTTCCCTCAGAAGACAGTATAAGCACAGAGGCTGACAGCACGGGTTTGTTCCCACACAGGTTTAATATCATCTTGCGATTTGCCCGTTATTGTGTCTGACCATTCACATGAGATATTTAGCTCATTAAACCCCACTTTCCTTATCTACACAATAGGAGTAGTAAAACAGTAAAGCCACAGCTTACTTGGAGTTCAGATTTTAAATGAACTCATGAGGTATAAATTGGATGTGGCTAATGTTGTCATTGGAAAACCCTTATATAACCCATAAAATAGATTACTTGTGGTTTTATGTATACAGTTATACAGTATGGGTGTATGCAAATGTATAATAATGCATACAAGAAAATACACTCTATAAAATACAGGGCACATATGCAAAATATAATTTTATAGTATATTAGATATGCCACTGGATTTGCCATTTTATTTCTGCCCCCCTCCTTTTTTTTGCCCAGTTCACATGGTTGAATTCACATATGATACAACTCTAGTTTATCTCATGAAGTTGTTGTGAGGAATAAAAAAATTATGATTGGCAAATTGCTAATTCTGTATAAATGATAAAGAGATCATGATGGAGATGATAATGATGATAAAAGTGTTGAAAGTAATGAAGATGAGGATGAGGAAGATGATGATGACAATGAATAGCGATTTGAAGATTTTTACCATATTCAGTTTCCTTAGACAAATGTTTATTATTACAGGATTTCCCACACTGACAAGGGAAAATTTCAAGCATAAGATAATATTCTTTCCATTAGTCAACAGAATTAATATAATATAATTGTACACAGTCTAACTTAATATATAGAAACCTGGAACCCTACCTTTAATTTCCTTCTTCTCGATGGCCTCATGAGCCCAAGGCTCTGTCACTTGCGCTTCCTGACATGGGCGGAGTTATACCTTAACCATGTGTACCAACGTGCTTTGGTCTCTATCGATGGGAGAGATCAGTTAGAACAACATTGTTTTGTGGTTATATAACATCAAACCACAGTGAACTTTAGCTCCCTAAATGACTCTTTAAATATTTAATATCATATTCAAAAAACGTACATATGTAAGAGCAGAGAGAGGTTGCAAGATGGAAGAGAGAATCTCAAAGACCGAGAATGAGCCCTGGGCTCTTCGCAGGATGTTGAGCCTGGTCTCCCAGTCCTTAGAAAGCAAATCACACGGTCTGTTATTTGTGCTGTATCTTTAGAAAATAAACGTTATTCTGCAAAAATAAAAATATGCATTGTTTCAGTCAGATGAGAATTTTTTTTTTTTTTAAATGAGTTAATCCAGCCTTTTGAAATTTCTCGTTTAACTCTAACTTTTTATTATGGAAATTATCAAACACGTATCAAAGTAAGGAGAAAAGTACAGTGTTCCCCTTTGTACCTCATTATCTGGCTCCAACAATTATTATTGACATTTTGCCACTTTATCTTTGGCTCACTAATCTCATCCTATCTGCTTTTCTTACTGGTGTGTTTTAAAGCAAATCCCAGGCATTGTATATTTTCATTGTAAAGTATTCAAAATATATCTTTATAGAATAAGCCTTTAAAAAAGGTAACCATAAATTAACAATAATTTCTTAATACCACAAAAAACCAATTATATGACTTTTTAAATAGTAGGGGTATTTAAAACTATTGAAACCTTTGCCTTTGGTAACTAATCTGTTGTGATAAATTGTTGCAGTGACAATTCATTTAAGGCACTCCACTCCACTGTGAGTTTGGCAATACATGCTCTTGAGCTGTCACATTATGAATCGCATAGATCAAGATCAGCAAGCTTTTTCTGTAAAGAACTTGATAATAAATATTTTCAGCTTTGCTGCCCATATGGTCTCTGTTATGACTACTCAACTCTGCCATTGTATGTAAAAGCAGCCACAGATAATACATAAATGAATGGGCATAGCTGTGTTCCAATAAAACTTTATTGACAACAAAAGGCAGGTGCCCTAGAGCCATCATTTGCTGACCCTGGCTATAAAAAATGTAATCCAATTCCAATCAGAGAGGGTTTGCAAACCCTGGAGTCAACAGTACCTTGGAGAGTTCACGTGTTGTGGCTGAACAGTAATGTATTAAGATCCAGGACCCAAATTCCAGATCTGTCTCCATCATGGCAAAGATCTTGAATAGGCTGCTTTTTGATTCATGATTTTTCATTTGTTTGGTGAAGATTGGCCCCTACTTTTCCTGCTTAAAGAGGTTATTGCAGGGCAGTGGGATCGTGGATGTAAAAGTGCTTGCTTACGGAGCTGTAAGATGCTGTTCAAATGGAAGGCAATGATCACCCACTTTGCAGTGAAATTCTGGATGGGACCCCGTTGACGATTCTTAATTACATTTTTATTCCTCACCTTTCATCTTGCTAGACGCCAGACACATAACAATAAAAATCAGACTTACATTCACTGGGCACTTGCATTCATGTCGAGGACTCATGCTAAGAGGGTTTACATGTGTGATCCTGTTTGGTTAGTCAGGTGTATTATCTCAGTAGGAAGGAAACTGAGACCAAAAGGTTATGTACTGGCCTAGCCCCCACTGGGGGGAGTGGCAGCGTCAAGACTGCCAGCGTCTGACTCTACAACCTTTGATCTGTGCCTCTAATGACATTTAGGACATACTGTCACCTTTCTCCTTTTTGCAACGTCACCAACTAACCCTTTTGTGGTTTATGTGGTGCTTTTCTACCTACATGAGTTCATTTAACCTTCCCAGCAGAGACACTCAGTAGTTCACTCAAGTCACCCAACCTGGACAACTCCTACTTGTTTTCAAAGATCTAGCTTCACTGTCATTTCCCAAGGTAGACCTTTTGTTTTCCCCCAAACTAGGTCAGGTCTCTGCGTTAAATGCATTGACTATTATATCCTAGTATTGCTTTGCCATGCGCATTTCACATTGGTACCTAAAGAGTCATCATAGAGAAAATTCCACGAAAGTAAAAATGTCATTCTTCTTCACCACTCTATCACCACCCTTGGCGCATGGGTGCTCAGTAACTACCTGTTAAAGAAATGTTTCTAAAAATAATGAGGATGGGAGTTGTTTGCTTTTGAGTGAAGTTTGCGTCCTAATGATATTAATTACATTGCCAGTTGAGTTGGCTATGTGAACATTCCAGCAGGGAGCAGTGCGTCAACTCCATACCTGGGACCGTGGCCTCACAGCTATCTGGTCTACCACTAACTTAAGAAAGGCAGCAGTGGAGGGAGGGAGGGGAATGCTTATGCTGCAGCGCCAGTGCCTGGGATGGGGAGAAGTTGGTCCTGTCCCATTTGGGAATGTGAAAAATGTGCATGTGTGTACGGTGGCTAAAGATGATCTCCTAATACTGTATACAAAAGGATCATGGGAAAGTAATTGCAAACAAAATGGTCTTTGGAGGCAAATGGGTGACAATGAATACACGGAGAGGGACTGGTGAGCTCCTTAGTGGTCTGGAGAAAGATATTCGAATTCCACGTGTTAAAAAAAAATCACTTTGCAGACAAACAAGACGTAGGCCAGCACAGTGGCGTCCATGGAATCCAACTTTGCAGTTTCCCAGAAGATGGAGAGAGGGAGGGCGTGAAGCCAGCAGGGAGGAGAGGGTGCAGCACGAGAGAAATGATTCCTGGGCAGATGGTGAATCTCAGGTGATCCCTCTTGCATCTTCGCCCCTTAAATCAGTGTAGATTCCCTTCTGGGTCTAAGATGGCGGTGTGCAGACCTCCACCAATAGTGTGGCATTTGGCAGTCGCTCCATCATGAAATTTTGGTTCTAATGCACAATGAACGATAGGCTGGGTCTGACCCAGAGAAAAAAGAGCATTTTCTCTTTCTTATCTTGACCTCCTAGGATATTTCTAAACTAAGGTGGCTGACTTTGGTTTATCAAATTCTAAACAGATAAGTAGAGCAATTTTGATATATCCAGGTACTTCTATTCACAGGTTTTCTTCTTTCCCGTATTAATTTCTGATTTGGTTTCCTGGGTAGGTATAGGCCATTCTGCTTCTATTACCTTTAATTAAGGTCTTTGCCATTTTTCATCAGCAGAATCGGGGCAGGTGACGCCAGGGTGACTGAGGGCTCTGTGTGGGCACCTGAGTTAATGTGTGGCCATGCTAGAGTCATAAAGTGTGCAAGAGTCACTTACGGGACCGGACCTCTGTTTTATGTTTAATTATCTTAAATGTTGCAAGCTCAGCTCTTCGCTTTGCCATGGTCTGCCGGGTAGAGAGAATGTTGATGGAGTTTTTTTTAAGTCCCTCCGAAGGGCCAAAGGTTAGACCCTTATGAAGCTACTTAGACCAAGGGGGCTTGTAGCAGGACTTAGATTACAGACGTGGTCAAAATCACCATCTTATCCAGCACTTGCTTTTGCAAATACGTCCGGAGGCAGGACATTAATTTTACCAACTGCTCGGAAACATGGATATAAAGCAGGCATGAAACCAAAAGACACAGATGAAATTTTGGAAGCGGTTTCTTGTTCTGCATGGGAGGGAATGGGTAAGAAAAGAGACAAATGAATACAGAAGTCCACTCCTCCTTGGGTAGGGTAACTATGGCTTAGAATAATAAAATACAGGCTGGAACGCACCATTTCCTGTTCTCTACATGTGTCCCCAGCAGTTGACAGCAAAGAGGAGGAAGAGTCTTTCACCAGGAAGAAAGCGGTAGGGCAGTCGAGGCACTGGGGCTTCACATGGCAGTTTTTCTGATTACTGACACTCACATGCTCCTAACAGCCCACAGAGCCACAGCCACCAACTCCTGTATTTGTCACTGTCACTTCCCAAGTGCTTGGCATTGTTCAGGAAATTATATGTGTAAAGCAGAGCTGCCTGCGTCCAGCTTCGACAAGGGGACAGCCGTGCAAGGGTGCTTGAAACCGAAACAGGCTTATGTGTCCTATTATGTGCCCCAGCAAGAGTCATAAATAATTGTGACAAGTTTTTTTCGCTATCCCATGTGACAGTCCTTGACTCTGCCTCCTGTCTCCTCCCCCCTCTGCCTCATAGACTAGACCTGCCAGGCTGTGTGATGATAGATGTTACCGGGCAGCAAATGACAGCTGGATAGATTTTTTAGTTGGTGCTTTAGAGGGAATCAGATATGCTGTATAAAGCAATAAAAAAAGCACACACACAAGGTGGATTAAAAATAGCTGGCACAGCAGTAACCCACTTTGTTGTTTATCAAAAGTTAAATCTCACCTGGTAAGTCCTAGTGATGTGTTAATTTTTCAGACTCTTGTCAGAGTGACACTGACAACAGCCACCAAAAATAAAAAAAAAAATTAAAAAAAATAAAGGAGAGAGCGAAGGGGGGTGTAAAAGCAATTGACTATTTCCTTACTATATTTTTATTTGTCTAACAGACAAAAACATTTTCTTCTTTAAACGGTATCTAAGAAAAGAAATGGACTCCTGGTGCTGTGCCATATTGCTGAGTTTTTTTTTTCCTTTTTTTTTTTGTTTTTTGTTTTTTTAATTCTCTTGAATTTTAAACATAAGATTGAAAATGTGCTTGGATTATGGAATTATTCAACTCTCGTTCAATTAAGTGTTTTAAAAAACATTGCTCATTCTCCTCCACACACTCTATTGATCTCGATTCCATGTAACAAACGGTCTGGTTTCCCAACTACCCTGGCAATGTCATGTAGGCGTCAACAGAACTACTTAGTGTATGTTTTATAAAGAATTACAGCCTCTTCTGGATTGCTCAGACTTTCATCTCGGGCAGGCTGGCTTGGCTACCTCGTGTCTCGTCGGCTGTGTGGCGGTGCCGGAACATAATTCAGCGACCTGCCCGGCTCCCCAGTTCACCGACGTGACAGGCCGTGAGGTACTTCGTCACTGCATTTCCGTCTTCCCCTGCACCGCAGGGGAAGTGGCTGTGTGTGATTTAAGAGCGCTCAGGACATCAGATCACAACTATTTTCCCCCTTGATTTTTCTGATGAATCACGTTAGGAAGGCTGTAGCTTTCGCATGGCAGCATGTGGCGCGAGGAAGCAAGGTAGCGCAAAATGTTTACTAAAAAAATATGTCTTTTGGGTTGGGTACCAGGCAAAAGCGATAATTTGAGCTGTGCCTCTGTAACTCAGATTTGCAGACAATTCGGTACTGATACAGTTGCGTCATTTCTAGCAATATCGGATTGTACATGTGTTATTGGGTAGTGTTGATTGTTTTGATTGTTGTGGAATGATTTTCATGACAGAGCCTATATCCTATGGCTTCATCACTCAGTCCAGTTTTGTTTTGTTTTTCTAGCAGACAAGAATTGATGAGACGTGAGTGGAAGAAAATATAATGAAATGGTCGAAGGGCAGGTTTGGGGATTCTGCTGCCTGGATCCAAATCCCATGTTGTTTTCTTAGTCCCTGGGTGACCTGAAGTGTGTTGTTGGCTTCTCTGTGCCTCGGTAACTGTATCTGGGGACGGGGACTGATTGTTATCCCCTGGGAATGATCATTATCCCCTGGGGATGATAAGGAGCCCCACGTAATAGGCTGTTTTGAGGACCGAGTGAAATAAATGGACTTAGTATAATCTCTGACAATAGGAGTTGAAGAAATATTCCTTTAATTATTATAATTATTATTTAGTTATTATAATTATCACTGCGATAGTTTTACTCAGGCCTCCTGCATCTCCTTACTCTGAATCTTTCGAGACTTGATGAACATGTGTTGGACGAGTGAATGGAGAGCTATTTTTGGAACAAAGCCTTCTTTGGGGTTAAGCAAACAGTAGCGTCTTATATTGTTTGACTCAGTGTAAGTGGTCTTTGATAAGCCAGCCCTCTAAGTATAAGGGATCATAGTGTGTAGATCACTGAAAACTGCTTTTTTGGCGAATTTCATCTCTTTCTCCTTGGAAAAGAACCTTCCATGAGATGCTTGACGTGGACATTGTAGGGTTCTCGAATTTGTTGATCCGTCATTTGTCTGCTCTTTCTTGCTCACCATCCAGCTACTTTATGTCATAGTACTGTAGACTTTCTTGAGTTCTAACCTAGAATCATTGAAAAAAATTTTTTTTCGGACAGTGATTCACAGTAAGGACTACGATCATTGTGGCCGGGGTGGGCACACATGCATGGTGTACATATGTCATGTTGAAGCAGATGCTCCATGAAACCCTGGCTATCCTTCCCACATGTGACATACGCTGGAATTTTTCTCTTCAGTTTAATTTCTTTAAAAAGTGCTGCTCTTTTTAAAGATCAAGGGTAGGCAAACTTTTTCTGCAAAAGGCCAGATAGTATTTTTGGCTTGGAGGAACAACTCAAAACTACTCACCTCTGTGATTGTAGTGTGAAGGCAGCAGAGACAAGACATGAACACGTGAGTATGGCCATGTTCCTAAAAAACCTCACTTATGGACATGGAAATTGGAATTTCATGTAATTTTCTTGCGTCACAAAATATAATTCTTCCTTTGATTTTTTCCCCTCAACCACTTAGAACCATAAAAACCTTTCTTAACCTGCAGACCGTTCGAAAACAGGCACTGGGTGGGTTTGGCCTGTGGGCCATCGTTTGTCATCCCTGCTCTAGGCCACCAAGTTGATTTTATGTCCTGTAGTTTACAAAACACTCTCCCCGAGCATTTCCCAAAATGACTTGGAAGGGATACTATTGGCAGGAGTGCAAATAGTAGCTAATGGAAAGAAGACCCGTCTCTTCACATGGATTCGTGACACACCAGAGTGAACAAAGGTGTCTCTCCTTCAGCAGAAATTCTGACTCTTCTAGCCCAGTAGCAGACTTTATGACTTCATAAGAGAGGTACACCCTCCCCCACTGTTGGACCACAAGGCTCTTATTTTCTAAAACATCTCCATGACTTGGGTTCTGAGTAATACCTTTGTGGCAATCCTATTTCAAAAGCACGAGTCTGAGGATGTCACCCTCCTTTCACGGTGGCAAGCCTTATGTGAAGGGACTGCAGTATTTGCGAGTGACCAAGTTCTTTGGCAATAATCGGTCTCCCAATAATGCATTGAGGAACACATTTCAGAGCCTATTATGTGCACTATACTACACTAAACACATGGAAGCGATGACATACCCAGTCTCTATTTTTGAGAGTTTATAGTTGAATTCGAACTCGGTTATAGGCTACATGTCGATAAGCACAAAATAACATGGTCTCATTCAGACAGCAGCCTCAACTGTTGATGAGATCATAATAAGGGATCGTGATTACGATAAAACATACAAGCATTTTATAATTTTATTGTTTTTCTATAAGTCATTGTATTTCAGTCTAACAGCAGCTGTATGAGATGGAGGGACCAGGGGTCACAAGTCCATTTTATAAGAAAGGGAATAGAGTGACTTGTCCAAAGTCACACCTTCAGTGAAAAGTAAAATGGGGCCATCAAATCCTTTGGCACCGGGTTTGCAATCAGCCAGCAAATTATGAGACAAGCAGAAATAGTGTTCACTGTTGGCCTGTCCCTCAAAAGACAAATCGAACAGCAAGTCTCTTTATGATTCTGTTTCCCCTAAGAGAATTTTCATGAAGATAATTTTGTTTCTCTTTAAAAAAAAAAAAAATTTTAGCAACTGTGAAAAATAAAGCTCATGTCGTTCAATAGGATATAAATAAAAGAGGGCCAGTCGACCCAAGTTTGTAATTTGAGAATGCACCATTATTTAGACTCCGCGAGTATTGGAAAAAGAAGGGAAAAGACTTAAGGTAGTAGCACTATTTCAATTAGGAAAAAAACAAACTCTGCTTGGAAAACCTGTGCTGAACATTGAAAACTCGTACCTCCCAGTGAGTGGGATTAGGTGTTCCACACGCGCCTGGACATGGGTAACGGTCGTAGGCGCAGTTACGCTTATTGGCATGTGCTTATCTTCTGCAATTTTGATAACGGGGTCCGGGGAGTCAATTGCTTTGTTTTCTGCTGTTTGGCAGTGCAAATCTAGCAATTAATAATTAGGGGTAAGAGCAGCTGTCCGATAGAATTAGTGCGCTTAGGGATGTGCAGGTGAACAGTGGACTGTGGGTGAACAATGGACTGGATCCCTTTGTCATTCAGGTCTCACAGGGGTCCCTCCTGACAGCTCTATCCAGAGCAGCCGCCACCCCTGAGTCACTCTTCACCGCATCGTCCTATTTCATTTCCTTCATATCGCTTAGAGTAACCCGACGTCGCCTCGTTTATGCATTCTCACACGTCTTTCCTGTCTGTGTCCCTTGCATAGTGTCGGCCCCGTGAGGGCACGAGCTTTGCTTTTATACCCGGGGTCAGCAAACCATGGCCCATGGGCCACATCCATTTTGCTGCCTGTTTTTGTGTGGCCCACGAGCTAAGAATGCTTTTTACATTTCGAAATAATTGAAAAGAACGCAAACGAATCATAGCGCGTGGCGTGGGGAAATGTTGTGACATTCGTGTTTCAGAGTCCAGGTGTACATCTTTCTTGGTGCACCGCCACACCCATGTGCTCGTGGATTGTCTGTGGCGGTGACGACACACAACAGCAGAGCTGAGGGTTGTGACAGAGACTCTATGGCCCATCTGCAGAGCCTGAAATATTTACTATCTGGCACTTGACAGACCCCTGCTGAATGCCCAGCACAGTGCCTGAGAATCTGTAAGTGCCCAGTAAACGTTGTGGGGATAAAGAATAGAGCTTGGCAAGAGTTATTTCTAAGCTTCCCTTTCCCGCCACTAATAAACAAGTAGTGAGAACAGATGAATCAAAATTAAATGTTGACTCCAGGCTCTGGAACAATCACAAAACCAAAGCTGGGGAACAAAATGCCTGGGCGGAGTCTGCTCGGAAGCTGTGTCTATTGTTTCTTTTAAAAAGATGGCAAAGTACTATTTCAGTAACGTCCAGGTATGTGAGGTTCCAGTTTCTAGAAACTGGATACTTTCGACTTTCTCCTGGTCTAATGTATTTTCTCTAATCCAGCCTTTTTCCTCCTGCTTTTTATTTGCAGTCTGACGAAAGATTGAACTCTGGTTTCTGCCACCCCAAACTCAGTGAACCTCCCCTCCAAAAAAATGTCAGCCTCTTAATCCTCTTAATAAAAAGGTCCATGTAACTCGGAGAATACATTCGGAATAGCCCACAGTACAAAAAGACGGCCTGAAAATAACAAGGGGGAAAACTGTACCCAACGCATCTGCACACACACGAAGTTGCTAGGGAAACATGGCAGTTCCTTGCAAACTGCCAGCACTGGAGCATTGATAAAGAATTGACAACTGACCTTTCTCTCTTCTTCCCCTGCTTGCTTTTTACCAGGCACAGAAGAGCCTTGTGGCTTGAAGGATGCTTTTGATAAGGCAGATATTTGGATTCTATGCTGTCTGCTGAACGGAGGTGGGGGGCGGGGGCGGCGGGTCCTGGTTTACAACTCTGCTAAGACCTAGAAAATCTTTTATGAGTGTCGCCTCCATTATGACCCAGTCTGTGTCATTGAAAGGTGCGTTTTCACACTGCGATTTGGCTTGTACAGTCCCGAGGAGAGAAATGACATATTTTGTTGCATTATTTAAATATTCCTGCTGAACGCTAAATTAAAAATATCCATTAAAGGTTTATTTGATATCTTCCTAATTATTGCCCATTGCGCATTTGACAAATTATTTACACATTTTAATAATTGCGACTTTCTTTGGAAGTGACACAAAAACAATTACTTTTTCGAAATTCCACTGTGTATATGCTTTTGAAACTACATAGCCATTAAAAACAGTCTGTCGAATTAAAGGTTGGGCAATTAATTAAGTGCAAATTCTGTAAAACTGGACCAAGGAGAAAATTCATCAAACCTATGAAATATGACCTATCTTGTCCAAAAGACAAATATGTTTAAACAAAAGATGAAAATTGATGGCAAAATTACGGATAGCAAAATGCACACGGAGCAGATATAAGACAGCTGCGCTTGGTCTCAGCGTGTTGGGTTTACCCGCTCAGAATTCATGATTCATTACCTTCACCGTCTTGTAAAACTTTTTGTAGTTAATCTCCAAAGTCCTGTATCTGGAATAATAAAAGTTCTCACTAAGAGCTTGGGAGGCTGTTATACGAATAACCACTGGCCTTTAGAGGAGCCCCATTAAATGCAACCCAAGTTGGGGACGGCAGCCCCAGGGCACGTCTCCCCAGGACAGTTGAAACCCAGGTTGCAGGCGTGGCCTTTTTCTTTCCTCTCTCTCCTGGATTTTCATGGCCTGCCTGCCCTCCTCACGCACCCCGGTTTCAGCATCGACAGCCCCCACGACACTCCCATCTGGAGAAGACTCTGCCCTTGGTGAAACTCTGGCTCTTAATGTAAGCAGCGGTTGCTGTGTGTGTTTGTGGAGTGCACATCGGGGGCCCCTAGAAGGCAGGACGGCGGTTTACGGGGGCTGTATCCGTCATGGACGCTGTACGCGTGTCTTACAAGTGCTGGATGTTACACCCAGGCGTTCAGGTTCACAAATCGACATCCACGCTGCTGCAACGTGGGCGGGAGAGGGAGGTGCTGTGCGGACCGTGGGGGTTGTTAAGAACACGCGGCTGTTATTTCCATGTTAAAACGTAATGGTCTCATTAACGTTCAAACCACTGTTAAACTTGATTGAGTAAATTAGTTAATTAAGCATAGCATCCAGCACGTCCCTCCAGGGCACACCTCTATTCCTCAAGATGCAGAACAAATGCAGGCTCAGCTGAGAGGATCTCATCCAGGGTAGGATGATGATGCTCAGCTTAGACCGACTTATTGCCGAATCCGTTAAAAAAATCAAAACCCAGAAAGTGAGGGTGTTACTTTGTGTTAAAGGGAGATGGGACTAGCCGCCGATTTTTTTAGCTGAAATCTCTGAAGATTTTCTTAATTAAAAACAGAACAAAACAAAACCAATCACCTGATAAGCGATTTGTGGGGTGACTATTTTAGCCAACAAAATAAAGGTCTTTCTCTCTCTCTCTCTCTCTCTCCCTCTCTCTCCTTTCTTTTCATTCTCTTTCTTTCTTTCTTTCTTTCTTTCTTTCTTTCTTTCTTTCTCTCTCTTTCTTTCTTTCTCTCTTTCTTTCATACATTCTACCTTATTTTACATTTTAATTTTTTTTTATGTTTGACTATGCAAAGATATCTCCATGGGATTCGTTGGAACTTTTCAAAAGCTTTTTTGAGGGGTTGGGTTTGGGTAAATGACTCTAAATCAGGGTTACGATGAGGGTTTTTTTGTTTTGTTTTGTTTTGTTTTGTTTTGTTTTGTTTTTGGTGGGCTAGTAGATGGATGGAAGAAGCATCTCACATTTGCTGTCCAAAGCTTAGTCTTGCTGTGTTGGTTTTTATTACTGGCTGTCCATGACACAAATGGCCAACCGAACCATTTGAAATAAGTTCGTAAAATTTGAAAGAACTCGGCTTAATATCTGGTACATCTTAGTTTCTGCAAATAAAATACAAGGATAACAATAAACAGCTACCTCCTAGGGGTGCTGTAGGGTTAAAGATGTAAATACATGTTAAGTGCCTAGAACGGTGTCGGGCACAGAATGAGTTCCGAGTCAACACTGACTATTGCTATTACTGGCTGCAGAGAGAGGAGGGTGAGGCAGGAATGGAGAATGGTCCAGAGTAATGCAGCCAGGATCCTCGGGCAGCCCGTCACCCCCAGATTGGCTTATTCTTGGATGCTGCACCCACTAAAAGGGGCTGGGGAACCTCCAGACACTAAGTAGCCAGGAAAGCTGGGTTTTATTTGACTCATCTTTTCATTTGCCTTCCTCTAACCCAGTGCATTGCCTGATCAGAGCCCGGAGTAGACCCTGCTGATGCTTGCATGAAGTTTGACACTTAGAAAAACAAGTCTTATAAGTCTCATCTGGAGAGGGATCAGAAGTCAATAATAAACCAGAACCTGGACTTGGCAGGACTAATTTTCTTATCCCATATATACATAAGGTACATATGTAGCTACGTATTTTTAAAAATCTGTATTTTATATTTTATAGTTGTTTGGTTTCCTCCCTAAAGAAGACCTTGGGGGATGTGAAAGAAGTCTATTATTTGGGAAGTTAGGGCAAGAAACAGAGAGAGAGAGACTGAGAAAGTGACATGGAAAAGGAAGAACAGCTGATATGTATATTTTTAAAAATATATAACCGTATTAAATGGATTCCAAAAAGTAAATCAGGTCAAATACGTTATTTTCTAAAACTATAGTTTTAGAATGAAAATCAGATATCAAGATATTTCTTGAGTTGACAGTCAGCCAAATCTGTAAAAAAAAAAAAAAAAAATAAGACAGCATTTTCTGGGCACTACATAAACTCATTTCAATGACCTGTGATGAAGGTGCTGTTGTTACCCCCATGTGTAGATGATGAAACCGAGGCACAGGCAAGTTACAGGTCTTGCCCAAGGTCACCGAGCCCGTAAGTGGCAGGTTAGACTTTGAAATGAAGCAGCCTGAGCACATATTCTTACTCCTACATCTGTCTCGCTTCCACTCTCCGAAAGCGACAAAGCCGTCTTCCTTCAGGGTGCTTCGCTTACCAGTGTGGCTCAGAAGTCAGATGGCCTTGGGTTTTGATTCCAGGTCTTTAATGATCATATGTATGATCTTGGAAAGCATTATTTCTCCTCTCTTAGCTTTCATATCCCCATCCGTAAAATGGGGGATAATAATAGGTTTTATCCGCAGGTAGGTGTTGGCCGCCTTGTCCATATCTCTGTGGCTCGCCTTGGAAGTGCACTGTTGTGCAGGGGACAGTCCCTGCACCTGCTGA
>NW_011888898.1:1280992-1329643 GCF_000151845.1 Pteropus vampyrus | reverse complement strand
AGAAGCAAAGCTAGTCTTTACTACAAAAGGCACCATTGCATTCTCTAAGGCAACAGCAGCATCTGGGAGTCTTAAAACTTGGTTGTTTCTTTAAGAAGGTGTCTATGGGCCAGTGATGAGGGTTCAGGGCAGGGGTCTGAAGCTCGAGGGCACAGATAGAAGGGATGAGTCATGGGAGGACTTCAAGGTGGAGGCATCAATCCAGTGAGAGAGTAAGCTCACCACTCCCCACCAGCAGGAATGAAGAGATCTGGGATTCATATGCAGCTTTTGCTTAAAGGAAACTATACTCTTTTTGAACTTTGTGAACATTGGACACTGACCTGGACTGGGATTTTAATCAGCATTAGTATTCTAACATGATCTGCATACAAATTTGCAAGGAAAAAAAATTTATTTGGGGCTTAGGCCAATGAACAGGCTAGAAATACTGATGCTTAAAATGTAACAAAAACATGAATGTTCTGAATTCATATTCCATTGTTTGTAGAAAAAAAGAATCTCCATTTTGGTTTCTGCAATTTCAGAATAGGCTGTCCAAATCCAGGGCATCGAATCAGAATTATATAACTTATCTCTTGGCTTCTCCAGCCCTCTATTTATAACATCAAGTGTCGGCATGTATGTGAAAATTTAAAGGAAGGCCTGCTTGGCTCATGATCTTGCGATCTTTAATTTTTACCTTTAATCTAGCAAACACTTCCTCATGATAACTTCTTAATGAACAGTGAGGGGGAATTCTTTTCAAGACTATAAAATCTTAATTTCACTCTATAGCCTTGTTTTAACTAATAAATTCTGCTTAGTATAAACATTTACTAAGGATGTTAACAGTCAAGAATAGTGTGCAACTAGTTGCTGGAAACAACATAATACAGATTTATAGATTTAGTGAATATATATACATTTAAAATATGAGTGAAGTTAGAATGTTGCAATTAGATTTTTTTGTATTTCAAAAATTGCTTTAAAACCATATAGTCAGTCATTCACACAAAGATTACAAAGAGAGCGTTTATGAGAGGGACACAGGTGACATAGTTTAGGCTCATTGTCAACATGCAATCACAAGTAAGGAATGTTTTGCAAAGGAAAAAAAATCAGCATCTCAAGATGCTCAAATTCTGACCTCCTCGCTCTAATTGACAGTGCTCATTGGGCGAGACAAAATTAAAGAATAACATTCTTTTTAGTAGAAAGAAAAAGGGCAGAGATTGAAATAGAAGTCACAGAACACCATTCCCTTCTGTGACAATGGAGGTCTGTGTCCCACCCCTGGTCCCCCAGTATCCCCGCTTCTCATACATGACTGCTGTCCTGATGCAGCGCCTGTGACTCTCGGCCTCAGGGCCTGTGTCCTCGCCGCGGGAGTGCTGGCCTGTGCTTCTGGGCAGAGTCTCCCCTAATGGGAGACGTTCGAGTTGTGTTCTGCGTCACCTCCCAGAAGCACTCCCAGTCGCCCGCAGCAGTCAACTGCTCATTCATTCACCCTCTAACGAGAGTCCTCATGCTCCCCTGTCTTCATCATGCTCCCGGGGATCCCCCTTCATTCAGATCCTCGTCTTGGGGGTCTCCTTCTGTGGGAAGCAACCTAAGACACTTTCCAGGGATGAATTTGTTTGGTGTCCATGCCTGGCATTCACCCCTCCGTTCTTTTCTCCTTCCCTCCCTCCTGTTTTTAATACCAGCTGTGTACAGGCACGGTGATGTATGCTAGGAAATGTCCGGTGACATGGACTTTAGTGAGAGAGACAGATGTTATAGTTGGTACTGAGTTTAACATTAGCGAATTTACATACAATTCAAAAACTAAAAGAGAGAGAGAATGATTGAAATGGCCAGGACTGCCATTTTACTCAATAAACGCAGATCCTCGCTGGAATGCGAGGTGGCGATAGGAAGCTGGGGTTCTCTCCATGAGCATTAGGTTGCACGTGTCTCTCACAGAACATCTTTTTCGGGTCGAACGTGATTCTTAAATTTAAAGATTCAGCATGGTTCTGTTTTTCATGCAGTGTGGTCCTTAAATGAAAGCCAACACTTTTTGAGGTGCTTCATCAAAGGCACAGTGATTTTTTTCCCCAACACTGGAGGAAAAACTAACCACGATGGACTCGTTGAGGAACTGTATGTCCATCTGCATCACAAGATCTTTTTAAGGGATTTTGAAAAATAATTTTTTCTTACATAATCTTCGCTCCAGGCTCTGACTTTTCGACTTATGATTCTCATAAGTGAGACTCCACTGTCATTGCAATGTGGGATAAGTGGTTTCAGAAAAATGGGCGCTAATGGGACACTGTGGAGACTCAGAGGCAGACAGGTCCAATGATGGCTGGTCAGATTGGGGAAGATTTCTCAGGGCAAGGAATGTTTGCGCTGGGTCTTAAAAGATAAGTAGATGTTTGTCTAATGTTTCACGGGAGGATATAAATACAGCTCTTAAATGCCTACCACAAAAATGTCAGCTTTGCCTTCCTTAATCCCTATACACAGATCTTGAGGCTTTTACTTTAGTCAACAATGAGACTATCTGTACCGTATCTACTTTGGGGAAGATTAGATGGGGAGTCAGCCTATCTGAGATTTATGTGAGATAGTCGATGCTTCGACAAAATAATTGAGTGAGATATTCTCTTGCCTGTGCATCTCGTCTCCAAAAGATTCATCAGAAATATCAGGGAGGGAGTTCTGGGTTCTCTGAGAAGCAGATGTGAGGCAGGTAAGACACAAATGAGCTCATGAGGAGAACAGCTACTGAGGATGATGGGGGGAGGGTCCAGACTGTGGGGTGAGTTCGATCCTTGTCAAAGAGAGAGGTCAGAGTTAGCGCAGTCCTAAGGGTGGATGGCAAGCCTGGGGAGCCACAGCAACCTTCAGCTACAGGCTGGGAGCAGCCTGTGGGAAGCGTGTCCCCCGTGAGGACATGGTGATGAACTTCAGAGCTGAGCATCTGGGCGTGTCAGTCGTGCTTCCCATGGTCAGAAATCCGAGGGGACCATTTTCATGGCCACCACAATCTGTGTTTTCTCAAACGTGGGGCACACACCACAGAGAGTACCTGAGATGATTTTAGTTAGTACATTGAATTGTTTAGTATCTTTATAATTCTCTTTAATTCTGGTTCGTGAAGGAGAAAAACCCAGGTCGATGCTATGGGTTTTGCAATCCCCCGACTTTTACCAATAGGCCAGCCTCAGAGTTATAAAGTTGAGCAAGTCACAATATCCAGATAAAATTGGATAATTTTATTTGTTGTTTTGTTTTCCTGCTTACTTACCACGATGGGGATTTTCAATTGATTTTTTATTTATGGCTAATGACACCGGTTTTCAATTTACACTACTTAAATCAATTTTTTTCCCCTTAAAATAAATTTAATTAAGGAAATAAGTGGGAATCCATTTAAAGAAAATATTCAGTAACTGAGCAGGTGGTCTTAGAAAAAAAAACAAAAAACCTGTGACAATGTTTTGCAAGGGACCAGAGTGCCTGTGACCCTCAGGTCACCTGGAAGTGACTGGTTCCCTCCCTGCCAGCTCAGTTTTCCATAGGCGTCGCTGTCACTGCCTCACTGTTTTAAGTTACGCATTTTCCTGCCAAACGGGTCACAGGAGGGACTGTCCAGTTCCACGGTGTTTCTGTGATTTTTGTGGCGGGAGATGTTGTTCACGCCATTACTCATCCTTTAAACAAATCCCCAGAGGACAAATCCAGCTTGAATTTAGTTCTGGGAGGATAAAAAGTATTGTCTGTGAATGAAGGTGTATACTTTTTCCTGTCAGAAAAAGACAAGTATACCTGTCATGATGCTTGTGTACCTTCTAGAATCCTCAGGGCTGAATTTACTGCTTTTTTATGTTCTCATCTGTTCCAATCTGGCACCTGAAAGCACACTCTCTTCCTAGTTCCTTCAGAGGACTCCGTTATTTAAAAAGATCTTTAAAAGTCTCTGACTTCTCTGGGTCCCACAGCTTTCCCGTGACATCCATGTAGACTGGCTCAATCTGCCTGTATTAGCCAGGATAAGCTAGGTCGTGCTGCGGTAATAAACAAACCCCGAATTTCAGTGGCTTATAAACATCAGAGGTTGGTTTCTGGCTCTCGCCTTATGTCTATTTCAGGTTACCTGGGGGCTCTTTCTTAAATCTCACTGAGAAAATCTGGCCGACAGAGCTTTTATTTCCTGCATGGTTGTTGGTTGTCACAGCAGGGGAAGAAGAGAACGTGGCTTTTTATTCATTTTCTTCAAAAGAGATGAAACGCCATGAATGTGACACATTCCACTTCTCATATTCCACTGGCTAGAGCAAGCCTTAGGACCATGCTGAACTTGAAGGAGGCAGGGGCACACAAAATTCTACCATTTTATTGAAAGAAGGGGCACGAAACATTGGCGAATAGCCCTAAATATTACCACACTGCCACATTTCATAATATGGGACAGCGGTCCCCAACCTTTTTGGCACCAGGGACCGGTGCTCCTGTGAGAATCTAGTGCCTGATGATCCGAGATGGAGCTGAGGCGGTGATGCTAGCGCTGGGGAGCAGCTGCAGATACAGAAGAAGCTTTGCTCACTGACCTGCCGCTCACCTCCTGCTGTGCGCCTGGTTCCTAACAGGTCATGGACTGGTGCCTGAGGGTTGAGGACCCCTGATGTAGGAGATCTACTAACAACTCCTTAATGTCTCTAAGGCTTTCTGAGTCATCCTTGGCTACAGTCTGTCTGTCTGACATGACCTTTTTGTAGCCATTGCTCTTCCTTGTTGCAATTGTCATCTCATCCTGCTGGCATGGGGCAACATCTGTTGTCCTTTACCCACCCTCTCCCCGACGCACCATTAAGACGATGTGTTTGTTTGTAGAAGGACTGTATTGCTGGTTTGGGGTGCAGTGAAGGAAAATTACAAGCCAGGGTAGAAAATTACCACCAATTGTTGAGGGTATGTACATTCTGGGTAACCCGTTATTTTATTGACTGGCTGCGTGTCCCTGGTGTGTAGAACATAGCATGGCACGGAACGCGGGGCTCTGTAACTATCTGGTGAATGAAGGCATTTCAGTAAAGTCATCAACAACCGTAGACATTTTTAGATCCTTTCCTGCCATGTGGGATTTCCTGCCCTCTGAGCTCCTAGCGTGCTGCTCAGGATCGTCTGCCTTCGGTCCCCACTTCCACATCATATCTTTTCTCTTCCGGACTCGTCCTCACCTCACAGCCTCTCAGGTTGCCAGCAAAGGACCACCATTTCCCTTTTTTCCCCTTTATCTGAAAGTATTTAACCCTTTCTATATTTGACTCTTGACTTCCATACTATGACGTAAAAAATCCCATTTTCATGCTCAAAGGACCCCATGAAGGCAGTTTCCTAGGTTAAAGAAAGAGTTGGAGGAGACCTTCCTGAGGATGAATTATGTCACATCTCTTGAAAGGAGAAGTGACTGCAGTCAGTGCTTATTTTAAATGACATTTGTCACCTTTTTGTTACAGCATATTTTAATTCGAATCCTGCGTGCCGAGTTTTTCAGAGCAGGTGCATGTATCAATAAATAGTTCATTAATTTGTATTGTTCATTGATATCCCACTGCATGGATAATACCACATTTTCTTTATCCATTTGCCAGTTGATGTATATTTGGGTTGTTTTTATTTTATGGCTAAAATATAGTCACATATTTTTATTTTTTTCCTTAGGACGAGATTACTGGAATGTATGATAAGTATATACTTTTAACTTTTTGAGAAACTTGAGCTCTGTCTTCCAAAGTGACTGTATCATTTTACATCTGTACCAGCAACACCTGAGGGTTTCAGGTGCTCTACATTCTCACTGACACTTGGTGTTGTCAATCGTTTTATTTTAGCTATTCTGGTGGATTCATAGGGTATCTCATTGTGCATTTAATATGTGTTTTTCTAATGACTACTGATGTTACATATCTTTTATGTATTTTTCAGTCAATATACATATACACATATGTTTATATATTTTTTTATGAAAGATCTACTCAAGTCTTTCACTCATTTTTTATTGTTCTGTTTGTCTTATTAAGATATTGTTTATGTATTCTAGATACAAGTCTTTTGCAAGATGTATGTTTTGCAAATATATTTCTCTGATACCTTATTATTTTATTCCTTTAACTTCCTTAGAGTTTAATTTGCTCTTATTTTTCTAGTTTCTTAAGGTGAAAGCTTAGACAATTGATTTTAGAACTTTCTTCTTTTTAAATATAAGTGTTCATAGCTATAAATTTTCCTATAAGCCCCTTTTAGCAGCATCCCACACATTTTGACATGTGTTTTCAGTAATGATTTCTAATTTAATTCCGTTATGGTCAGAGGACATATTTTGTGTGAATTTAGTTTTTGAAAATTTATTGGGACTTTAAAAATAGATTTTTAGTTTTAGAATGCATTTAGATTTACAGAAAAATCGAGGAGATAGTACAGAGAATGCTCATATACCCTATACCCATATTCTCCTATTATTAAGATTATACGTAGTGTGGTATAATTATGTATAATAATTATTATGTATAATAATGTCGTTACAATTAATGGATAAATATTAATACATTATTATTAACTAAAGTCCATAGTTTATTAAAATGTCCTTAGTTTTTATCTTTTGTTCTTTTCCTGCTTCAGGATCCCATCCAAGATACCACATTACACTTAGTTGCCATGTCTCCTAGGCTCCTCTTGGCCGTGTTAATTTCTTAGACTTTCCTTATTTTCGCTTACCTTGAAAGTTTTGAGGAGTATTAATCAAATATTTTTTAGAATGCTCCTTGATTGGAGTTTGACTTTTATTTTATTTTTTATGATAAGACTGGGATTATGGGTTTTGGAGAGGAAGAAGCTAGTGATAAAGCATCATTTTCACATTATATCAAGGGTGTATAATAGCAACATGATTTATGACCTGTTGTTTACCTTAGTCACCTGGCCAAGGCAGATTTTGTCAGGTTTCTTCAATGTTACCCCTCTACATACACAGCCATTCCATACTATATACTCTTTGGAAATAAGTCATTGTTCGTAGCCCACACCTAAGAAGTGGAGAGCTACTTTTGCTGGACATAGAATTCTTGGTTAACTATTTTCTTTTCCCTCTCAGTATTTCGGATATGTTATTTCAATATCTTCTGGCTTCCATTGTTTCTGAAGGGAAATTGGTAATTGATATCATCTTGGTTCTTCTGTATGTAACACGTCCTTCTCTGCTGCTTTTAATATTTTCTTGCAGTTTTTGGTAAACTATTTCTGTTAAGAAAATGTTTTATTTTTTCCAGAATCAAAGCTCCTATTCTCTTTTTTTTCTATGCAACTGATTCTAGCTTCCTAGCTAAGAGTGTACTTGGCAATGCAGGTGACTATGTTATAGTTTGACTCCTAACTGTCTATTATTCCTCTGACCACAATTTTGTTTGGTAGTTTTATTGAATGAGAGTCAGACTCAGAAATTTTGTCTCAATTGTTGGAGAAAGAGAAATTTCATTTTCCTGCTGGATTTGAAGATAGGATAACATAGCCATGTGGCTACTGTCAGCCATCTTGCCACCACACAGAGCCTGAGGAAGAAAACCTGTCTGAGAGCACGGGAAGTGGAAAGAGTCGGGTCTCAGTGAAATTGTTCAAGTCCTGAATTAACCCATGTCAGAAGCCAAGTGTTCCCTTACTCTGTAGTTACGTAAGCCAACAAATTCCTTTTTTTTTGCTTAAGTCAGAATGAATAGTGTTTTTTTTTTTAATCTCTTGCAAACAAAATAGCTCTGACTAATTTAACCTTCTTTCTCTTTCCTCCACTGAACAAATCTTGGCAAAGTCTTCTTTGGGAAGGGGATTAAAATGAGATTAAAGCAATATTCTTTGATTTTTTTTTTTTTGACGCTGCACTTTGAAAAGTAATGTCCTTGGACTACTCCTATCCTTTCTCAGGATTTTGATTTTCTCTTTTAGGAATAAGTTCATTTCTCTATAAGCAGATTAAACTATATTTCTAATGATCCCCTTCATCTTAAACTCTCTGATTTTAGGAAGTCCTTATTTCAAATTACAATGTTAGTGACTCTAAGATTTAATAGAAGTTAAGACTTTGAAGTCAAACACACATTCATTTGAAACCTGTCACTGCCACATATTAGTTATATCACCAAAAGTAAGTTTCTTAATCTGTTTACATTTCAATATTTCTAATTATAAAGGACAATGTATATATAATTCATAGGGTGGTTGTAATAATTAAATACAATGATGCATATGTAGTCATATGTGGTAAGGATTCAATAAATAACTACAGTTATTTACTACACCTTCCCAGTGGTATTTTTATCTTAAAATAGCATTTCCCAGGATATGTTTGGTAGGGTACAGCCCCGCAAATGGCCTCACAAAAAGGATTTTGTAGTTAAATACATTTAGAAAATGCTTATGCTCTTCCTTCCTCTAGTTTCAAGGCACATTAGCATATTTAAAGCTCTAAAAAGTTCTTCAGTAAATAAAGCTACTTAAATTTGTTGATCCAGCATCTCAGACATATTTGATTACACAACGCTTTTTTCCTTCACAGGTGTATACTTATTAACATATATTAATACAAAAAGAGTTGACATCTTTAAGGTGGGATTTCAGACATTCATCAATGTGTGGAAGCATTTTTTGAGGAAAATTCCAGGTCTTCCCAGGTTTCTCCTCATTAGAAAATCTGACTTTATTCAAAATTTTAGCTTACATCAGAGGTTGGCAAACTATGGACCAATGGACCAACCACCTGTTTTTATAAATAAAGCTTTATTAGAACATTTCTGCATTGTCTATAGCTGCTTCAGTGTTACAAGGGCAGAGTTGAGCAGTTGCGACAGAAACTGAATGGCCTGCAAAGCCTAAAATATTTACTAATTGGGCTTTTAAAAAAATTCCGTTGGCCTTGGCCCAACGACCAGATTATATCTGTAAGAACTACATGAACTCAGAGTGGATTTTTAAAAGTCCATCTTAGCAAGTTCTTGTTTTTATCCAGTTTATCAGGTGAGATGCTATCTCTTTATACTAATACACCTAACTTTAGAAAACATACCAAAAAAACTCAACAACTATTTTACTCAGAGGGAGCAGAAGGAGAGGGAAATTCCGTGATGACACAGGAATTGATAGCTCACAGGAACTAAACATCCCTCAGCTGTCCTGGTCCTTAAATCTGTACACAGAGTAGTTCTCAAAGCAGTTGCATCATGGCCCATTTCCTAATGAAATGTTTTTTGTCTTCTCTTCCTGTCGCACCACGTTGTCCTTTAGAATAAATGATATCATCGTGAGCTGTTTCTTTATCTTTTTATCATGTCTGGTAAGTTGCACTGTAATTCCTGTCGAATTACTTTTGGGGTAGCAATGCCACTGAGGGGAAAATAAACAGAGTTCCTTTTGAAGTGGTTAAGAACAGCTGACTTTGGGTTCCGTGGGTTTGGAGTCATGGCTGGTACCACATCAGTGGCTTTCAGAAAAATGAATGGGACTTCTGAGAAGAGACACTCAGCTTCCTGATTTGTATCACATCAGAAGGCCTTTTAAGCAGCTCATTTAAATATCTGGCTAAAATTTCTCTTTTCCAATCTGTGGAGGATGGAAAGAAACTGTGCCTTATCATACAAACTAGAAATCTTGATCTCACAGGAAATTTACTCCATGGATGCAGAAATTAATTTTGAGCTCTGAGTTTTAAGAGTCTCTGTCCATCCATTTATTCAACAATTCACTGAGAGCCTGCTTCGTACCATGTACTGGATACATAGAGGAGTGAGCAGATTAGACAACATTTTTGCTCTTGTGGAAACCAAAGTCTAACAGGGTAGAAATACAACAAAAAAGTAGTCAGACCATATCTAATTGTCACCTGTGATACTCTACAGCGGTAGGTGACAGCAAGTATCACTTAGCTAAACGTGTGGTCCAGGATGTTGTATCTTCGGACTTCTCCTGAACCCTAAAGAACATCATAGAACCAGGTCCACCTGGGAGAAGAAAAGGACATTTCAAGTAGAGACAGCAGCATGAGGGAAGGCTTTTAATCTGCTGACTACATTTGGAAAAAAATCTTAGACCTTAGATATTAATCTTGACATATTCTTAAATTAGTTTAATTTCAAGGAACTTCACCATTCTTGGCCTTGGCCTTCTTACCTTCTCATTTCTTAAATGGCAATAGCAACTTCAACATGAATGCTTTGTGGAAAACCAAGGGAAATCTTGCTAATATTTTGATCAGAGTTAATGGGAGAAAAATGACTTTTATGTTACTATGATCTCATTTGTTAAAATCTTAGATAACAATGCCCGAGCAAATCTTAGTGTCTCAAGCATCCTCACTCATGTTTGTAAAGATGTAGTGTGTGTGTCAGGAGGCAGAATCTGAATAAAATTACAATTGTATTTCACATTTTTGTAATTCCAGTTAAAATGCCAATCTGAGGTATTACTTCCTTCTAAACTGCTGGATGGAAGAACAATTCCCAGTGATATTTATATAATTTATTGTGAGTTTTAAAAAGTAAAATAAAATAAAATTCTTTATTAAGCAATTTCCCCCCAAACTCAACTGTACTAATTAAGTCTCCATGGATAAATATACTCATAAATAATCATGTTTTATCAAAGTCAAATACAGGGCAAATACTTGTGTTCATGCACTTATAAACCTGACTTATTAAATAAAATCAGTGCCGTACTCTTTAAATTAAGATTCCATTCATTAATAAATGTTTAATAAAAATGTAAAGATGGAAAATTATTTGAAGAAGAAATACATCTCCAGTATTTCCAGTTGAATCCAGCTCAGTGAAATGCAAATTTTATAAATTCCGATCCATCAAATAGAAATTTTACTATAAAAGGTTTTCATGGAAATAATAGCTGTCAACTATCAATTAATGCATACAGTCCCATTTTCCCTAAGTATGGTATTGAACTTTAATGAAAGGTTACTTATTCTATCAAATTGCTTTATACTTCATAAGATTAAACTTAACTAAAAATTAACATCAGTATTCCATGAAGAGAGCATGCAAACAAAATTCGCCTAAATGACAGGGAAGCCTAAATGTTTTTGTTTCACACCGAGAAATATGCTTCCAACACACATTTTAAAAATGCAAAGAATTCATTTTTTTAAACCAATGCGAACAGAACATTTAACCCTTTCTCGACTGCGTGTTTCTCTCCTGTATTTCTATGCCTTCTTCCTTTGAGCCACGTATGACATATGCGCAGTGCTTTTGTGTATGCCAATAGCGCAGAAGCTTAACTCAGCAGCAGCCAGGCAGTGTGGGATGTGGTAGTAAGACCAGGGGCTTGTCCCCAGTATATTCGGGCTCCAATTCCAGCTCTGTCATTCACAAGGTGTGTAATCCTGATCTAGCTGCTTAGTCCTCCTGAGTCTAACATTCTTCATCTGAAAAGTGAGAACAATAAACTTCTCTTTGAGGATTGTTCTGCATATTAAGGAGAAGAAGAGTGTATATATGCAGTTTGGAGCACTGCAGATGTCTAATGGGAACCATACTTATTATTACGAAATCGGCATGAGGTTAGGTAAGGATGTCCATGTCCTAATGCATAAAGTCACCGCCCACCCAAACTAGGCGTGCATAGGGATAGGAAGATCGTAATGCATTTTTGCAGTTTTGCGAAATGAAGCTTATTCAGATCTGCAGGGCAACAACATACATGTGCTGTAACGAGGAGGGATCGATAACAATGTTAGTGAGCCCGGCATGCTCTCTGGCCTTTGAAAACTCCCTAAATGCCAGGTTAAAATTTGTCTTCCCCAAACCATGTGTGTATCAGTGTGGAATGGCACCGGGTGATGCTAACTAAATAAGCAATAACGTAGAATCAGATTTGGGTTCTTGTCCCAGCTCTGATACCAAGCGAATGCATGTCCCTGGACAAGCCTTCTTCCTTTCTAGACACGAGTTTCATCACCTGGAAGATGAGCAGTGGGCAGGTGTAAGTGGGAAAGTATCTACAGTAGGTGGAGGTGGGCTCTGGCCAGAGGACACACATGAGTCTCGCCACAGGGATAGCCTCTACTCAGCTCTGGCTGCCTACTGCCCGGAATGAGTCTTGCTAGATCTGCAAGAAAAGTCAGAAATTCAGATTTGGTAAATAACTGAAAATGATTGTTTTAAAACAAACACTGCGGTCGTCAAAGAAAACACATCTGCAGGAGGACATCATACTTGTGGGCTGCCTGTTTGTAACCCTGGGGTGGATGTTTTCTCCAGATCTGCAGATTTTTAATTTTAGGGAAGTCTCCTTTTTTGTCCAATCCTCTACGCTATAATCCTGAGAAATGATTTACAGAATCCAAATAGATTTTGGCATGAACTAAGCTTAAATTGACTGCTTTCTATCACAAATTAATATTAACCAGAGCTTGTCAGATACTAAATATTTATTTTAGGAATACACATAGCCTTGGCTTTCATCTGGGTTAAGCTCTAATCTTTGGCCTGTCAGCTCCAGGATGTAGCGCTGGATAAATCACGCTCTCTTGAACAGATAGATGCCAGGGTGGTTGTATACAAATGGAACGATGTGTCAATGAACACCCGAGTTTGGGTTACATCTACTATAAACATCGACATTCCTTTGCAATGAGCCCACTTGCTGGTTAAGCAGTTACAGCTTTAGAAGGTTTGATGTTTCTGTGCTCAGTCAGGTTCTAATGATTTCAGATATTTGCAATTAATGAAGCATTAGATGAATTGGTGGAGCACCATCAGAAGGGTTTGAGAATTGGGTCAGAACCACAGACTAGCTATTGCCCACAGGGATGGCTATCACTGGAGACAAAACAGTGAGAAATTGAATTAATGATTTTGTTCGTGCCTCCTCATCCCTCCCTCTATACACATTTTCTTTCTTGGTAAAATATTAGCCCTTTACGAGTGTCTGAGTTCAGCAAGCACAGAAAGGGAGAGAAAGCCGAAAAAGAAAAAAAAGAAAAATGCTTGCCTCCTATTTCTCCGGTGAAGACTTGATCTTCTGAACACTGAGATGCTCACCCCTACCAAACAATGACCCTATTTCTCAATGTTTGCCCGAATCTTCCTGGGCCTTCGTCCCGAGCTCCTACATTTTATTAATTAAGCCACACATTGACCATCTTAGGAAAATGATTAACGGAACTTTAGAAACATGGAAATGAATAAGCCAAGCTTCAATATATGATTATATAGGCTTGATACAAACCCCAGGGTGTCCATCTTTTAAGAAGCATGTGTGAGGGGTTGAACACCAGCCTGTCGCTGCGGTACTTAAAATCTGGCAGTGCCATGAGTCATTGGTTGGTGGTGGCTGGTGCTTTAGATGAAATTGTAATTTGAAAAGTTAAATTAATCCTAAAACATCTTATTTGTTGTCTGTTTCCCACTCAAGGAAGACATCTCGTGTTAGCAGACTCTCGCTGACTGGTGGGAAGGGCCATTCTAAGGTAAGCTAAACTCAGATACTTGCTAAATTTATGGTGGCTGTTATTTCTCATAGGACAGAAAGTCAGTTTTTGAAAAAGGACTTTACCACCACGGAAACATATTTTCAGTGAAAATTCTGGGGCTTTCTTCATAGTTTGTGTTGTTATGTGATATTTCCTTGTGTGTTTATTGGCTTACGTGTTCATCTTTGGTCTCCCCACTAGAACGTAAGCTCCATGATGGCGGAGCTTTGGTCATTTAGCCCATGGCTCTATCTTCGCTGGCTATAAGAATTCTGGCACATGGCAGGTGCTCAATAAAGACTTGTTGAGTGAATGCAGAAATGAGTATTTGTTGTCACAAGAAAGTGACTTCGGAATTTGTGTGGTCCTGGAGGAATATTGATTGGCCCAGGCAGTGACATTATTGCTCGTGGGCAGGCTCATTTACTTATTTATTCAACCAGTTTTCATTGAGGACCTACTATGCGCCAGACCCTACTAAGCATTGCAGCTGTGGCTGTTTGCAATGCACAGTTCCCTTACCTTCTTGTAGGGAAAATAGAAAATCAACACGTAATTATACACGCGATAAACAATGAAAAGTTAGATAATTATTTTGAAGGAAAAAAATGCAGGGACCCTGAGAACATGTGATATGGGAGCCTACTGTAGCTAGGAGGGACCAGGAAGGTTTCCTTGGAAAAGCGACATTTAACCTGAGACTTCAAGAGTAAACAGGAGTTGGAGAGTCTTGGGAGCAGAGGAGGAGCACAAGCCAAGGTTCTGAGTGGGAGCAGCTTCGCCTGTAAAATACAAGAGCGAACCATTCCAGGAGGAGGAGGAGAGCGGGGAGTGCGAGAGGGGCCAGGAAGCAAGCTTTGAGCGAGACGACCATGTCGGGAAAAGCCACACCGAAGGTGTCTGCCTTTATCCTCAGAGAAATGAGAGGCCATCGCAGTGTCCCGAGTAAGGCAGTAAAGTGATCAGGTTTTTAAATTTTAAAATTTTATTCAAATAAATTAGAAATACAGTTATTTTACATGGTGAGGAGTCCAATTTTTAATTTGCCTCGGGTTTCCTTATAAGAAGGAGAGTAACAGACTCTCTTAAAGTAGAGTAAAATAATGAAGAGCTAATGGTTGGGGCAAAAGGCCTTACCTCCAATTATCCATGCATTAATCCGGTCCTCTCCAGAGACATTTTTGTCTTAACCTGTTTCTAAAAGTGACACAGACTTTAGAGATTTAATGAGACTGGTTGGTTTCGTTTTGAATTAAATAAGAAATTGCTCAAGTGCTAGGTGTTCAAAATGTGTGTTCCCTCCTTCGCTGAACTTGGCCTAGGTAGTTACCATCGATTCATGAAATTATTTGATTGATAGATTTTCCTTCACACGTTACAGCAAACATATTATGAGCACCTTGCATATGTCATGCCTTAGTTGCCAGGGCTAGAAATGACCATAAATATCTTCTCTGTCAGTCATGTATGCGGTGCTCAACAAGGGTTTGATGAATGGCTGAATGATAGACAGGGTGTTCCTAGTCAGGAATGGATACATAAATAGCACAACCTCGTCCCTTGTTATGAGATGTAAGAAAAAGACAGTGCTCTGGGAGAACCCAGTCCTACTTGAGCATAAAAAAAATAGGAGGAGATCAGAGAAGATTCCAGTGAGGAGATAACATTTGATTGGGGCTTTGAAGAATCAATAGGAGTTTCTAAGCAAAAAGCGTAGCAGAAATAATGGCCAACGTGCAGAACTGCCTAAATCTTAGTCATTGTGTAATTTATCTTCTTGTATACCATATTTCTAATTTTTGCCATGACCTTTTCCTTGCTATTATTTAATATTTCTATTTAAATAGACTTAAAAATTAAATCTTATTCTAAGTAATAAGAGCTATGAAAAGATGGTTCGACATCCTAATTTTAGTTTTTTTAATGATATGTATTTAAAGAAATAATCATGCTATAGATTGTTCATGCAATGTCCAGTTGCTCTACTTCTGGACAGATTACCAGGTGAGAGAACAGCAAAGGGCCAGATAGTGAATATCTTAGGCTCTTCAGGCCAAGAGGCAAAATCAAAGGTATCATATACATATTTATATAACAAGAGGAAAACAAATTTCCACAAATTACTTATTGATAAAATTCAAAATATAATAATAGTTAAAAGAGTATAATTTTTTATAGTAGAGATTTATAAATGAGAATGAGATTTTTAAAAGTGTTCTCTATCACTAAATTGTGTGTGAATATTCATCTATAGAAAACATTCTTGATTTGCAGATCATACAGAAACAGACAATGGCTCAGATTTGACTTGTGGTTTCTAGTTTACCAACCCCGTTTTAAGGCAATTTTTACTTTAAAATTCTTATTGGTCGAATATTACTGTTCACAAATAATCTCTACTATTTGCAGCCAAGGGCATTCTAATTGATACACATTAAACATTAAAATAAAAATTTCTCTAGGAATCACCCCAAACCATCTGATGTCTACCGAAGGGATGATTAGCCAACTTTAGAAAATAATAGTTTTCATTCGTTAGACACTTACGTGCCTGGTATTGTATTCTAAATATTTTATACATACGAACAAATTTAATCCCTAAAAACCCATCAGGTAGGCATTATTATCATTGCCATTTTGTGGATGAGGAAATTATGTCACAGAGCATTTAAATAGTTCTGAAGTGAGGAGGTAAGACAGTGTCTGCCATTGCGATGCTTTGCTGTGGTCCTTTATCTCCATTTATGTGCAAATGAACCATATACATAAAACTTGCTTCTGATTCGAACTTCCCAAACTAACTGGCACATCTCAGAGAAGTCAGATATGGAAACAGATGATGCAGCTTTAAAAAAAATTATCATTACATTTTTTATGGCTAAGGAGCATCTGGAGCAATTTAAGAAGTTAGAGGGAGAATAAGATGCTTTACAACGTAATATGCCCCAGGACTGCCATACAAGGGGGAAACGTGTTAGTGGAATAATGGCTCGTGCCTTCCTTTTTTGGTATGCTTTATCCAGATCTCGAGAACATTACTGTAGTGAGGTTAGCTCTTTATTTAGTTAGTTTTAAAAATTTTTCTTTGATTCTAGCATTCCAGGGAAGAATGCAGCACTCCAAATAATAATTCATACTGAGAAATCATACCCTTCATGGGGGAGAGAACAAAGAATAAAAATGTGAATCATTAAAAAGAAAAAAAAAGACTGTAACTAAACCCCTGTAATTATGCATCACAAAAAGAAAGTCGGCTCCAAATGGTTCAGTAACCTCATCACCAGCCTCACTGATAATCATTGTGATATTCTCCATCTCTCTCTTAAGATAATGAGCAGCACACGTTGAAAAAGAAAATGTAAACACGAGCAACAATTTCTCATCCAAATATAAAACAAAATGCAATGACTCACCTTAAGGTTTGCTTTCGAGCCACAGTGCAGAGAATTTTAATTTACAATCTGTCCCTTCTTTTAAAAGGTCAGCCAAGGGAGAAATACAACAAAATTATGAACATTGCCTTTCTAACTAGACAATACATTTCACCTTGACCTCCCCTGATGGTGGTCCCATCTGAAATTAACTCAGAGAATGGATGCTTCAATAATTAACCACATTTAAAGACAATAATTAGTAAACATTTTTGTCACCTTTAAAACTATACTGCTGCCATTAAGATTTCTATGGTTCTCCAATTACATTATAAATCAAAAGTAATCCAAAAGGACAGTGCAATCATGAGAATGCACAGGCTGCATCAGAAATCCAGATATCAGCTTCTTCCTCCCTCTGCCATCCTTCTGTTAATTTATTTTATTTTCTCGAGCAATGTAGCTGCAAATGCATCATCATAATAAATACCCCGTTTACCTCAGAAAATGATTCTTACTAGTTGTGCCAAGAAACAATATAGAGTATAGGTTTCCCCCTCCCCCCCCAACACCTGCCTTTTCTTCTATAGAATTTATGTAAAAAGACTAAAAAAGAAAAATCTTCATGGACAAGAAAGGACTGAAAGAACATTATGCAAAACAGATGTAAAACAGTCTCAATAATATTGCATGCTACTATTGATACCTTATCTCTGTCTTTTTTTTGCCTGTCAAGGCAATCGATAGAGTTCAACCCCAGACTCCTATCTTTATGTTTCCTCTCAATTATGGTTGTTCAACATAAAATTGGATCATCTCAAACATCCCTACTGGGATAGAGGAGGAAATATGTCAGATTTTTGTTAAAGATGATGTTTCATCTGTTGGACTGGGTTAAATTGCTGTATTCTTTGAGTACATTCCATTTCCTTGCTCCTTCAAGAAACCATTTGTGGCTCTGCTTCTTGGATGATGTAGCCCACTTCGTTGATGTAGCTCTCAGCTTCGTTGCATATACATGGGCTTCCGAGTGCTTATGTATTTGTATATCACACACTCAATTCAAGGGCTGCCTTTGACTTTCTGGGCAGAGCAAACCCATTCAAATGTCTCATCCCCAGCCACCTGAATGTTTATGCCAGGATGTCATTTAGGCATAGGTGATATCGATCACAAAGATTTTAAAGTCTATTTAAAATGTTCAGGAATGTTTTGCATCCTAAAAACACACATCCCCCAGTATGAGAGGTCTTGGGCATTCATATCCTGTCATTTGGTGGATTTTCAAAAGTGAAATCAATCTCTCTCTCTCTCTCTCTCTCTCTCTCTCTCTCTCTCTCCCATTCTCTCCCCCCACCCCCAACCCCGCCCCAAGGCTCTAGCCTACTTTGGAGCTCCAGAACTATTTTCAATTTTCATTAAGTACCTTGGTTCAGTAGTTTATTCAGTAAACACATATCGAGTACTTGCAATATCCAAGGCACTGTTCTAGGAACAGGGGACACAGCAATGACCAAGATGAACAAGACACTGTGGAACTGACTGTGTAGAGGGAGTTCCTAGAACAGGAACTCTCCAAAGTCTACGCAGTGAGAGTATTTTGACAAAAGCCAAAAGGAATCCATAATTAGACATGACAATCCTCATGGTATTTGAAGCTAGAAGCTGCTATTGCGTTAGATATGAAACCACTGTTTTACCCATTCTGGGGCCGTGTTGACTGTGGGCTTCACTGTTCTCTCTGCGTCTGCTCCGCTGGCCAGCAGTCTGTTGTGGGTACAGGGTGCTACAACTGGGCGGGGAGGCCACCACGAACACGGCAGGCCAGGCTCCGTCTCTTTGCCCTCAGTGGAGATGGAGGGCCAGGGGATGTTTGCAGGAATGGGGGCCTGGGGAGTACCCCCAATGCGTCTCCTAACATGGTGACCATTCACCTGCAACTCTTTCTTTTTGTCACAGTTGTTTAGCTTGTTACATATATTGTGGAAAAGAGATGTTCTAAGCCTCTGGGCTCCCTGCTTTCCAGGAAAGGAAAAGAAATATGAGTAGAAGAGCTGGCTTCCTCCCTTCCTTCCTTCCTTCCTTCCTTCCTTCCTTCCTTCCTTCCTTCCTTCCTTCCTTCCTTTTGGGCGCTTTATTATATTTTAAGGGCATCGCTAAAAAATGAATTTGTCTTATTACAAAATTAATATACATTCATTGTAGGAAATTTGGAAAATAGAAACCCCTAATATTCTAACTCCTCAGAGACAAGTGCCATTAATATTCTATGTCCACGTTTGTGTGTAAAAATAAAAATGGGAACTTACTCAACATGTTCCCCCAAATAAAAGTATCTTTTAAAACCCCAATACCTATCTGACATATGCCCATTATGTGAGTTCACCCACTAAAGAAGAGTAAAAAGTGGAAAGTGAAAATTTCCTCAGAAACATCCACCCTGCAGAGATAACCACTGAGAACAGTTTTGTGTATATACTTCCAGATTTTAAAGATATGTTTGTGTAAGTATACATTTTTCTATACATATGTCAATACATGCCATTCTTTCATATCCTTTTAAACTTCAGCATAGTATTCGGTTGAATGGATGTACTGTCACAAAATTAAATTTCCCTTTTAGTGGACGTTTAGGGTGTTTCCATTTTTTTAAAAAAATTATAAGTCAGTTTTGCATAGTTGTCCAAATAGTTCTTTAAGATATACTGCTATATCTGGGCCAGGAGGTGCCATTTCTAACCAACTAGAAGGCAGACCATGTGGGGGCAATTACATATTAAAGAATAGACCCAAACCAAATAAAATAATAAAAAACAAGACCCACCGTATTGGGAAGTTCCGAGGTGAGGATTAGAATCAAGAATGTAAGAGGCTGTTCCTGAAGATGAAAAAAAGCACAAGAAAAGAAAACCCACAACTTCTTTTCAAAGGGGCGTCTAAAAATGCAGTGGTGAAAAGCTTACAGCAAAGGAGCTTAGATTTTCACCAGGCTTCTGAAACATCTGTGAGGGAGGCATGGAATTCACCACTGTGTGATGCAGCCTCCCTGATATTAATTCCTTGTCTCGCGTGCCACTTGGCAGAGCACAGTTCCTGGGAGAAAGCTGGCATTCGTGTGTTAAGCCTACACTGGAGCAAGGGACAGATCGCACTCTGGGAGATCAGTGTGCTTTGAAAAGCAGATGGGCTCTGCTTCGTGAAAACCCCAAATCCGTACATTCTAACTTGAATAAACCATATACGTTTGGAAGGGGAGCGATTATGTTATCAAAGGACTGTTTACTTTTAAGGCATTTAAACCAAAGCGTCTGTTAGCCTGGCAAATCTTTAACACATCCAAAAGATGATTTGATTTTTAAATCACTAGAATGGGATCTAGCGCATGTATTTTCAAGTACTCCACTTGGGATGGGAGTGGTATTTGGCCACAACTATTTCCTCTGTGATAAAAATGGAAGATAAGATTTTGTATGTTTGTGTCTTCTTCCCACCGAGGGTCTAGTCATTCCCTGAATCATCTTAAAACAGCTGCAAATACTATAATCAGAAATCAGTCCAAATCAATTGTCCTACTTTGATTTTGTGACTTCATTTAAAAGCTGAACAAAGTCTATGCAACAAGAGTCTTGAAAACATTATTGCTCGATTTTTCCATGCATCTCTCTTACCCATCCCCATCCATACGCACCTGAGCAGAATTATTCTAAGCACGCTGAAGCTGTATACTCTCTGAGTCTCTACTCATTACAATGGACTCCAGGAAAAAAATATAAAAGAAATATTAAAAAAAGAAAAGGGAAAAGGAAAAAAAATTCTACATATTAAGAAATCCCTTTTAGCCAGTGGGGATCCAAAAAACATCTACGAACATCAATAGTTCCAGAACTGCAAAAATATTTTCTAGCCTTGTGAGTTCTAAAAATCTCTGAAGTCCAATACGGATTCGAAACACACTGATAGGATTAGAAGAAGCATTTTCAATAAAAAATGCATAATAGAGTAGGACATGAAATAATGTATTTCTCTTTGAAACCATGAAAGTGTACCATATTTGTCGGGAAATGTGTATGTGAAATTTAAACAACGCCTGCAGACATCCATCTAATTTTTTTTTTTTTTGAGTTTGTTCTCAATTGAAATTCCACTCCCTCAAAGTTTGTGCTGCCAGCTCCCAACTTCACACTCTCCCTCGCGCTCGTTTCCCTCAATTTCCTTTCCTTTATGACCCTTTTCAGTTGTGCCCCTTGATTTATGGTCATTTGTGTGATTGCTCTGCTTTGCTTTATGGCGGTTTATGTCATACCGGTCTTGTCATAAATGACTACCATAAAGTGAGGTAAAATATCATAAAACATTAGTGAGTCCCTGATACTCAAGGTTCTTCAGAATAAGCCCTGACAGGTACCAACCGTAAAAAAACAGATTTGGCCATTTGAAAGGTGCAGCATTTGTAAAAATGATCAAAGTAATAATAACAGTCACGAAGGTTTACTGAACTCTTTTCTGTGTCCCAATCACTGGGTGAAGCTCATTTCATACATTATCACATCCGATCCTTGTTTCTTCTGTATATGGCAGAAGCGATGATCACCCCTGCTGTGCAGATGGGGAAACTGAGGCATGAGAGGTGCAGCAGTTGGCGATGGAACTGCCATATGGTCCACACTGACTCCAGACACCCATGCTGTTAACCATCACGTTAGCGTTTGGGTGCCGCAACTCCCCCCTGCCCCCCACCCCAGGGGCAGAGAAGGGGCTGAGGTGATTGACACGTGGAGGTTAGCGTTTGCTGGACAATTTCCGTGCCCTAAAGTCCTCGGTACTTGTAATGCGCCCCTCATCTCCTCCCCTTCCCAGCTCACAAGCCACATCCAACACACTGCAGTGAAGACTAGATGTGCTACGTGCCTTTTCTGACCTCGCCACGCGGTTTCCTGTCCCATTCAGCCACTTACTTCCGAACTAGTCCTTCGATGTCTCGGCTTTGCCAGAGCTCCTCCAACCAGAGACCCGAGACGCTTTGATTCCCTCTCTCCCCAGCTTGCAAGGCCTGTCTGTGCTACCTGGAAGATACCTCTCACACTTGTCCGTGCTCCTTTGTTTTGCCTTCCAGAAGTTCGGGTCCGCATGCCGCTCTCGTGCCTCCTACCTGGCAGGGAAGGCTTTCTACGGACACTCCCAACACCCTCTGCTCTGTGTCTCCATGGGAACGAAAGCGTTCATAAAACATAAGCTGTGATCCTGGAGCTCTTAGCCTCAGCGATCACTGTCACCAACTGGCTTTTGTACTTCACCTGCCTCCTGCCTCCTGCATGGTCTTGTCTCACGCCCTTGTCCCTGTCTCACTGGCCTCCCTCCCAACCAGGAGAGTTATTTTTTAACCTAGGACCTTCACACGAGCTGTCGCCTCTGCCTAGAATCCCGCGCCCCGAACTCTGACCGGCCTCTGTCTTTGCAGAGCAAATCGAGTCTTCATCGTTTCCTCATCAGGGGAATTCTTCTACCACTTTTCTTTAATTCTCTCCTGTTTCCTTCATAGTTCTGATTGTATTGTTTAGTGATTTCCTATTGATGGTCTGTTTCCCCATCTATACTGTAAGCTCCATGAGGACGGGACAAAATGCCTGTCAGCATCCAGCAGTACCCCTAGCATCTGGCACAGTGTCTGGCATGGCAGCACAGTGGAAATTTGTTAAGTGGCCACACAAGGACTTCAGGCGTGTCATTACTCCTGAACCGGGTCGCCAGGGCTGGAAGGACAGACGCGCATCTTCTGTTCTTTTAAACGGGTTATAGCGCGAGCAGCCATAGTGTTGGCATAACATGCCTGTTAATTGAAGACATAGTGGTTGGTTGGAGTATAGCAGCTCTCATGAAACCGTGGCTCACAGAATTAAGACAGTGCATCGTGCGGGATTGGGGATGGAGGGCGTGTAAAAAGTGAGGAAGAGATCATAAGACAAATGAGGACAGTTTCTATAATACCTTCAGTTCATTAAAAGAAATATTTGTGCATTTTGATTAATGAAGAAAAAGAAAAAGAGAAAAATAGGAAGCAGGGAGAAAAATAGAATAAATGTATGTCTCTTCCTTTTTTTTTTTTTTTTTTGCCCCCTCATCTTCTGTTTTTTCCAAAAATCTTTCTAGGTTTCTTCTGTCACATCCACAGTGAAGTGTAAATTATAGTTTCCAATATAGATGGCCATTTTCAGTGAATTTTAGCAAGGAACAAAATTTCGTTTGAGACTGAAATTTGGCACCCCTTGCTTCTTCATGCTGGGAACTATTTTTTGTCTTTGCAGAATGCGGTGAGACATAAATCCTGTTGCTTTTATTTCTAAACGGTACTACACCAAGCTGAAAACGGACTGGGAAAACAGGAGTACCTTCCGACGGGGGCCAGCCTCTGCAACCCTAATTTATAGCGTGTGCCATACACCAAGGGAGAAATCAAATCAGGGTGCTAAAAACTGGGAGGCTATTTTTAATTGTCCTTCCTTCCAATCCTCTTCCTCTCTTTGCACATTTCTTTCCTTCCTGGCATTCCCAGCTAACTAGATTGCCACCCAGAAAAGCCTGCTACGCCCAACAATTAACATTTGATGTGACACCATTTGGAAGTCTGGCAGCTCACAGAGCATATGGACTATTTCACATGGGTTTTGAGGGATGATTGGCTCAGGGATCCTCATCATAGAAACCACTATTGGAGTAGGCCAGCTCTTTACTGCGCGGGACTTTCCTGTGCATGGTGAGGTGTTTAGCATCCCTGGATCCCTGGCATTGCATGCCAGTAGATACCTCCAAGTCACAGTGACAGATAGAAGTGCCCCTTCCTTCTCTAAGTTCTGAACATTGCCTTTGGGGGAACCTATCTGCTTTGGCCGAGAACCACCAAAGGGATATTAAAAGTTACCCAGTGGTTACCAGAGAGGAGAGGGAGAGGAGAGAGGTAGAGAGGGGTAAAGGGGGTCAAATATTTGATGGTGAAAGGAAATTAACTTTGGGTGGTGAAGACATAATGCAATATACACATGATGTGTTATCGAATTGTATACTTGAAAGCCGTTCGACTTTATTTACCAACGTCACCCCAATAATTAAAAAAAAGTTTTCCACAGTCATTTCAAGATGAAAGTTGCACATTTGTGACCATGAAAAAAAGTCAAAAACGAATCCTTTGTTCTTCAGTGGGGGTAAGAACAATAGCAGTGATTAATATCTTCTGGGCATTTATCACGTGCTGGGTACCGTCAAAGCACGTTTCACACATTTCCTCATTAGTCCTCCATAAAGCAAGTGCCAACGTTATACAGTGAGACCTTCTTAACAGTGAGACCCAAATGTGTCCGAAGACACACTCAGGGATGTCCCCTGTAACCCTGGAGACCAGGCACGCCGAGATCATGGCTGGAGGGTTTTATCTCGACCCCTATGCCTGCTTCTTCCATTGCTTTCCCTTATTTTTTCTTTTATCTCTTTATCCTTCTTTCCCTGCATTATTATTAATTTTTTTTTCACATTTGGTCTTTTTCAACGACTTCTTGCTCCTCTTCTAAAATCATTGAATCTGTAGAAATAAACTGAATTTTCTACCATTAAATAATAATGGCTAGATGGATCATCGCAAAATTTAGAGGTCTGAGATATTTAGACTTGCAGTTTCTGTAGAGCTGATGAAACTCCCCTTGTGGGCCTGGGAGTGAAAGCTCAAGGAGAGGCATGGTGATGGGCCAGGGTAGCAGAAACGGGTCTGACAGGAGGCCCACGGGACTGCCGACTAGAGGAGAGATGGCTCATATGGGACGACGTGGTTGGAGCAGCACACAGGGCTTTCCGTGTGAGCTCCAGGCAAGGGACACAAAGGGACACAAAGGACAGATGTTTAGAATCCAGATGTCAATCATGGCTGCACTGTTTCTTTCTGGGCCACTCCACATGGCATCCTCGGGTGAGGCCTGCAAGAAGAGCTGCTTCATTTACTAATGCTTAATGACCCGCCCGTGAAAATGTATATCGAGGCCAGCTCTGTGTTGAGGGGTGGGGTTCAAGGGTGAGTAAAATGTGAGCCCAGCTTTCCAGGAGTTCTCAGAGGGGCGGAGCCAAATGAAACATAAATAATGTCATGCTCATTACAATAGAGCAAGATTTCTAAGCCTCAAAGCTACTAATGTTTGGGGTCGGATAATTTTTTACTCAGTGGGGGCCGTTCTGTTCATTGTAAGACATCCCGTTTCTTGCTAAGATGTAAAGCTTAGCTCAGTCTTTTGTTTGATCCACTATGGCTACTTATACCCTCGAGACAAAGCATTTTCTTACGCAAAGGTAGTTACCTCCCTAAGAATATTTCTGATTTTGGCTAGCAGGATATTAGAGTTTTGAACCCTTGATATTTTTTACATATACACATTTAAAAAAAATTAACATACTTTAAATAAATATAAAAAGATTGTATTGTCTTGTGTTAACATGTGCTTCCAGTTAAGCTCTTTTATCTGCAAAGACTGGAGGTGTTTTGAACTTGAATTAGATGACTAAGTCAGTATGGAGAGAAGGGAGTGAGCGGGTGTCATGAGGCCGGGGAAGCCCGGAGCTGATGCCTACAAGGTAGAAAGTGTAGAGTCGGTTCAGAAAGGCCAGGAGTAGCTGAGGCACCGCAATACCAAAGCACAGAATGGAGCTTGGAGGGGCCAGCTTTGGAGGACACAGCTGTTGGATGCCACTGCACGTCCTTGGGGCCTGAGGGGAGGCAAGCCCAGTCTCCCTTCCCTTCCCGTCGTATTCTTATATAAGCCCTAACACCCAAGGTAATGGGAGCACACACCTGTACCTCATACCTAGGGACACAAGAACCTTAATGACGTCGTGTGTGTTATAGGATTGCGGGGGAGAGAAGAGGGAAAGGGGAAAGACGCTAGCTCACCTTTGTGGCAAATCCTTGCTTCATTGAGGTTGATGAAACATTTGAAAAGTTAATCTGTTGAAGGAACTGGAATTCTCTGGGCACATGCCAACCCACAGCCAAGAGATCTGTGATTGTCGAGGAAGTGATAAGGGTCGGGGGAAAGGTTTGCCTCTAAGTCCGTAAGTGGATGACTCATGGGTAGACCATCTTGATCTAGTCAAGGCAATAAGAAAAATAATTGAGCTCTGAAGAGGGCTCATTTCAGACATCATCTTCTCAGGGAAGACTGCTCTGATGCTCTTCCTCCCCGTGCCAGGTGCCAGACTGACTTTCACCCCATTCCCCTGGCATCTTCTACTGCCCTCTACATGGGTTTCCCTCCTTCATATCACTTTGGGTTATTCTGATCTGTTTGCTTGTCTGTCTCTCTGCTGGGGTCTAAGATCCCCGGAAGCAGGGCCTATGTCTAATTCATCTTTCTACCCCCAGCCTCTCAGCGATATCCTCCATAAAGCAGGCACTCAGGAACTCATTGGTTGAGTGAATGAACAAATTCACTCTTAAGGCTTACCCCATGTACTTCTTAAGAAGGAGGAAAGAATTAATTTTAACTTGAATATAGGTTGTCTTTCTCAAAACGCATATTGATAAAGGACAACTACTGATTTCTTCCACGAGAGAAAAATGAGAGAACAGTCCTCCACGCCATATTTCAAAGTTATGTCAACTTTTCTTTAAAAAAAAAAAAAAAAAAGCCTGTCCACCGGTACTCGTATCATTTTTCAGATTTCATGTCGTCCATTTTCAGATGCTGCCCATCCATCATTTTTGGCAAAGAGTATCCATCATGATAGAAGCTAAATAATTTTCAAAGCTGTCAGGGAGCAGACACCAAAACAGTTCCAATGTCATCTGAACGAAATGATCCAGGGCTGGGAGTGGGGATCCTGCTGGGAGTGGAGAGGTGGCACCCCTGGGAGGGCCTCTCAAATTGGTTTCAGATGGAACAAAGAAGAAAATTCATTCTAGAAGTTAGACCTCAATTCTCCACATAAAATGCCACACATACACCCATCAATATCATATGTAAGAGTTTATTTATAGAGCAAGGTTTTAGGCAAAAACAAAGTCCATTTTTTTCTAACTATGCTTTCCTTGAAAAATACTTATATACAAAATATAGCATTTTCTCACTTTAAAAGTAAATCATGTTTATTTACAAAATGTAGAAAAGTATAAACAAGAAAATAAAATTCACGAAATATCCCACTGAGGAGATAACCTCTGTTCATATTACTTTTTGTACATTTTCTTTCAATCATATACACACACACACACAGTGTATATACCCACCCTTATTTGTATATATATATTTGTGTATATACTGTAACTATTTATTATAAATTTGGTATTATATTTTATGGAGGTTTATATCTCACTTTTCTCACTAAATTATATCTTAAACGTTTTCCTATGCCATTAAGTATTCTTTGAAAACATAATTTTTCAAGGCTACTTTATGTTTGATTTTATGGATATACCATAATTTATTTATCTCTTGCTAGACATGCTGATTGTCCTGGCTTTTTGCAATGTGCGGTTTTATTTGTTGCATTTTTCCTGTCTTTTAGCTTTTCTGTGTTTATCATCTATATAATTCTTGAGAATCATAATCTTATCTTTTTATTAGAATGTCAAAGATAGGTAAATGGATTTTGTTTTTATAACTCACAAAGATTCAACCTACAGGAAGCTTTTTGGTTGTCTCTTAAATCAGTAAGAGCTATTATATATGTTCGCTTTTATAATATAGATTAAATTCTGTCAATTTAATCAGTGTGCTTGTTTTTTTTTTCTATTTACCGATTTGTTGTGAGTTGATGTACAAGTCCTCGTTTTGGATCAGGAGCAGCTACAAATTTGTTCAGAATGAATACGCACTCTTTGATTTTTTAAGGAAGGGAATGAAATGATGGCATAACTCTTGCTAGGTTACTCTTAGCTGTGTCACTTGTTTGCTGGCTAACCTTGAGCATCTTTTTGGCCTGTAAGAACCTCAACTTTCTCAACTATAAATTTGCAGGACACAAGAGCATCTAAGACTTTGTGGGTTAGACGTGGGGGTTACGTGGCTTAAAGCATATAAAGTACTTAGTGTGGGATGCCATGCACAGAGCGTGCCTGCCCATCACAAGAGAGGTTACTATTATTCGTCGTGGTTTCTATCTGAAAGCAGGTTAAATATTAGATATTTCTTCTTGGAATAAGGATGGAGAAGTGGCAGAGGCCTTGCTTTATTTGAATAGGCAATCGGAAACATAGTCCTTTTTGAGTAACCTGTTATCTGGCTTTTCCTTTTAATTTTTCACAACTTTATCGAGGTGCGATTTGCATACTATAAAATTCACCTATTTAAATGTACAGTTCATAAGTTTACGGAGTTGTACAATTATCGCCACAATCCAAATGTAGAGTAGAGGCCGAGGTACAAGATGAAGGGATTCTTTTCCAGCAAAAATGTAAGCAATTCTCTTGTTTAGTGAGGGGAGCTAAATAGTCAGCTGTTAGACCCTAGGAGGGTCATCTGGAATCTATGACCAGACATATATGATGAACATAATTACTGCTAACTAAAAAGGGAACTAGGTCAGGCTGACTGTCTTTTTAAAGACGTTATTTTGATATAATATTTGACTTAAAGAAAAGAAACAAGAATTATACACAGTATTCCCAGGCAAAGGTTACTGGGATTTCCCAAATATTAATAGTTTACTACACTTGCTTTTTTTTTTGTCATAGACATATAGTCTATGTATTTATCTATATTTATCTAGATAAGTGTACAGATAGCTAAAAGTTTATACATATGTAATATACATCACATACATCATATATATGTAATTTTTTTCCAGAACTGTTTAATAGTAAGTTGCAGACATGATGTCCCTTTAGCCCTGAATTCTTTAGTATATATTTACTAAAAACACACTCTTTGATTCTCATATAATTATCATAATTGGGAAACTAAAACTGATAAGATTGCTTTCCAATATACAGACTTCTCTCAGATTTTCTCAGTAATGTTCCTTTTAGTCAAATAAAATCTAAACTGATGTGTTCCCTTATAGTAAAATAAAATCTACGCTCAAGCATAAGGTTGATGTCTTGGCAGGCTCGATTGCCTCTGTACCTGAAAAGTGGATCAAAGGGCATGTCAGCTCTTGGCTATAGTCACCAACTCACACAGAACTCATTTAAAAACCTTCCGTGGCTATGTCAGATTTAAACCTACCATTCTTTTTATTGGGCCAGTCAGAGCAGAATTTCTTCTTGGTCATTTCAGAAGCTGGCACTGTTGCCTGGTCTGCGGTGGTCAGTGCTTGCTAAATGTTTGTTAAGCATCCAAACTTAGAAAGAAATCAGATTTAAAAGTAGTTCCTGCATCATCTCAAATTAGAGGTATTTTAAGCCTAATTGATCTGAGTGTCATCACTTCTCATTGAAAATTAGGGACTTAGGAAGATGGGTAAAATGTCTTTCTCTTACTTGGTACCATTGCATGAATTGTGATATTATTAGTAGCAATCATTATAATAACTTCCACAGTCACTGCAGTTCCAACGTATTGATGGCAATGAACTGATTTTTTCTCTTTATCAGAACTAGTCCTTTTACTAGAATCTGAAAATGGCCCTCAGATTCAAACTGAGGATACTTGAAAACTGTAGCTGCCAAAAAAGATTTATGTGCGAGTAATTTGTGTGGAAGGTGACCCCAAGAAGTATCGGTGGGAGAGTAGAGATGAGAAAGGAAAGGGTAGATGACAAGTGAAGGGTGAATTATCTAACGAGTCAGGACCATGAGCAGCTGGGCTCACCTGCACTGGATGGCACAGAGACAGTGTAGAGCAGAGTACTACAGTTAGTCCAGCGGAGGGGCAACCGAACTGGGGTATTTATCCACCACATGCCCTCGGTTATTGGTTTAGAGTTGCTCCCAAGAGGTATTAGCTCCCGGCATGTCCAGCCCAGCCCATGTGAAGGGCTAATACGCCCTGGCAGCCTTCAAAAACCCTCCTGCATGGAGTCCCAGGTGCTCGAAGTTGGAATCTGTCACGTGAGCACACACAGGCAAGGTGCCTGCCCAGGGAGAGAGATGGAACCCTTGTAGCTTCTGCTACACTCTCCATTCTTATGGAGAGTTTTAGATAATGAGGGAAACATTTTCAAAGTTAGATATTTGTTTTAGAAAACATGATCTATTAAGATCTTGTCTGTCTGTCTGTCTTCCTTCCTTCTTCCTTTCCTTCCCTTTCCTTTCTTTCCCTTTCTTTCATGAAATGAACAGGTAAAGACCCTCCTATGGCTAAACCGTCCCAGCCTCCAATGGGAACAGGAATGAAGGTAATTTCATTATGGCTAACTCGAAGTAGAAAGAGTGAAACTAACTCCAATCGCTCGAGGGAAGAAGTAAATTAAATGCTGATGACATTGACCAAGCAGCAAACTCCATTCATTGATTATTTTAATTTTTTCTCTTCTGCACTCAGTTAAACACCAATAGCAGTGGATTTCAAGGTAACTAAAAGGTTGTTTAGCACATTTTTAAAAGGGTCACAAATAAGCAGAACAAAGAAAGAATAGGTAAGCTGATGTGTGTACTGTGCTTATGGAGGTACAGGAGTAATTATTTCCTTTTACATAAGTGTGTATGTTCAGCAGACGATGGTACCTGTGTGTCCAACAGAAGGTTAAAAAAAAAAAAAAAAAGAAAGTTAACAAGTAGAACATTTAAATAAAAAAGTAGAAAAGTGCATATCTTAGCCGATTCTAGCCTTATTTAAAATTTTAAAGCAATCACATTATATGGTAGGAGAAAATGAAAACTTCAGAAGATAATGATAAAATGAAAGGGAGAAAGTTTGCTTCTGTAGTTTTAACCTCTTAAATGTCCACTGGCTTTATCTGAGAAAAGAGCTCACCCTGCCTGGAAATGTGGACTTCATAATTGAAACAAAATAGTTGAATGATATTTTCAAAATAACTAGCTGGTTGTTGAGTTTTCATGGGGATTATACTAAATTGGAAACAATAAAAAAAGTTAAATAATAAGGAAATGGTTTGGGTGGTGGCGAAGGGTCTTTTCAAGAGAAAAATAGATCTGACCAGATGCCACTTAAATATACTGTTTTGTTTTCACTATCTAGTAATATGCAGGGGTTAATTTACTGAAGGAATAAGGCTATCACGTGAAACATAGTTAACGGAACACAAAAGTTTATGCTTCCTGAAGCAAAGTGAAGAATTGATTGACCCATCATTCTGGTTCCTGAACTTTAAGAAATAGGAGAAATGTCTAAATGAACCTCTGGCACTAAAGGATTCAGATTAGAAAAATGTTAATGCCAAGAGTTACAGTGAAAAATGATAATGTACTAGTACCGGCATTAAGCACTTTCATCCCTCTGTGAAACGTGCAAACAGATTCCAAGAGGTCAGCCCACTCCTCTTTGGGCATCCATTTTTAAAGTCCTCTGAACACTTTGGCAAGGTGGAGACAGCACATTTTAAAATATGGGGCTTTCTCCATCCCCACAAGAAAGATAAGCCTTGATTGACTTTCCCTTAAGTTCACCAGACTCAGGGCTGCTAAATCTCAGAATTCCAGGTTGCCCTTGACCGGAGCATAAGTCCCGTGTAGGAGAAAGTGCCTGGAATGAGGAATATGCTGGAGATAGAGCATGAGCACCAGCTAGTGAACTGTGACGATCACGGGGGCCGGTGCTGGGGGATGTGTGGTTTCGTGTCTGTCCCGAAGTTCACAGAAACATGGCAAATAAAAGTGCAAACCGCTCTGCCCTATCCACACCCGATTCACCACAGAACCCAGCACCAGCATCTGCTGAGTACTGCCTGGCAGGCTGGGACTTGCATGTTTTCTCTTTGCCAGTGATTCCCCGATTTTTAAATTATTATATTTTGTACACTATTAGAACAAAAACAGTGTGCTAACTTGTTAGGGTTGTCATGTGAGATTCTTACACACACACACACACACACACACACACACACACCCATACTATCCATCACCATAATTTAAGTCTTTTTACCATTACAAAAAAAAAAAAAGGAAAAATATTTCACTTAGAAAGCTATTATGAAAAAGCAAAATTCTGGCAGGGATATAGGAGAAAAAACGTTCTGCAAATGTACCACATTCATACAAGATGTAAATAATAGAGAAACCATATGCACGAGGATTGAGGAATGAGAGAATTCTCTGTACTTTCCGATCTTTCTGTAAACCTAAAACTGGCCTAAGCATAAAGAATTTTAAAGACTTCTGTAACATGATGCAAGTACTATGTAAAAGCAGTTTGGTAGGTCCTCAAAAAGTTGAAAATAAAATTACCATATGACCCAGCATTTCCACTTCTAGGCTTGTATGAGGAAAAATGAAAACAGGTATTCAAACTAATAATTGTAGGCAAATGTTCATGACAGCGTTCTTCCCAATAACCAAAAGATGGAAAATAGCACTGGAAGATGATGGATAAACTACATGGGTAATATTCATACAATGGAATATTACGTAGCCATAAAAACTAATGAAGTTCTGATACATGCTGCAATAAGGTTAAACCTTCAAAACATTTTGCTAAGTGAAAGAAGCCAGAAAGAGTCACATATTGTATGATTCTATCGATATGCAATACCCAGAATCGGTGAATCCATACAGACAGAACATAGATTAGCAGTTGTCAGAGGATGAGAGAGGGTGAATGGGGAGTGATCGCTAACGTGTATGGGGTTTCCGTAGAGGAAGATGAACATGTTTAGAATGGAGGTGATTATTGCACAATTTTGTGAATGTACTAAATGCCCTTCAATTGTATACTTTAAAATGGTTAATTTTATGTTATGTAAATTTAATATATAAAAAAGGACATTCTACAAAACAGCTGATCAGTAGTCCTCAATATTGTCAGGGTCAGCAAAAGGGAAGTCTGAGATACTGTCATAGCTCACAAGATACTGGGGGGACAGTAAAACGAATTGTAATGTGATATCCTAGGGGGGACCTGGACCACAAAGAGAACATATGGTAACAATAAGGAAATTCGAATAAGTATAGACTTTAGTTTATAATAATGTAATGACATTGATTGATTAATTATAACTAATGTAACATACTAGTGTAAGATCTTAATAAGGAGGAAAACTGGACACAGGGTATATGAGAATTCTCCATAATATCTTTTCAATTTTTCAATGAATCTAGATTATTCTAAAATATGAAAATCTTCCTAGATTTGCCATAACAAAGTACCATGGAGTGAGTGGCTTAAAACAGCAGAAATTTATGGCCTCACAGCTTTGGAGGCCAGAAGTCTGAAGTCCAGGCGGCAGGTCCCACGTACCCTCTGAAACTGGAGAGAATCTTCCCTCACCTCTCCCTCGCTCCCGTGGTGGCATCGGTCCTGCTGTTTCATTCCGATCTCTGCCTCTGTCCTCACAAGGTGTTCTCCTGGGTCTCTGTGTTCATGTGGTTTTTCCTCTTCCTTTGACCCCATCATATTGGTTGAGGGTTCACCCTAGTGACCTCATCTTAACTTGATTACATCAGCAAAGACCTCATTTCCGAATAAGGGCACATTCACAGGTACCATAGGTGGTTAGGACTTCAACATAATTTTTTGAGGAGACACAGTTCAACCCATAACACTATATTTATTTCATTCTCTCATGGACCCATGAAGACGTTTTCAGAGACTATAGTGGGCCTATTGATTGGCAGTTGGGATGAATGACGTGTGAAATCTTTTTTTTTTTTTAATCTTCACAACTTTCTAAGTCAGGACTCTATTCATACTCCTTGCCCTTCTTTCTAATTTTGTAGATGATGAAATTGGGGCATAATAAGTTTTAGTCGTTTTTTTCTGAGTTGCAGAGTTAGGGAAGGATAGATCCAGAATTTAAACCTAAACTATACTAAAAGTTTTTGCTCTTTCCACTAATTACTCTGTGCTTTATCAAATCGTTCCCAGGCGAGACAAGTTTTTAGTGAATCAAATCACGAAATTGGAAGATAATAGGTTGCTGGCTGGAGGTGATTTCCTGGAACACTCTTACATTCTTCTGTATTGGTTTAGTCTTTTCTTCTTTTATTCTTCCTGCTGCTGCCGTTGTTGAAATGAAGGCTTGCCTCACATCCTGGTTTGTAAGTCTCTCTCTCCCTCCACTATTCTGGCTTTTGAGTTTGATTTACTGATATCTACTTGTCTAAATGATAAAATCGAGAAAGCTTTTACCAAGTAAGTTTATCATAGAAATGTAACTATTACGTGTATTGTGCAAAATGGTTCTTTTTTTTTTTTAATCCAGGCAGATACATTGGAGTCATTAATTTGAATACTAAGTACAAGGTTCTGTTTAAAAATCCACAAGATGAATAACAAATCATAATTCTGGCAAGGCAAAGGCATTCTTCAAAGCCATCGTTTTTATAATCCATTGAAGACACTATGATAGTAGCTCGTTGATGTCAGATTTAGAGTCTAGCACATGTGCCATTACCTTTCCGGGGGATGTATTTTATGCATTCTCACATTGCAAGCAGTTCCTGACTCCGAAATAGATTGGGTTACAAAAGTTCATTTGGAGTGTATTCTTTGGAATTCAGAGTGTTTAGCATATCCATATGACATGCCTACTATGTGCCTATCCCGTGTTTGGCTCTGGAGATAAAGCAGTAAAAAATAGCAGATAGAGGTCTTGCTTTCAGAGAATTTAAATTTGAGGGATGTGGTAGATTGAATTATTACTTTCAGTTCTTCAAGCTCCCTCCCCCACTCCAGCATCCCTTCCTTCCCTTTGCTAAGCGACTCTTAGCTCTCCCTACCCAGGCTGAATGTTCTTGCCCTTTCATTGGCTACAAGGTTGGCCATGTGACTTGCTTTTGGCCAATGGGATGTTAGCAGATGCTACAAACGAAATTAAAAAGGCAGGTTTCACTCTGCCATGGTTGTGAGGAGAGCTTCCTTGGGGGTAGATGCTGCCCCTTCAGTTAACATATGTGTCCCTTCACCTAGCTGATGCGAGGACCTGTAGCGTGATTACAGCCACCCCAGTCAGCCTACAGAAGCCTGAGGGAATATGTCCTTGTTGCTCAAAGCCACTGAGTTTTGAAATTGCACAGCATTTTTATGGCGATTGTTAAAGGATTGATGTGTGTGTGTGTGTGGGGGGGGACTCCCACACTACACTAATCGTCCCCCATCTATCTGTAATTACTGTGGCATTGTGTGGGGCGTGGAGAAGCCAGTTTGCTGAGCGCGTTGCTCATTCCACCTCAGCAGTCAACATTCCAGTACGGGCCCTGAGTCCTGCGTGGTGCTTCTCTCGAGAGCCTCTCAGGCAAGTGGCTGTCTGGAAATGTGGGGCGTTAGTGTGCGGAAAAAGAGCCTTTCAGCCAACGATGGGTGTCAGTTGGAGGATAAATACTCCAGCTTCCTTGCTCCTGGAACAGCGAGGGAGAGTAACTCTGAGGCATGTGTTCCACCCTGTCTCTTGATTGAGCCCCAGTGGCCCTCAGGGTCAGCGTGCTTGATAATACGCCCATGCGCTGTCTTCTCCTCCCTGTTCCAATTTTTTGCCCCACTAACAGTGCTTTCTGGGAGCGTGTCCCAAATGAGTTACTTACACTCATATCTTTGTCTTAGGGCTTGTTTTTGGGAGAACCTGACCCAAGACAGCCACCACACTAGATAGTGGTTGTATATTTCCATCGCAAGTGACAGAAACCCCAGCTTAAACTGGCTCAAGCAGAAAAGAATTTATTGGCTCATGTAATTGAACAGTCCAGGCTAATAGCTCTTGCTTCAGGCACCATTGAATCTATTTCTTTAAACGATGTTACTAGCACTCTATTTCTCTTTCCATCCCTCTGCTCTGCTTTCCTCTGCTCGCCTTCTTTCCCAGGCAGGTGCTCTTTCCAAGAGTTTCTATCACCCCAGGTTTAAGCCCAGTAGAAGAGAGTATCTCCCTCCAGATAACTCCAGCTAAGTCCTAAGACTAGAACAGAGTCACTTGACAGGGTCATGTGCCCATCATTGAACCCAATGAGCTATATGTGGCTAGACTGGAGCCCCAAAGCCATCAGGGAAGCTGGTGGTCCTGTAAGCTGCACCCAGTCACAGGAAGTGAATGTGGGCGGTGGCGGTTGGCCAAAGAAAACTCATGTTTATTTTTATTTTTTTTTGCTGGAAGAAGGGGTTCGTTGGCATACAGTTCACACCCATACCTTCTGACTTGCAATGCTTCCTCCGAGAAAAAGTACTATCTTCTAAGAAAAAAAAAAATCTATTTCCAGTTAATTTTAAAAATAATATAAGTCTTGAATATCTCACTGTTGTTGCGGATGCTCAAATGTGGAAAAGAAGTTCCTAAGAACCATAAAATAATTGTTTCGCAATTCATTAATCATCCTATATTAAGTTTTTAGTTCTGTTTTCCAATGGGATTATGGGAGATGACAGAAAAGCACATGATCAGAGCTTCAAAGGGTAGAAAATATCTAAGAGGACAATGTTTGCTTGTTGAGGGATGAAGGGAGCTTGGAGCGGCTGGAGTAGTGGCCCTTTCGGCCGGTTGATTTGGTTGTTCTGGTTGAGTTTTCATATAACAGAAAACTTTAGAAGCTAAAATGGTCATATTTCATTTCTTTCCTTAAAACCATGGTGTACCACTTAACATGACTTTATTTACACATTTCAGAAAATTGAAATGTAAAAGCTTAACACAGGGGTCAGCACACTTTCTATAAAGGGACAGAAAATAAATATTTTAGGCTTCACGGGCCAAGAGGCAAAATCAGGATATTATACAGGTATTTATGTAAGAAAAGAGAAAACAAATTTTCACAATGTTTTTTTTTTTTTTTGACGGAATTGAAAATACAATAATAATTTGAGTTCACAGTTTTGCAGCACAGGTCTACTAATGAGAAAAACACAATTTCTTCTTTTTTTGAGGGGGATAATGTTTTCCTTAATTGGAATTCAAAGTTAGTGTTCACTATCACCAAATCGATTGCAAATATTTATTTGTAAAAACTATTCTTAGCTTGCAGCCCATGCAAAATCATGTAGTGGATTGGCTTTGACTCACAGGCTGTAGTTTGCTGGCCTCCAGCTTAAACATAAAGGAGATATACTGACTTATATAGTTCAAAAATTTAGAAGTAGTGTAGGCATCAAGGTGAGCTAATTCAGGATCCCAGCTTCATTTCTTTGGGGTTATCTTCATTCTGTTCTCCTGCCTGGGTTGGCTTTATCCTGAGCCCGGATTCCTTCAAAGCTGCCCTTAGAAACTAGAATTGCCTTTTTCCTTATTCATATCAAGTGAAGAAGAGAGAATTACTTCTGGGAGCCACTAAGCAAATGTCCTGAGGTTCACTCTGATTGGAGCAAACCTGAGCCAATCACCTGACAAGGGGGGTGAGACCAATCAGAGAACTGCCCTGGATCCAATCTCATAACTGCTCTGCAGTGAGAATGACATGGAGTTGGGTGGGGTGGGGCTGGAGGTGGAGCTTGTTTAGCAGAAAACACGGAACAGATAGGCAAGTTTTACAAAGTAAATGTATTGGAAATGTATCTCTAGGTTTCTATATTGTAGAGGTCTTCCTACTCTGAGGTATCTGTATTATTCTGCATTTTTTAAGAATAAAGAGTAGGAATTACTAAAGAATAATTATGGCAGTATTTTATGGAGGCCCTGTCCTCAGCATCTCGTCTTGCCACTTGAACCGACTTCTCCTTCACAAACTCCAACATTCTCCTTAGTGATTCTGCCAGTCCTCCGTTCTCTAGCTCTTAACCAATATGTTGTATTACTTCCTTCCTTCCTTCCTTCCACTTCAAAAAGGACCCCCGAGAAAATGCATTCAGATCCTCGACAGAATGATTGAGTCATGGATCACTTTATTTTTTTAGTGTATAAGCATTATTTCCTTTTATCTATGCCCAGCCTAGTACTTTTGATAAATCGTAAAGCTCATAAAAGAGTTTTGTGGTCTATAGATCAACTTGTGCAGTTATTAAATTCATAGACCACCAGTCCATGTGTGGACCAAAATTTGTCTTAGGCTAAATAGGTAAGACATTCACACGTTTTATATGTCTGTTTTAAAATGTAGGTAGAGGCCTTTGTGAGTCATAAAATATAAATTCATTTAGCAAAACCATCCCTAGTTTTAGAGTAGCTTTTTGTTATTATATATTTTCTCACTCAACAAATATTTAAAAGCAAAACCCCTGTTGTGTGAAGTTCTGTTAATGTTTTCATATTAAAAAGGAGTTCTCATATAATCATTGGGAAACACTCTGCTCTGTACTAGGGACTATGGAAATTAGATGATGACTATGTCAGGGCCTAAGGTCTTAGAAAACTCATAACAGAGTTGGGGCAAAGGAATGTAATAGACAGGACTCTTTTGGTTACAAGTGTCAAGAATTCAATTCACACTGACTCAAGGGAAAACAAGGAATGCAAAAAGTTGAGAAATATTTACCTACACGTGCCTAGATCCAGACTCTGTACTATATCATCAAAATGTAGTCTCTCTCCATTTCCTGATTTTGCTTTCCTCTGTTTTTGGGTTCACTCTCATGTGTCTCCCCAGGACAAACAAATACTGTCCAGGGTTACATTACAGAATCTCCAAACACCTACTAATTCTAGTGGGAAGAGACATCACCTTTCCCATAGTTCCTTTGAATTCACTCTCCTCGGTTCGGTTTTGCATGTGAACTAATTGGCGTGGCGAGGGGAATGGAAGATGGAACAGAACTGGGACGTGCGTCTCTGTGCGTTTTGGATTAGATTAGCACCAGTCGAACCACATGAATTGATAATGGAGCCTACGGGATCTTCGAGGAGAAATGGGAACAGTATTATGAGAAGATGGGATAATAAATGCTGGAAAGGCAAAAAGAACTCAAACAAAATCAACACCCTCAAGGAAAAAAATAGCGAATGACACAAGAGACTCATTTGCTTATTCAATGTTTTCTTTAACAGATATTTATTGAAATTTTTTATTTTAGCAGAGACTTTGCCTGCCAGTATCGACTCCCTACCTTTCATTCTGTCTTTCTGATGGAGTCATTTAGACTCCATTTGCTCAACTGTTCACCCCCTTTAAGTAGTCACGTGTTTGAGAAGAGGCTACTCCGAACCCAAGGGCAGGTCTCGATTGTCCTAGCCAACCATGTTAGTCCCATTCCATTCACTGTGCATTCGTTGAGGCCATAAGCATGCGCAACACTTTGGGCAATGAAATAGAAAGCGACATCTCTAGAAAGCTTCTGGAAAGCTGTTCCATCTTTTAAAAGGAAATACTATTAGGAGACATCTTAAAACCTCAAAGAAAGGTGACCTGTAGACCTGGTTCATGTAAAAGAAATGTTGAAAAAGTACGGGGCCTTGGATGATGTTTTTGAAGAAATTAATGACTCCAGAAGTGACCTCAATTCTAGGTTTCTAGTTGCATGAGGAAATCACTTTCCTCATTTCAAGTTCCAGTGGGGTTTTATGTTACTTGCAGTAAATGCACCTCTTATAATACGGTGGGCCCCAGGCCAGGGATCGAGGATAAGAAACGAGTAGGATATATGCCCTCTGCTCATATGATGCTTACTGTCCACTGGGGTAGAAGTTGTTATTTTTCTTGCAGCTTATTCAGCTTCTTCCTTTCTGTGAAGTTAAAGCATGCAAGGAGAACGGGTCAGGAAAAGCTTGAGGTTAACTCAACATGTTGCACTCCAAGTGGTCCCTCCCTCATCAAACGCTATGGCCCTGCTGAGAGATCCAGGGATCCTTGGAGAAATACCTCGTCTTTGCTGGAAACAAAATTTAAACTGCAGCATGGACCTCCACTGGCGGGTCAGGCCCGCCATCTTTACAGACAAAGGAAAACATGAACTTCTCTATTTCCACTTTTAAAACCCCAATTATGGGCACGATGAGGATCTGTGGAACCCCACCAGCACTAACAAAAATAAAGCACTTAGCTCATGCAATCTTGTCTCTTTATTTTCAATATCACTTACAATGCAAGCTTTTTACAAAATCAAATTCTTTCTCACCAATGATATGATTTTCCTCTGAAAAGGCTTTGAAGTATCCTGCCGTTATCACTTCTGTGCACAAACATTAGCAGAAGCCCTGCTAGGCAGGAGGACAAAAATAATTGTTCAGCCTTCATTTTAATTTAACCTTTTGCAAATTCCTACTTTAAAAAAGTTCCCCTTGACTTACTGGCATCATATTGAGATAATTTATGAGGCAGTCCATTCTTGTTAAGACAGCAAATCTCCATGAATCTTTTCCCCATGAGAGACTGCCCTGGACCCTTCACCCTTTTAATTTAGGCATCTTGCTCTCTTTCTTTACCATTTGCATGGGTCCCTTTGTCACCTTAACACTCTTGTCTAATGGTTTCTGTACAATTAAGGCATTATGGAGGTGAACATTAATATGTCTCTGAAAATTTACAGAGGCCATAGATCTTGATGTTGCAAAAGAATGTGCCAGACATTGGCTGTGAATGCAGGTGTGCAGCTCTTCCTGCTGGTTAGGAGGGACGGCGTCCATCATCAGGTATTTGTGTTGGTATTTGGACTAAGCAGAGACCACTGTCAGGAAGGTGTGAAAAGAGAAGGGGGGTGAATCAGGATGGAAACACAGGTTTACGCTATTATAGCATCAGCTTCGGTAGGAAAGGAGTCACAAATAGGGGCTCTGTATTCAAATCGCTTCGTTTTTAGATTCTTGCTCAAACATTCACTGGCCATTTGTTTTTTCGCTGTAACTTCTCTAATCTTCAGCTTTTTCCTTTGCAAAACAGAGGTACCTTTAGAATGCAACTGTAACTCCTCCGTGGGGCTTTGCCAGGTTCTGCTTGGTCTGGTCCTGCCTGGTCTCAGCCGCATATCAAGCTGCCAACTGTGATTCTGCCATCGTGGCTTCTTTCAGATGCTCCAGTGTAACAGCTGCTTCCTACCTCAGGGCCTTTGGCCATGCTATGGCTTCCTCTTCCATGAAATATTTTCCTCCCAGATGCTCACAGGGCAGGCTGCCTCTCTTCCTTCATGGACCAGATTAAATTTTACCTTCCTGCAGTAGGTCCTGATCTTAACCTAGGGTCCCCAAAGGCAGACTTGAGTAGTTGATTTGGGACATGATTGGGTTTGGTCAAGATCAGAATGGTAGAGTCCCTACTGTAGAGTTAGTGCTTTTATAAAAAGAGAGAGACCAGAGTCTTCTCTGCCTCCATTATGTGAGGGCACAGCAGGAAGGGGGCCATCTGCAACCCAGGAAGGGGACTCTCACCGGAACCTGACCATGGACTTCCGGCTTCCAGAACTGTGAGAAATAAAATGTCTGTCGTTTAACCTCCCCCAGTCTGCTGTAGTTCGTTTCAGCAGCCTGAGCTCATTAAGACCTGTCCATTGCTTTGAACACACTTATCATAATTGTTAATCGTACCTATATATGTTTGTATGTTTATTACATTAAGATGTTGTGGGGTCCAAGAACACAGGGATTGTGTTTGTTGGTTCTCGAATGTTTCTTTGGCGATCAGCAAAAAGGGTGATATTCAAAGTATTTAAACCCCAGTATGGCTGGAGTGTTGATTATTCAAGCTCGCCCACCCTATGCTAGATTTCATTTCTAGCCATTGAATGGCTATATTTAAGACATGAGGTGTTTAAAGTAGGTCAGGCCTTTGTTAGTTAATTTGAGATTCTTTATAAACCCAAAAGTACAGGTTCAAAGTGTAGTAATGGGGGCAAATTAAATTCTGAAGATCTCAAATGTGAGTGTCTTGGTAATGAACATAAAAAAAAAATGTTTTAAGGCAACATAAGCAAGATGATTTTGAATATTTAAAATGAGTGTGCATGTGCGTATGTGTGGCGTGTGTGTATGTGTGTGTGTGTTTTGGGTTCCACTAAAAGCCCATTTAAAACCTCCTTGAGTGCTTTTTCATTTGGTTTATAAGTATTCAGAACAGCAGGATAAAACTTCAACTTTTGGCAAGCTTGTACCCTCTCAAGCCAGGATGTATGACTAAAAAATTAAAAGAGGCAAACTTCACTTTGACAAATGTAACACCTACATTGGAAATATGCAGACGAGTTTCTCCCTAAAAGGTTAACTAGAGACAATAATTACTTTCTCCAGAGATCACCCAAGTGACACGCTGCTGTCTTGATTTCATCGCTGTTTGATGATGTGCATTTCTTGCCACTTATAAATGAAACAAATGAGGTTAGATGGCAAAGATTATGAAAGGAATTAACAATAATGAGCCTGGTAACAAAAAACATTATTATAGAAAATTGAGTTGACCTTACTTTCATAATTATTCACCTTAATTGTTTTTTTTTTGTGTGTGTAATTTGAATGAAATTAAATAATACTAATATCCCCCCTGCCATTGACTAGGAATTTCATGTAAAGATTAATAATTTTCAAAACTAAGGATTTGGCTGCCATCTTTCTGGAGGTCACTGATGCTTTTCTAGGAAGTTACATGTCCTCAACATGATCACAGGCCACCAATATCGAGAACATAATTTACTCCTCAAATACCTTGGTCATATGGCCCTGAGACACAGGGACTGGGCGGCTACTTCCCACTTTGTGGGAGTCGCTGCTCTCTTGACCCTGGTCCTCAGGAACTTTTCCCAGTTTGCCCACCAGAATCTTGGTCTTGGTGAATCCACCAAGATTATGCTAATGTGTGAGGAAGCCAGACCTTTTCAGTCGATTGGATGGGTATAATTTGAATCTGAAAATGAAAATTTTATCAAGACACTCCTTTAGGGCATCCCACACATAAAATCAGGATTTGAAAAATGGATAAATAGAACACTTTCTATCTTTTCAAAGTTTTGGACAATAGTAATACTAAGATGTTATGTACTGGGCGCCGAGGTCGGTCATTCACATATATTATGTCACTTAGTCCTTTCTATAATCCTATGAGGTAAATACGATTGTCATCTCTATCTTGCAGATAAAAGAATTGAGCTTTAAAAGATTAAGTAAGTTGCTAAGGTCAAAGCAGGGTCGAACTAGAATTTGAACTCTTACATCTGACCCCTGGTCTCTTAGCCAGTAAGATAGAATCAAAGAGGGCCAATCAGCAGAAATAACGTTTTTGGCATTCGGTGCTACTTGTGGTCCATCTCGTCTCGCTCACTTAACACCTTTGCCTGTAACTAACTTCTCTCACTTTGAGTTTACACTTACAAAATTGGAACGACACCTACATTACTGAGTTGCAGTGAATATTAAATGTGGAACATAGCAAAAGTCTTGAACATTGATGAACTATAGGGGTGCTCAATCAATAGTCAATTCTGCCCTTTCTCCTGAAGGCCTGGAAAGCACTTAGCACAGTGCCCAGCCCATTGAAACCAAGCAATAATATTACTAGCTGACATTTACTGAGCACCTACCACATGCTGGCCTCCAGACTCCATGCTTTGCAGGTGACATCAATCTAATCCTCACAACTGTCTTATGCCACTGATACTGTTTTGTCCCCATTTTGGAGAGAGTGGCTGGGCAATTTCCACCTGGTAAGCAGTGGGTCTTAGGGATGAAGGCTAAGAGTCCAAGCTCTGAGTCAGTCTCATATTGTGTCGGCTACCACAGTTCATTGTAACGCTATTTTAACTCCGTGAGTCTATGACTGGCTTGTAATATCTCCTTTTCATTTCACCTAAAGTAATATCTCTCTTGTCTGAACTCCAGTAACCTTTAATGTATATCTAAATCAGCAGGCAATAAATCATGCCCTTGGCTACAGTATGGCCTCCCATGCTTTTCTGAAATGTGTAAATCACTATGGCCTTTGTTCATTCATTGAGTCAGTCACTCAGTCACTCGGCAAACACCATGCGTGTCTATCTTATTTTAGGCACTGTGGCAGGTGCAGAGGAGAACAGAAGAGACATGTTGTCTCTTAAGGGGAGAGCCAGAGTTCATGGGGACCAAACCTCCATTTGGAGGGCCCTCTTTTTCTGCAAAACGACATTAAATTGCATACACAAAATTAAATTAAAGGCCTCAGAGGGAGCCTGTGCAAGCGATGGGTCACGAGACTTAAACTCATTAGTTAGTGGTAAATTTACTACTGGTACCTATTGTTACGGATTTTAGAATCAAGGTTCTGTTGAAACCGAGATATAACAGGGAGGCCTTGCGGCCCTGATCACCATCGATAGATCCAATCAAATAAAAAAGAACATAAATTTGACTGCAGACCTTGAGGAATTATGAAAATCCTTGTTTAGCTTTCGCGGAAGGGGCTAACCTAACAGCTAAGTTTACCCAAGGTGCCATACATAACGTTTTCTGAAACTCCTTTCCCCCAAAATGTCCCAATCAGTAAAACTGTTATTACCTCTCTCTCTGGCCTCCCACTCACCCCCGCCCCTCCTCACCTAACATTCTCCAAACCCTACAGGTTTCCCCCCGACCACTGTACACAGAACTGCCCAGGCAGAGGCTGTTTCTTACTCTGAGGGCTTCTGTGGGAAGAGCTAGAACTCACCACACAGACAGACACATGTGCTTCTGGTGACGTCACTTCTCTACTTAGCGACCCTTATTTAAAATGTCACCCTTTTGTGTATCATTTCCCAGATTAGAGCATAAACTACTGCATGGTAGGGATTACTTTATACTTTTGCAATTTATGGCAAAATTAAGTCCCCCCCACCAATAACATTTAAAAATCGAGATAGTAATTTTAAAATAACAAGTCTTCACCTGCATTTAATAATTAAACCAAGGTTCCATACTTGGTTTAATTATTAAATGCAGGTGAAGACTCCAGAAATGATGGGGGTAGGGGATGCAGGGAAATGAGATTGAAAAGTAAATAGCATCTTATGTTAATGCTAATGTAAATTAGATGACTCTCAACCCGGGAGACACACGACAATATCTGGAGACATTTTGGATTGTCACAGCTAGAGGTGGGTGTGCTACTGGCACTGAGTGGGTGAGGCCAGGGATGCTGCTAAACATCCTGCAGTGAATGGGGCAGCCCCACCACAAAGCGTTACCTCGCCCGAAATGTCAATAGCGCTGAGATGTTTAGACCCTGAACCAGAGGACACGGAGAATCAAGTCGTATACTAAATAACTAATTAGACAATTACTAATAACTAATTAGACCGTTATGTATACTAAATAACTAACCAGTTAGGTAACCAACTAACTAATGGTGTGGACCAGTTTTGACCGAATTAGACGTTTTTTCTCCAATTAATTATTGGTCAATTTGTGGGTGGAAGAGACTGGTTAATTTGGTTATTTTCCAGAACTGGCCTCTCTGTTCAGTTAAAATATCAATAGCAGTGTGTGTGTGTGTGTGTGTGTGTGTGTGTGTGTGTGTGTGTCTACAGTGATATTACTGTCCATTTAAAAAAGTAGTAACTTTCTTCCTTTGACCTGAAGTGTCCTGCATGGTTGTATATCAGGCGCAGCACTGGACTCTCTGCATGGTTTATCTGGGTTAATCCTCACCACAACACTATGAATATGATTAATCTCACTCGGATGAGAACCTGTGACGTGTCATAGATTTCACAAGCCCCAGTAAATGAGAAGAGCAGATAGGGCTGTCTTGGCCCCAAGGCCCTGGCTCTTGGCTAGGATCTCTGACATATATCAGTCACTCCACACCCTCTTTAATGATGTTTGCTCTACCCATGAGACCCCTGCATTATTATTTTCCTGATTTTTAAAAATTTAAATAAATTTAACCTCACTCCTAGCAGTGATATCCTGGAATCATGGGTTCAGTGCACTAGCATATGCTATTTTTCTAATAAATTTTGAGGACATACTGCTTTAAAACCACAATGTTAAACTACCTCTTGCCAATATCAAAATTAATTTCCAATGATCGAGCACTATATAAGTGGAAATTATTGTAATAATGGATTAATTAATCCACGTGAGGGCCACAGAGCACCCTCTAGAAGAGATTTGAATGGCTAAATTAAGGTAAGATCAGCAAAATAAAGAGCGACGCTAAAGGAAAAGATGAAAGGAACACACTGTGAAGGAGCTGCTGTGATTCAATGCAATCAGAAGAGAGCTAATGGGTTAACTCATTTCTGCCAAACACAGTTACACGGTGTTCAATTTGATAAAGGACTCTACAGTGACTTCCAAACGGGGAACTGGGAATTAGTAACATTCCCTCTCCAATTACTAATTTTACGGAAATGCAAACAGCTCAGCAAAGGGACATATTGTCTATTCTATAGCCTTCTGTGGACAAATATATCTGATGGCTGAGAAGACACCCCACGTAAAATAGGCCCTGATTTTCGATGGGCCCTCGAGTTCTTTTATTTTGCTGTCGATAGGTTTAATAATTGATTGTGGGAGAAACACGAGAGGGTGAGAACGGTACCAGGGTTATCTCGAGTGTTCTGGAAGAATGATTTGTGTCAAATCAGGTGAGTTTTTTTTTTTTTTTTTAAATATTTTATACAGTGCTGTTCACGAGTTAAATTCTCATCGATTCAACCTCTCTCTTCCCCCTCCACCTGGCTGGGATAAACCCTTGTGGCAAATCTTCTATGAATAAAATTGTCAACCTCTCTGAGGAATGACTCAATCTATGTATTTGTAGACTTCAAATCTGAGTGTGGCTGACATGGTGTAAGGAATACAACTGCCAGAATAAATGAAAAGGAGATGGATTCCTCCAATTCTTCGCAATTAATACACTTTCTCAATCTTTCTTGGCCCAGATTTGTAAATAGTGACTCTGATGGTTAATTGAAGTATTTCCTGTGTGTTCAGCTTATATCGGGCCAACGTAAAGAAATGCTTTGGTGGCATAAATGCACAGCAGTCTCATCTTTTATAACCCTCATCGCTTTGATTCCTGCAATAGCCTTAAAAAGCAGGAAAGAGGTTTGTCTTGGATTTCCACAGTGTCTCTGAGATCTTCCTGATGGCACTCAGTGAATTCCGCTGAGATTTACTATTCATTACGTGCCTACTCAACTGCATTGTGGCCTTGTGCAAAGCCACCTTTTCTGGGGCTGTAAACGTAGTAGGTGTTCATGAAGCATTCAGGAAATAAATGAACTATTCTCTCTCTCAATTCTGTCTCTAGAGCAGTGGTTTTCAGTAGGGGGCAGTGTTGCCCCTCAGGGGACATCTGGCAACCTCTGGAGACATTTTGCCTACACCGACTGGGGTGGGGGTGGAGTACCGGTGGCATCCAGCAGGCAGGGGCCGTGGGAGATGCCAAACATCCTACAGCAGAAAGGACAGCCCCCAGCAAAGACTCCTCCAGCCCTGCATGTCAGTGGAGTAGAGCAGCCCTGCTCTAGTGATGTCTCATACGAACCTGGAATGGAAGAGGAATTTTCTGTGAAGCTAAGAAAGCTGAAGCCTCTCATTCACTTACACCAGCTCTTCCAGGGGACTGGGCGGCCCCACAGCAATAGTCCTCACATGGCCATGTGTTGCAGCCCGATTCGCAACTGCAGGTGGCTACTGGTGGCTTTTGGATATGGCTAAAGGAAAGAGCTGGGAATTCATTTAATTTGGCTTTAGTGGAATATGGGGTTCTGGGTCACCATGTATATAGTTAAGTTACTGCTCACCATACTGGTGTGGGGATGGCATCCACTTCACCATCTCCCCCAGCATGGTGACGCAAAGATACAGGCTAGAGGCTCTGTAGGGGTATAGCACTGGATGAGTGTGGCAGTGGAGCCAGAAGCTAGTCCATGGAAATTTTTTGCAATCATCAAATGTGTAAATTGAAGCAGAGGATTAATTTCTCATCGATGTCATGACAAAACAATTTCTTTCCTGCCTGAAATACACTTGATAATGCACTGTATATGATTATAAAGGCACCATACATTTTTATTATTTTTTAAGTGATGTCGAATAAAATTTAACAGAATTCTTGGATTAGGGGACATGACCATACAGCAGTAGGACAAAGGCAAATACACACGTGTATGGTGTCACATATTTTATGTATCCCAGTTATCAATAATATGAAACCAATTTCAATTAAACATGTTAGAAATAAGTCTAATCACATTACATTTTTATGGAAAATATTTTAAAAATTGTTATTAGAAAATGCTATCAAATTGCATACACCCTAAAATGTGGGAAAAAAGATTTATTACAGAGTTGCATCAGGTAGTTGATTAATAATAACTGTTATGTTATTTTTCTGGATCTTGTGGTATTTTCAGCTTTTAAAAATTTGTCATTTGTTGTGGTTTCTTATTCATAAATATTCTCTTCTGTACTTAATTTTATATTCTTGTATTATTGTTCTTAATTAGGGCTCCCAAATTGTAGAAGTCCCGGCTTTACATAACTAGGATCCTCCTCTGCCTACAGCTTCATTACATTTATATCTCTAGCTCATATATTGAAATCTCTAGACTAGACCTTTTCTGTGAGCTCTTTTGAGTGCTAGACTCATGGTCAATCAGCTTTGGGATACCTGAGATTTCAAAGGCATCTCCAAACTCAATATGTCTAAAGTCACTCTCATAAGTCCCTCGACCCCATGCCTCCAACCTAGTGCTCTTTTCACGTTTTCTCTCAGTAAACGTGAAAATACCCACCAGAAACCTTGGAAGTCTAGGGCTAATCCTTGATACCTATCTCTCCCCCACTCCTCTACCCAATTCCTGGTGTCCTGCCAATTTTTATGTTTTAAGTATTTCCTAAAACCGTTTATTTTTTTCTGTCTCCACCACTGCTACCACTTCTTCAGTCCGAGTC
>NW_011888898.1:1279157-1280942 GCF_000151845.1 Pteropus vampyrus | reverse complement strand
ATTCTCTTCTGTACTTAATTTTATATTCTTGTATTATTGTTCTTAATTAGGGCTCCCAAATTGTAGAAGTCCCGGCTTTACATAACTAGGATCCTCCTCTGCCTACAGCTTCATTACATTTATATCTCTAGCTCATATATTGAAATCTCTAGACTAGACCTTTTCTGTGAGCTCTTTTGAGTGCTAGACTCATGGTCAATCAGCTTTGGGATACCTGAGATTTCAAAGGCATCTCCAAACTCAATATGTCTAAAGTCACTCTCATAAGTCCCTCGACCCCATGCCTCCAACCTAGTGCTCTTTTCACGTTTTCTCTCAGTAAACGTGAAAATACCCACCAGAAACCTTGGAAGTCTAGGGCTAATCCTTGATACCTATCTCTCCCCCACTCCTCTACCCAATTCCTGGTGTCCTGCCAATTTTTATGTTTTAAGTATTTCCTAAAACCGTTTATTTTTTTCTGTCTCCACCACTGCTACCACTTCTTCAGTCCGAGTCACCATCATTGTCCTCTCGAACTCTGAGAATCTCGTTATTCATGGTTTCGCTCTTGGCCCCGCTTTCAAACCACCCTCCAAAGAGAGCTCAGGGTAATCTTTGCAAAACACAAGTCTAATCATGCCAGCAACTTGTGCAAAAGCTTCAACAGCTCCTCAGTGCCCGTAAGCTTATAAAACAAACAATCAAAGACTTTAAAAATGTCCTGAAAAGAGTTGTCTCTCCGGATTTATCTTTCATCTTCTACTGAACTCGCCCTCCATGTTTCTGTGCTTTCTCCCAGTGTAAGACCTTGGCACATGCTCTACGTCTGTCACCTTCACCTTTATATTCCTTGTTCATTCGTCAATTTCTGCACAAGCATCACTTCCTACAGGAATCCATTCTTGACTTCCTGAATGGTTCAAATCCCCCCCTTCTGGGCTCTCACTACAGAGAATTCATTCAGAGCAATTGTGACAGTTGCAATCTTATGATGGCATTTACTTCTCTTTAATGAATGTCTCCCCTCTAGATGGTAAGTCCTTGAGGGCAGGGACAAAGTCTGGTTTTGCTTATCCCTGTATAATATTTGTACATAGTTGGCGATCTATAAATATCTTCTGAAAAAAAAGAAAAAAGGATCTTTGCAGATGTGTTTAAATTAAGGATCTTGAGATGAGATAACCCTGGATTACCCACTTGTGGGCTATTACAAGTATCCTTGTAAGAGAGAGAGAGAGGGAATTTGATATACACATAAATATATACACACGTACGTACACGAGATGGCAATGAGAAGATGGTGCAGAGATTAAAGTTGTGTGGCCACAAGCCACGGAATTGACAGAAGCCACCAGAAGCTGGAAAAGGTAAATAAATGGACTCTCACCTTGGGCCTGTGGAATGACCATGGCCCTGCAGGCACCTCGATTTCAGACTTTTGGCCTCTGGAACTGCGAGAGAATAAATTCTTATTGTCTGAAACCATCAAGTTACTGTAATTTGTTACAATTGCCACAGGAAAGTAATACAGAAAGAATCAGATTTTTTATTGCCTTCATATTTCTGTGACTTTCCTTATTCTTAGGGTGATAAGAACTTAATAGCCAATGATCAAGATTGGCTATTGAGGAAAGGGGCCAAAGGGAGTCTGCGGACTTATTCCTTCTACGGGGTTTTAGGTCTAAAGTCTTGATTGTTAACGAAAAGTACGTTTGCTTAGAGGATTTGTTATGAACTGGTAGGGATTCAGGGCTCTGGGCATCATTACTTTTCCCCACAGCAATAATACCTCATATACATAAG
>NW_011888898.1:1255775-1277642 GCF_000151845.1 Pteropus vampyrus | reverse complement strand
ACGTGTAGGGCACCATTCAACTGCAAAATGAAATATTAATTGCACAGAAATAAATGGCTCCAGAGTAGAGCAACCTTATTCAAGCATCCTCAGTCCATTTCACCCTTATTCTGTCGAGCACATTGGGTAGAGGCGAATTCAGGACCCCGCCGCTCCCCACATGTACTCAAGACAGAACAGTGCAGCAGCCATGACAACAAGTGTTAAATCCTTGCCTTCTAGATGTGCATCTTTGGCGCAAATACTTACCTCTCCAGTCCTTGGTTTCCCATCTGTAAAGTGGGGGTCATAATTGTCAGTACCCCCGAGGTTGTTGTGGGAATTAAAAAGAGTCAGATGATAGAAAACTTTAGCCTGACATATGCAAAATGCTCAGAAGTGCTGGGGAGATTTATGTGGCCAACATCAACATTGGAATGACAACTAAGGTTCTGATGCCACCACCCAGGGGAAGGGGTACATGTCTCATTCACAGATGACACGCCTTATGATCAGCACTGATGTTTAACTTCCCTGAGCTGCTCTTTTTTCAGAGAGACTTCGAGCCCCCACAAACTTATTTACTCACAATGTAAAACAGCTCTGTGACAGGATGTGGACTACACATACAAGATACTCATTCTCTCTGTTTCAGGAATGAGTATATCATGTTAGTGTCTTAACAGGCTGATATTCGGGATCTCAGCCCAACATCAGCCTTGGTCCTGTGCCAAGGACGCCTTAACCCCTGGCTCTACCCTTTAGTTCCACGTCAATCATGCTGTCTAATCTTGGCATCAGTGGTGCCAAACGCTTGTGGAATCCACAGAACCATCTTCCTCGTTGCCTCTCTCGGCTTTTCATAGTCAATCTCTGACATTTTCCAGGTGTTACTCATGTTGCGTATTTTCCAGGCTGAGCCATTTTTTTTTTCCCCTGAAACGGTTTCCAATTTATTCATTTTACTGCCCAAATTTATTTTTCCTTTGTATCTTTCACAACTCCTATGTTTCCCGTTAATCACCTTCGCCCATATACTTGTACGGAGCCTTGCGATTCCCCGTCCTCATTCCCATCATCACTCCCTCCTTCCCACTCCGAGCCCCTCTGATTCCGTTTTCAGTGCGAATGTCTTGGGCTCATTGTCTTTTCGTCAGCAATGGCAATGTTTTAAATATTATGGTTTCTTTTGCCTCTGCTATCAAAAACAACAACAACAAATTCTCAAAATCGATCTATGTAATTAGTATAGAGTGGTGATTCTCAGTCAGGGGTGATTTTGTTCCCTAAGGGATATTTGTTCATGTCTGATTGTCATGACCATATGGGTGCTTCTGGCATCTTGTGGGTGGAGGCCTGGGATTTATTCAACATCTTAATGCTCCGGACAGCCCCCTAAAACAAAGACTTATCTGGCTCGAATGTCCATAGTGCTGAGGCCGAAACACTCTGGTACAGATTATAAAGTGTATTTATCTTAAAAAGCTAAAACAAAATAAAAGACAAAGCAGTCATAGAGTAGTTAATAATAAAATTATAGTAACTAACATTTATTGGTCATTTATTACGTGGCAGGCACTGCGCCCACAGCCTCCCCTGCTGTGTCTTGTTTGAGCCTCGTAATTCCCCAGCGAGGTGGGAACTATGACAATCCCTGTTGCAAGTGGTACCACTGGCCCAGAGAGGCTGAGGAGTGTCATCAAAGTTACACAGCCGATTAAAGTACCAAGCGAAGGTCACAATCTCCAGCAGCCATGGGAAAGGTTTCTTTACCTTGGACCGCTGTGATGAGTGCTTATGCACCTAGGAGTAGTCACGTGCCATATGCTGCAGAGCACGGATGTTTAATCTGGGTTCTTTTGGATAGGCTTTCGGGAGATCTGGGAACCCCCTGGAAATACATGCAATATTTTTTTTCTGGGGAGAGAGGGTATAACTCAAATAATCACATTCTCTCAAGGGGATTTGCAGCAAGCGCTATATGGGAAATCCATGAAAATTTTGTTTTTGACTTTCAGGGAAAGGGGAGAGGGTTTGGGTTCCGGATAAGTCTGCCTCCCTGGAGAGGTATGATTCTTTGCTAATGGACTCAGAAACTGCCAAGTCTATGGACCATCATCGGTTGAACTTGATAAATTGTCCAGCAGCCCTGGACTTCCAAGGACTCTTCAACAAAGGACACGATGCACATTTGTTGAAGTCCTAAAGGAATGGGGTGACTTGTGATTTAGTTATGTATGGTTAGGAAATATAATGGCTTCAGCTACTAACTGGTTTCAGTACTGACATATTTGACAGTTATATCTCATACCTGTGTCACAAGATAGGGTTTGCCTAGGCTTCACTGATATTGTCCTCTGTGGTTCTCATTGTCCCTGAATTTAGGGCTCACCTAGTCCCTTAAGTATCCACATGTTGCCTATCTGTGTTAATACCTTCAATCTGGCTCCCCCCAGCTTTGATGGCTTAGGCATCATATTAACGCTTCCTTAAATTTTTTAATTGATTCTTTCTAGTGTCCAGGATATTTTAAATGTCCATCTGATGTCGACCAACTTTGACACACTTTTCCTTTAGTTGTAATCGTTTGTTGAATCTATTTTCTTTATCGATGATCTTGTTGGCTACACATGATGCTAATTGCTTCCTTTCTAATCCCTGTTCCTCCCATTTGCTTTGCTTTTCTTGATGCATTGGCTGGGATCTTCAGAACTGTTTTATAAAATGACAGCGATGAGATGTTCTTGTTACGTTGCTAGCTTTGATAGCAATCCTTCAAAATTTTCAACACGAAGAATGATATTTGCTATAGTTGTTTACCCCTTAAAAATTTATTTACTAAGTTCCTCTTATTTAAAAAAAAAAACACAGGAGGAATTGTCGAATCTTATTTGTTTTGCATCTATTAAGGACATCAAACGGCTTTTAAAATGATATTTCCAAGTTGACTTTGCGTTTTTCTGCTCTGATCCATGATGTTCTAGTTTCCCAGGTTAGCGCTCAGAGAACAATCATATTTACAGAACTTCGAGGTGGGAGACACTCACTGTCATCACCCATGCGTGTCCTACAGCTACATTCAACATATTCTTGGAAATACATTGGCTGAAATGTAATAACCACTCAAAACATTGCCAACATGACCTACTTAGACAGAAGGTAGGGGAGAAAAAATATTTATCATTTTCCATAAATATATATGTCTCCAGATGTACATGATCACAGGGAGTCTGAACAAAACAGCATTACGACATGTTCTGTAAGGCCTCCGGGGTCATAAATCAGCCGATGTCAGCCAGCAGCGTGTCTTCCTCAGCGGTCTGTCTTTAGTCCTTGAGTCTGCCCGCCACCAAAACCAGAGCACGGGATCGCTTTATTTTATAATAAAGTCAATTTTTCCGATATCAGAGTATCGGCCAAGCCCTTGCTTTGCATGATTCCGCTAAGGCTTGCATTTTCGTCACCGCATTTTAGTCAAACGGCAACAATAGCGTGATTCGATTTTGAGTTACTGTGATCTATTAACTGTGATTAATTACATAAAATACAAACGTCGTCGCTGCTAGCTCTTCCGCCCACGGGTCACTATGTCAGAATCGCCCCTTGGCCGTGACCCGCCACGCCCCTTCCTCAGTCTGTCAGGGACTGGTCGCCGTGCCTCCACGTCCAGTCCACACACGAACAGCGAAGCGTGTGGCCGTGCCGCCTCCTTGTCTTCCCGTGAAACGGTGCCATTTCAGAAGAGTGAGCAATCAAAGCAGGAAATCAGCCGGCAAAGATAAAAGTGCAGCCAAGAAGCAAAAAGTGATGTTGGAAGTAAAATTCGCTTTGAACGGAAGTGGAGTTATCAGAAAAACAGCTGACCGAGGGACGCTGATGACGCCGTTGCTGTTTAAGGCCCTCCAGATGCGCGGCCAGAGGGCCTTACTGGAGGCAAACTTACCGATAAGTGAGAAAAGTGGTCGCGACAAGAAGGAGGAAGGTGTCCCAGAGAAAGTGACACTGGCAAAAAAAAGTTCACACTAAAGGATCTCCGCGACATTTCATGGCCCCGAAAATACGAAGATCGAAATATCGGAAGCGGATCCAAACTTAGATTTACGTGCGGCGGTTCACCAAGGCGTGGGACAGGTGTTCTCTCTGTGTCGCTACGTCATACAGTGAAGGATGGCAGTATTCAAACTACTGGAGTAGTTTTCACAAAGAAATAAAAACTTTAATTCTCAATGGTTCTAATGAGGATAGTCTACTAAATAAATTTTAGTTTTACTATTTTTTTATTTCCCTATGCATTTATAAGTGACGGTAAGATAGTTTTAATGTTTTGACACACATTTTTAAAGGTCACGGAACGACTGGAATTTTTAGCAGTGATGATTAATATTCTTTTGCACAGTTTCAGCTTCCACAGTTACTTTATAGTCCCACATCACTGGGCAAAGTCAGGACTGCCTGTACGATTTGCTCATGAAGAAGGCTTGGAAAAGAGACCAAGAAAAAAACTTCCGCATAACCTTATCCCTCAAAGGCACTCGTTAGTCCATAAATGTGTTTCTTACCAACAGGCATTGATCGGTGTATACTTATTTGTTTTACATAGTTGTAATTATGCTTCTCAAATAATTTTATTTCTATTTTGACACACTTTATTTTTAGAGTATTTTTGAGTTCACAGCAAAAATTGAATAGAAGGTATTGAGACTTTCTATAAAAACCTCTGCCACCTGACGCCAGAGAGGTGCATTTGCTGCAACTGGTGCACCTACACGTCACTGTCACCCAGAGCCCATAGTTTGCATCGGGGCTCATTCTGGGGATTGTTTTGACAAACGTGCAATGGCACGTATTTACCATTACAGTATCACACAGGACAATTTCACTGCCCTAAAAACCCTCAGGGCCGTGCCTCGTCATTCATCACTCCCTTCTCCCTAAGCCCTGGCAACCACTGATCTTTTTGTTGTCGCGATAGTTTTGCTATTTCCTATTTTGTTTTTTTTTTTTCCTCTCTGTAGGGTTGATTTCAGAAGTATAACTATCACTCTCAAATTGATAGTTAGTGCATTGAACCCAGCCTGCAGACCAGTTTTGTTTGTCCGGCACACTTGTTTAAGTGTATTTTGTTTTTAGTGGCATACAAATATGAATTTTCTACTTTTCTTGAAAAGCCAGGAGATCTGTTAACACCGAGTTAATATTCCCACATGTCGGCAGGAAGCTGGACCGGAGCGGCTGCTGTCTCTTTAGAGAAACAGCATTCACATGCCGCTTTGAGCATTTGAGTTTGGTTTTTCTTGGATATGACTGTGTGTGTGTGGGTTCTGGAGCTGTTGTCATCTTGTCACTTTGTGGAGATACCCTGTCTTAAAAGAAAGCTAACACAAATCAGAAGGCGAAGCTGAGAGATGAAGGGATGTCGGTTCTGGTGACATCGTTTGAGCACCTTCATCCCACCATATCTGAAGCCATCTCCCTACGCTTAACTTACGTGAGCCAGTAGATACTCTTTTTTTCTTAAGCCCGTTTCTATTTTTGCAATCCAAAATTGTTACACTGATACAAACTGGATTGGCTAATGACCAGAACCTCAGTTGTCTGAAAAAGGACTTGTCACTCTAAAACAGATGTTCCACATTTCTTTTCCAATGGACACAATTTGGAGTATCTGCTTACGGTTTTACAGCAATGAGGAAAAGGTATTTTCAAGTTTGTGAGCACAGGTTAAAAAAGTAATTGGAAACTAAGTAAGTACGAAAACATCTTCAATCAAAGAAACGTTTTGTAAGCTGAAATATTGTTCGTTTTTATGATGGTGCATGTATATCTTCATATATAAAACTTCACTATCATTAGGAAGTGTCAAACAAAATAACAAACACACCTTTTTCAATCTGGTTATAAATATGTGAAATGGAGTTTATTTCACCAAAGCTTTACATGCTTCCAACTGATAATATATCAATAACAACTCTCACTCCAAGATGTCATTAAAGCCACATTTGTTCATTTCTATTTATTATAAGAAAAAAAAACAAAATGAAAAAAGTGGATTTGAGTCATATTTCCTGTGAGTTCATCACTTGCTGGCATATAACACTTGTGAATTTTATTCAATTCATTTAAAATGATTTCTAACATGCAGCCAGAAAGTTAAGGGCAGCAAAGAATTCAAAATGATCAGCAGGCATCCAAGATTTCTCAGGAGACAGATTTAGAATCACAACTAAGGTATGTTTTCCTTAAGCAGCTGTACCTTAGAAAAATTATCTCTAATGAACCAGAATTTTTACTAATAAATTCAGCTCATTTGTTTTGAAATCAGTAGACTCAAAATGACCTTCTGAAGATTAAGTGTTTTGTTTTTTTCTTTCTTAGGAATAGGTCAGATACAGGCCAAAATCTACGGTGCTCATTTCAGATACCCTCAGAATTCATTCCTTTTTCTTATTTATTTTGTAACTATGTGTGATTACAAAGAAGTCAGCTGGACTAAAGCAATGAGAACTGATGTAAACCTTCACCCAGAATTTGAATAAAACCTTTTGGAAGTTGAGAATACTCAGCTAATTTTCAGAAGAGAAATTAAAAAAAAACAAAAAAAAGACCCAAACCCCCAAATACCGAAAACAACACAAAGTGAAAAAGGTTTGTGCCTTCTTTAAAATTTCCCAGTTGTCCTTGGGAGTTGAAATGCTACAAAAACCATTTCTCTGTAATGATTCTGTCCTTTTGAGGATAGCCTTCTAGGAATCAGGTATCTTAGAAGGTAACTGTTCGCCTAGAACTCTAGCTATACCCGAGGGAGAGTTAGAGACCTGGGGATTACTAGCGGGTCATATCAGTGACTCAGTCTGAATGGATCTGACCACGCCCCCCCATCTCCCCGGCACGACTGATTATACTCCCCATGAGCCAGATGTCATGTATGTCTTTGTGATAGATACTTGGACCCAGCTATAAACCGTCCATTTCTTTCTCCTCTTCCAGGAGGTTAGAAAGCACTTCTCAGACCCCCTTGCAGTCAGAGTTCTGGGTTAGAGTTAGTTGCTCTCCTGGGAGATCCGAAAGGTGGGAGTTGGGGAGATACCTCCTGTGACAGCCATGGTTGACGAGCAAGTGCTCACAGGATGATTCCATGTCAGCCGGTTCCGTGCTCCAGGTCTAGTTGCCGGTTTGGTGGGAATAATAGCAGAGGTGGTAACAGTGAGAAAAACAATGCTCTGATCTTCAGACCGATAGTTCTTCTTCCAATCCTTCCAACCATTGATAGGAAGCTTCTAAGTCCCTCTCCTAAAGCTAAAAGTCCTAAACCTCTTCGCATCTGTGTTCTTGCCCTGTGCAAGACCAGCAGAGTGACCAGGGCACCCCAGTTTTCCCAGGACTGTCCCAATTTCAACACCAAAAACCCTGCATCCTGGGAAACCCCTCAGATTCTGGAAAACCAGAATGGCTGGTCACCCTCAGATCCTGCCACTCTGGGGGAGGGGGCGTTCTATCTATTGAAACCGTTGCCTGTGGCCAAACATGTGACTTGCTTTGATGCTGCAAACATTACCCAAGGAGAAGCCCTTTTGCTTCCCTGCCTTTGCCAAGAAAATGCCGGGGCTCTCCTGCTGGAGAAATACACAGTCAGCCCAGGTGTACCAGCCAACAGCAAGACATGGAGTGAGCCTCACATGACCCGAAGGACTACTCAGCCATGCCACGCCCGAATCTCTGACCTTCAGATTTAAATAAATGCTAATTGTTTTAAGCCAGTGTGTGTGTGCATGTGTGCGTGCGTGCGTGTGTGTGTGTGTGTGTTTCAACATTATCATAGTAATAGATGACTAGTGCATACCTCATACTCAAACTAACTCATTTTGTGCTTGAAATATCTATAGTCGTTTCTGCTTCTTGCACTGGGTCCTGATCGATACAGAACTTTGTACGCATTTGCTCCTTTAATTTTCACACCTACCCGATGAGCAGGCGTGACTGCTGCTCCCATTTTACAGACGAGGTTCCTGGGTGGTAAGTGAGTCATTCGTGTCCATACAACTGTGTAATGTCAGAGCTGGAAAGCAAACCAGGTCTGCTGGACTGCAACACACACATTCCTAACTGTCAGACCACACTGACAGACAAACTAAGTCATGTCTGGGGAGAAGAAATATTAGCCCATTTCCGCTGGAAAGAATCTGGAAGAAGACAGGTTTACAAGGTTGACGTTGGATGGGAGCGACAGGGAGGTGCGGGTTTCATGCAGAGAATCTGAAGCTAAGGATGCTTGCATAGTCCAGTGACGAATTCTTGGAGGATTGTGCAACCTCTTCATCTGATACGATTGGATTTGGCTCTCTCTTCAGATTTACTCATTTCTTCCATGACAGCATATTAAATGACAATCTCAAATAAAGACCCAACAAAGGGAACACGCCTCGCTCCGGCCCGTCTGTGATTTCTAACCGATTCTCTTTGAACATGTGGACCCAACAAACGGGAGAGAGCTGACGAGCTCGAACAATGAACTTGTTAGTTAACCGAATTAACGGTATGTTGTTTCACCGCAGTGACAGTATTAACACTGGAGACGTGAAGCCGATACAGTCACAACTGAATCGTAATGGATGAGATATTTACAGCAAAGCTGTTAAAACATTGAATAAAATATGGGAAGAGCAAAAGCAGATGTGTTTTTATTCTTCTGAGTTGAAGCTTGTAAGGTAAAAAGATAGTTTGAGTAATAATCACAGGTTCTGATTCACAATGCATTAATAAATATTCATATGGTACCAGCCGCTGAAACTTTCCAGATACAGAAATAAAGTGAGAAAGCCTGTTCTTGCCTTACGCTTTGCTAAGTTTAGATTTCCAGACACACATGTCAATATCTCCATTAGGTTCTTATAAAAGTTTTCTTTTATTTTCTATAGTGTTCTATCCAAGTCTCGCTGGTGAAACTCTCATCTTTCCTTTTTTTTCCCTCCAATGTCACAGAGTTTCCTCCCCTGCAACCATAAGGAAAAAGAAACGATAGTCTATTAATAAAAAAGAGACTTATAATTTAAGTACAAGACAGAGGTGGAAGGAAACGAGCATTTCTCTTTTGAATTGGGCGCAGGTAAATGAGTTTTATGTCCCACTGGAAACCCACAGTCCCAAATGAATTTGAATGGTGGATAGATGCTAGATTTCCCAAGATCAAGCAAAACGTGTTTATGTGCGTTTTCCCCTTTCTTTTATCTTGTCTTTGTTTTCAAAGGGGCAGGGGAGTTTCTGACAGCACAGAAGGCCCCTTTACCCAGATCTGGGGCCATTTGGGAAACATAATTGGGGGACACGAGTATATTCGGACTCTGTGTCCAGGTTGTTCCCCGCATTTCAGAAACGCAGCTGTCGGGAGAAGGGAGGGAGAGGCTCGGCACAGACCTCGCTTGGATTTTATGGGGGGAGGAAGGAAGAAGAGGGAGCAGGAGGCATTGCAGGGGCCCGGGCACCCCTGGAGGGGTGGCCGCAGGGCTCCCTGTGTGAATGCCGTGTGTGGGTCCCGGTTTTCCTTGACGGATGACCAGGAGCGCTGCAGTGGGTAGCACGACGGGACTACTTGAGGTTGCTATGACATCCTTTGTTCTCCACTTCCCTGCTTTGATTGGCGCATGTGTGTACCTTGGCTCGTATGTGGAACCGCGGGCTTTTGTGTCGCATTTTATTTTCCTCGGTTCTATGAATGCTGGTGTCCTTTTGTCTCCTCGCTCGTCACCGCGTCTTCTCCTTGGATTTGCCTGGAATCTCTCAGAAGGGCTCCATTCTCCGCTTTCCTTCAGATGACCTCTCCGTGGGCTCCCAATGAGCTTTCATTGTTCGCCGCCCCTCCTTCTTCCCCGCCCCGACCTTATTACCTTTTCACCTTCTCAACTAATGCTCTCCCTGTGGACTTGAGTTTTTCATTTTCTTGTCCTGCTGCGTCATCTCCACAAATCTGAATGTGATGTTTTGGGCTGTTACCTTTGGTCTGGAGTAGTTCCGGTGCGAGGTTCCCAGCTGGGGCTGGATGGGGAAGCCTCTTCTCTGCAGCTCCCTCCCCACATCCCACAGGCCTTTCCCTGTGCACAAACCCCTAAGCGAGCGGGCCTCGCAGGGGTCAAGGCCTAGGCCCCTTCCATCTGGGGGGTACCCCGGTGTGTTAGATAATGAACATGTACCAAAGGAGGGTTATAAAGGTTGTGATGTATTTTAAATATGTACGGTTAACAAATGAACACTTCTTGCCCAGGTTTTAAGGCCGTGTCATTGTGCCATGTGTGGGAATATTTGTGTATTTTCAAACAATAGTCAGTACGCACTACCGAGAGCCTGGCCACAAGGCTCTGAGGAAACCCAGCCGTTAGAGGCGATATCTTAGAAAGTGTGCGTTGCTTGAAAGGTAGCAGCAGTTGGTGCACTGGCTAAGTCCCGAGGGAGCTGGTTGGTTCCCTGATCATGCTCTATTCTCTGGTTGCTCTGTGCACAATTAACAAGGCATTTATTCTCAGTGGGGGGAAATGTAAGTTTTAGAAGGCATTCTCCCCGCCCCCAGTAATGGTAGCAGAGCAATTAATTATTACTGTGCAATCATCTTTTTTTGGGGGGGGGAAGACTATTTGGAATGTGTTTCTTGTCTCTTATCTCTTTAGATTTTTTTTTTCTTTGAAATTGGACAGCCTAAATGTTAACTTTATTGGAGCGGAACATACTGTAACACTTAACCCAGGTGAAAAATGACTGCTTGCCAATGACGTTTACATCTATATTAAGACTCTGCTGGTTATATAGCACGGTTAAATATAATATGTTCAAATGCAGAGAGAGTATGGTAGGCCTAGGTGTTAATGATATGCTTTCTTTGATAACAAAGATTGCAGACAGTGAGCCTGGTGTAGCTACTCAGAAATTCATCTATTGATGGACACTTTCTTATTTGTGCAAATAAGAGAAATATAGTTATTACTTTTTTAGTCATAGGTCTATACTTTACCCTACATTAGGTTTCTTTATTCATTAACTAATAAAGATTTTCGGTTATAGGTGGGGGTTTGCTTTTTTCCTAGGTAATTGGTAGATGAATAGAGCCAGACTCTAATAAGTAAGTGATGCCTCCGATAAATTGAATAAATACCTGATGCAATAGTATCGGCATCAACTAGGCAATAATTTTTTTGTCCTGTTTTAAATCTTTAGCATACTATGCTCCTAGGACCTCATTGTTAAGAGAAGCCTCTGTATTTATGAATGAAATTGATTTACAGACAACAAGGCATTTGGCTGAGTTTGTGGCTTATTCCTGATCGCACAGCGAGTCTGAATTAAGACTGTGTAATAAGCTCTAATCCATGGTCCAGCAGTTGGACTCTTCTCTGTCAGCCTCCTTCAGAATTAATTTCTCATTATGGATAAACGTGCTCTGCACCGCGGGCTGAACACACTGATGCTGAGCACATTTCCTAACAGATATTTCAAAAATATATGTCTATATATTCAAAGATGCTTTTGCATCTTCCCCAAAGCAATGCGAGGGACGTTCACGGCAGCCGGAGGAAGGTCCTTTTGGCAGGCAGAGGGGATGCAGAAGTTCTGCTAGATTGGGTTTTTCTGGCCAACCTTGTCTGTCTAGATCTGGTTAACACACACACACGCGCGCGCGCGCGCGCACACACACACACACACACACACACATCTACCGCCCAAAACTGGGCCCACGGCTCTGACAATGAACCTGGCAACCTGGCCAATCAGATCCAAGTCTACCATGTTGCCAGGGTAACTAATACACAGTCACAAAACCAGAATGATCACAGTGGGGAAAAACATACAAAATGCAGTATATATATATATTTTTTTGCTTAGAGGAAGAAAAAAAAAACCCTAGGTTGACATCGGTAGCAGGAACTGGTACCTGTTTCTCCCTTCATGCCCCATTGATTTAGGACAATGTGCAAAATGTGCATGTTTACACACATGTCTGTACCCACATTCATTGAAAAGATTTGCATCACTTCTGGGACATTATTAGTGAATTTAATATGGCAAAACGATATGGTTTGAGGTAGAAAGATCTGAAGGCACAAGGAAAAATTTAGCATCTGACATGCCTTCCGAGCAACTTCTGGGCTCACTTAACTCAGCGGATAGCCCCTCCTTTCAGCATGTGTCTGATGCTGCCGCCAAGGTATTAAAAGCCACCCAAGCTCTTAACAGGGTGAACTATCTCCAGGCTACCTGGTCCTCCTGCTTTGTCAGGTGCCCCCATGTCACAGATGCCTGAGCGATTTGGAAAAACTTAAGTCAGATCACGTCCTTCCCTTGCTGACAGTCCCTCCCTCAGCTTCTAGTCACGGACTGAGTGGCAGGTGGTGTTCTCACCCTGGTGTGGCCGACAAGACCCTGCCTGAGCCTGCCGCTTCCTAACTGGCCTCCTTTCTTACTCTCGCCTCTGCAGTCCTGCGTCGTGCTTCTCCTTCCTGGCCCCTGAGCAAGGCAGGCTTATCCCCACCTGGCTTCATTTCCTAGGACTGCCCTAACCGAGGACCACGGAATGGGTGGCTGAAACAATGGCAATCTGTTTTCTCGTGGTTCTGGAACCTAGCGACCACATCTTCACCTGATGACATCTTCAAAGACCCTAATCTCAAATAAGGTCATATTCACAGGGAGTTGAGACTTCAGCATATCTTTTTGGGGGATGCGATTCAACTCATAACATCGCCTCATGACTTTGACCTTGAATCCTCTTTTATGAGGTATTTCCATGGCTGGCCCCTTCCCATCTTCCGGGGGTCAGCTCAAAAGCCACCTCCTCAGGAGCCTTCCCAGACCACTCGATCTGAACTCTCCACCTTCCTCAACCGTGTCATTACTGATTTTATTTCTTTCATAGACCTCATCACTTCCCAAAGCATGGTCCTCCTCCCTCTCCTCCTAGGAGGAGCTGCTATGGGCATCTGGTTGGTTGTTCTCTTCCCAGAGTGTAGGTCAGTGCCTGAAACAAAATAGGCGCTCGATCACTACTTGTTGAATAAAAAATCTCAATGAGAAAATTTAGGAACAGAAGGCGCATTAGATGAGAAAGCAGAGGGCTGAGGTAGCATACTCCCAACTGATGACAAGGATTCGGCTGGTCACTTAACAAATATTTATTAAACATCTACTATGTGACGGGCTCTGTCTGTTCTAAGTTACAGCAGCAACTAAGTTAGATAAAAAACCCTGTGCTCATGAGTGAGACAACTGAGTGAGACAGGAACCCGCCCCCCCCAAAATCAGCAGGTACCATGTGTCGAGTGCTGACTGTCTGCCAGACGCAGTGAAGAACATTCGGGATGTCAATCCCACAAAAACATAGGAAGCAAGCACTATTGTCAATTTTACTCTCCTTTTAGAGTAACAAAGCACCAGGTTTGCATCTTCTGGGCCCTGTGGTCCTAGTGAAAAGATGGCTTCAATTCTACCTGGAGAGGAAACAATTTCAGAGCAGTTAAATACATCGCCAAGTTCACCCGTAGCGCCCGTGAGTAGGACAGCAGCGACCGCTCCCAAGCAGCGGGATTCCATGCCCCACCCTCTCAACTGCTCCGTTAAGCAACTCTCAACGAAAACGCAACCTCCCTTAATGTTGGCCAGGAGTTCGTGAGGTGGGTGCTGTCGTCAGCTCCATTTGCCTGACAAGGAAATGAAGCACAGAGAAGTGAAGGCACCGCCACGTGGTCACGCAGCGACCAGGTGGTGGGGCAGAAGGGGCCCGCTGTGATCCGGCTCCACGTTCACCAGCACTGCTTTTGATGTCCGTCCTCCCTTCAGACTGGTAGGCGTGTGCGCAGATGCAGCATGGGTGTCCTCGTCCACTGGGTTCGAATCCCAGAGCTCTCCAACTTTAAAGGTGCAAGAATCACCAGTCACTCTGAACTAGGAGTTCAGACGTTTCCTTGGTCCTTGGGTGACCTTCTGGCTTCCCGAGGCTCCTAGGTTTATCATTCATTTCTGTATTCGCTGCATGGCAGGTTTTGTGCCCCAAGATACCTCCCAAGTGTTGGGGGGGCGGGCAGGGCAGGGAGGCTCTGTGGCCTGAATCACCCCCTCTCTGTACCTCCTGAAATGGGCATCTGTCGCTTTGCTTGCCCCAGGCCTCCTTCCAGCAGCAGCAACTCAAAATTCCCCTTGGGGAATCATGGTTTGAGATGTGCCTCCTCCTCTGACTCCACGTGTGATGATTGGCCCACGTGCAGCCAGTGATAGTGGTGCCAGGCACTTCAATGGGCCCTGCTGAGAACAAGAAGCCATCTTTTCACTAGGACCACAGGGCCCAGAAGATGCAAACCTGGTGCTTTGTTACTCTAAAAGGAGAGTCAGCTAGAGAGGAGACATGAAAAAAGAGTCCTGATAAAATCTTGGCACTGCTGGATCCAGCCTGGCCTGAAGGTGGGCTTATCATTTAAGCTCTCATAGTATGTAAGACAATAAAAGCCCCTTTTTGCTTAAATCAGATTAAATTAGGTTTTTGACACTTGTTGCCAAAGAACTCCCAACTAAAACATCTTCAGACAAATTCCCTTTGCGATCCAGAAGAACGTCCCCCAGGAGCTGGATTGGCTTGATGGTATTTCACACTAAGGTGTGAATGACTGGAACTGTTGACTCAACCTTTGGGATGGTTTGAAGATTAGATGAATATTTGAAAGTAGCTGAGGGGTGATTGACAGTATGTACTTTAAAAATATTCTGAGTCTTTATCAAAATTGAGTATTTTCTTTTTAAATATTGGAAACTATGTACCTGGCCAGTTGCAAATACCTGTCAAATTTGTGGAGTACAACTGGAGATGTTTCATGTCACAAAAAGTTCTCATCATTGCTGCCGTAGTTAAGAGTAGATAATGCAATCTGCGAATCCTCATTCCCGGGCACGTGTAAACTGGGAGAAACCTCAATAAGCTGTTGGCTGGAAGGAATCAGAACTTCGCTGTGCCCCCACCCCCACCCCTGGGTTGTAGAATTCTCATCTTCTCTTGGAATTCCTGCAACAGCCCGTGAACCCCGCAGACCGAGTGAGACAAGTGTCAAGCTGCTTATTAAACTATAACGAAGCTCAATTTATTTCTTAGAGTTAGTATGAAAATAAGTATAAATAGAAGGTCTAATGTTGTGTTTTATTTTCCTGTTTTATTGTCTACTTTGAAAGCAAAATCAGAATCCACTTCCTTGCCCCTTGCCGGTTAAAGGTGGGGATGCTTCTAGAAAAGACACAGTCCCCAGTGATGACACAGCCCCAGCACGTGGTCTCCTGAAGTAGCTTCTCTTGAGTGATGAAGTACAAGGAGCTGCAGTAGGTCGAATCCTGTAGGAAGTAGCCTGATGTACAACGTTGTTTAAATTGAAGCACATGCAGGAGAGAAGCTTGTGATAGCTTAAATAGATTGGGGGGGGGGTGGTTTGTGGTGTTCAGTTGCTTTGGGTGGAGAGTACATGCTTTGAGGAATGTTTTTTTTTCATATATTAGAATATCTCAGGCTTTCCTCTCCACGAGCCTTTGTGTTCTTGCTGTCTGAGGGATCTGTAAAAAGCGATACGCCACCTTGTAAATGGAGTCGGAATGTGAGATGCTCTTGTTCCTTCCTTGCCAGGGGCCACTTGCTTTTTATTCCGGAGTTGATGCATCAATGACCAGGCTTATTGCTCCCAGAATCCATATTAAAACACACAAGCGGCAGAGATTTCTCAGCTGTGCTGTGAACTCAATCTGGGCTTATCTCAATTCTGGTTAAATAATTCAAATATGAATAGCAGTAAAGATATTAACGGCAATGCTAATATTAATTCTAATAGTTAAGAGCTACTCAGTGCCTACTGCTTGCCAGGTGCTGTGCTAGGTAGTCGCACGGATGTAATCTTTACTCCTCAAAACAGCCCTATGAGGTATCTGTGATCATTTTTTCACCACCAGTGAAAAAAACACTGAGGTTTAGAGAAATCAAACAACTTGAGTAACAGAGGCTGAGCACAGGAAGGATCCATATGGTCTGCCTCCAGGGTCGCAAGGTTAGCGACTTCTATGTATATATTATTAGAAGGTCATAAGGGCAGCTGGGGTCGTAGGCAGAATTCTAAGGTGACCCCCGGTGATCCTTGCCCTTGTGTAACCTCCTCCCTTTCAGCGTGGGAGGAACCTGTGGACAGGACGAAATATCACTCCTACAAGAGAAAGGATTTTGCTGATGTCAATTAAGAGGCCTAATCCAGTGGCCTTTAAATAGAGAGATGCTCTTGGGTGGGCCTGACCTAATCAGGAGAGCCCCTGAAAGCGATCGGACTCTTCCTGAAGAAAGAGACTCAGAGAATGAGAGATTTGACACGAGGAAGAGTCTCCATTGCTTGCTGTGAATATGGGGGGAGGGGCACCTGGCAAGGAGTGTGTGTGTAGGGGAGCGTGGCTTCTATGAGCTGTAAGTGGCCCCTGCCCAGAGCTAGCAAGGAAATGGGGACTTCAGTCCTACAAATGTAAGGAACTAAATTATGTCGACAATCTGAATGGGCTAGGAAACGAATCCTTCCTCGGAGCCTCCGGACACAAACACTGCTCAGCCAATACCTGGGTGTCAGCCTCGGGAGATCCTGAGCAGAGAACCCGGCCGTGCCATGCCTGGACTTCCGGCCTACAGAACCAAGAGCTGATAAGTGAATGGTGGTGGTGTAAGCTGCTTCATTGGTGGTCATGTGTCACACAACAATAGAGAACTAATATATACCATGCGTGCCTTTTCTATACTGTAGATTCACTAAAGTGCCACAGAAGTGCTTCTTTCTTTGTTTTTAAAAATCATCTCTTTTGCATTGTCTTTGCATGTAGCAGGTGCTGCAAATGTGAGCTTTCTCCGGTCAGGGATGCAGGCTCTACAGCTACAGAGCCTGGGTTTAAACCCAGCACCCTCCCTTACTGGCTGCGGGACCTTGGACAAATTACTTAGCTACCATGTGCCATGAGAATGAGATGATCATACCAGCTGATGAGGCTCGGATATGGGTGAAATGACATTTGCATGTGACAATCCTGGTGCACGGTCTGAACTCCATAAATTGTTAGTTATTATTGCATTTTGTGAATTAGCAAATGTATTTTAACTGCTTTGGAGAGAAACTTTAGAAAACGTCCCAAATGTGTCTCCACTCCCCTAAGAAGAGTTTATGGCATCCTTTCTCAACTTTTCTGGGCTACTAGTTATTAAATGATGGAGGTGTCTACGCTACAGTGATGTCTTTGGGCACCGTGGAGAGTTTGGCCCCTGCTCTAAGCGGTCTCATTCCATATGATTCTTATTTGAATTCCTTTGGGGACAGAATTTGTACTCTTGGAATGAACTTTGCAAAACTTCCCTTCCACATATTGAAATATCGTGGTGTCTGCTGTGGGAGTTGTTTTCTTCTTCACTGTTATCAGCTGTCCCTTCGGGGCACGGCCACGCGCTGTGTCTGATGATAGTCATTTCTGGTTTTCTCACACACCATAGACTGAGAAAACCACAATTATCCCTAACGTGTGCCTGATGCCTTCCGTTTGCCCCACAGATCTGATGGGCACGCTTCCTCCCGACAGCCTTTTCCAAATGGCGTTTCCCCTTCCTGCTTCTGGAGGTTCTTCCTTCCTCTGTCCCAAGGGGCTCATGGAAGGTAACAGATCCTTAGACTTCCCGATGCCATGCCCCATTGTAAATGGTACCTTTACTAAACCTAATGCGACAGTGCCATCCGGTTTCTGATGGGCTCCCGACCGATAAACCGAGATGGTTAGATTTTTACTGCTAGTTAAATAGGTGTCCACAGATTCTGATTGATTCTTACCAGTGAAGAGACTGAGTTTGGCAACATTATTTTGGCCGTTCTGAGGGCCATTTCTTTCGCTTTTTGCTGGTTTTTTTTTTTTTGGAGTTATGTTCTAGATGATGGAAATTGGCAGAGAAGTGACCTCTCTATGAACGAGGGATTTCAGAATGTTTTGCTCTTAGGGCTTCTCTCTCGACTCTATCGTACTTCGAAGCCAGCTCAGGTCCATTGAAATAAGTGCTGGCATGATGAAGGAACAAACCCTCAAATAAGACAAATTTTAAAGCTTGTTTGTGCATGTCTCTAGCAAAACGGAATTGTCCCTTGAAGTCCATTTTCTGCAGATTATTTTGGAAACCTTTGAAAATGGAGAGAGCATTTGCTCTGATATGGAGCACTTCTGTTTTGCATATTGACATGCATTTTAACAAGAAAAAGGTCAGTGATGGGGACAGCACTGCTTGTCGGTGTGACAGTCGACATTTACCTGAGCATTCTTGATACGCTGCAGTTTAAAATAATTTAGTAAAATAATTGTTGTGATTGATTTTTATTTTCTCTTGGATCCAGAGTTCACCCTCATGCCTCTAGGGCTGGGTAACTTTCAGTAGCTTAAATTTCCTTTTGATGGAAATTCATTTCTTAAGTTCTGGGTGGATGACAAACTTTGATTGAAGTCACAAACTTTTACGATCTGTTGGCGAAAGCTGGTGAACTCATTCGCGGTTGACATAGTCTTTGACCAACGTCTGTTCATCGAGTGACATTAGAATGGCAGAAAATGAATGGTTGAGAGTTTTTGAGCATACCTTATCTGTAAGTCACATGTCTTCTGAGGATGCTGGCGGGGGCCGTGAGAGAAAGGTGGGCCTTTAAATATTGTCATCACAATAGTAACAGCCATGTAGCTTTACCTCATAATTCTTTGTCCCCCAACAGTATGATCATATTTTTGCAAAAAGAGAAGAAAAAAAATATTTAGAATGGCTTGCTGCTTTCACTGATGAGTTAAAAGGGATGTGCTTGAAGAATATGCATGACTCTTAGAGCAAAAGAGAGGAAGAGATGCCTACAAAGGGGCATAGAAATACCAGAAAAAATAGAATGCCGGTTCACTTTGAGAAATCTTTATTGATCACCTACTATGTACCATGTGCTCTGTCTGCCTGGTGGTGTTTCTCACAGAATCAAACAAGGTAGAATCTATGTTTTACATCAACCTGCTTAGCAGCTCCCAGAAAAAATGGAACAGAAGATTACGCACAGTAATATTTAGTGTCTTTTCCATTCTAAAAACCATTCCTTCTTCTGGTTTTCCATGGTATCGGTCTTCTCCATTCTCACCCCATTCTACTCTCAACCCCAGGGGTAGGCAGGTGACCAGGATGGCCCAATTAGCACAGCAATAGGTTCAGATGACCTAAAGTATTATGATAATCTTTGATCTTACACTTGAAAGAAACCAGAGGAAGATGAATTCTTATCTGCTGTACTTACATCGAATAGTATTTCTAGGTAATGTAATTTTGCAATTTCTGAGGCTACCACACAGAGAATGCTTGTCTGAAAATGAAGCCAAGCACAGTGGAGATCTGAGTTCAGAGAGGAACAAGGATCAAACTCATAGGATGACATTTGGGCTCCTGGATCCAGCCATACCTGAAGCTTCCTTCATTAACTTTTGGTCTGTCCAGGTATATAAACCAATACAGTCTCCTCTTTCCCTTAAACCAATTTGGTTGAATTTCTCTTATTCTCTCTTTAGAGACCAACACACTTAATTATTATTATACCAGTGTTATGGGTTGAATTGCATTTTCCGAACAGAGAGATAGGAATCCTAACACCTAATACCTCAGAAGGTGATCTTATTTGAAAATGGTGATGTTGCAGATGTAATTAGTTAAAATGAGATCATCCTAGAGTAGGATGGGCCCTGAATCCAATATGACTGGTGTCCTTAGAAAAAAAAACACTCAGGGAGAGGACCGCATGTGAAGATGGGGACAGGGACTGGAGAGTGACTCCCGCAAGCCAAGGAATGGCCGGAGATACAAAAAGTGAACGAGTTAAGAAAGGGTTCTCCCTTCGAAGCCTTCAGCAAGAACATGGCCTGGCCGACACCTTGATTTTGGACTTGTGGCCTCTAGAAATTTCTGTTGTGTTGCACCATCCAGTTTCAGGTACTTTGTAACTGCAGCCCTACGAAACTAAGACCCCTAACAAGTGACACACCATGACAGGGGTGCTATGGGAGTTTACATAAGAACATGACTCACCCTGACGGGAAGATTAAAAAAAAAAATGATTTTACAGTTTCCAGAAGGAAATAGCTCTTGCACTGGTTCTTAAAAGACATAAAAATATAAACAGGCAAATAAGGAGAGAGGAATTTCCTGGGCAAAGGAGTTTGTGGGTGTAGAGAAATGGCTACTGACCTGCAAGGAGGTGGCGTTTCTCCAGCAAAATGGACATGGAGTTTTCTTGAGGTGAGATGGGCAGCCCCAGGCCAAATCTCAGATTCCTTTATGATACACGTTGCAAGATTTAAATCGTAACACGAGGATAATGGGGCTCTGTCCACTCCAGGTGTTTTACCAGGGAGTTCTCAATAGGCATTTTTAAACAAGTTTAGAATTCTTGGGACCAAGAATTTTTGAGACCATATCCTTGCCATTATTGACATTTGGAGCTGGATCATTCTCTGTTGTGAGGACTGCCCTGCGCCCCGTTGGATGTTGAGAAGCATCCGTGGTTTCTACCCACTAGATGCCAGTTGCACCTCTACCCAGCTTGTGACAACAAGAGCATCTCCAGACCTTTCCAAATGTCCCCTGGGGGCCAAAATTACTTCCAGTTAAGAACCTCTGCATCGGACATGAAAGAGAAAAAACCCATTCCTCCATCAACAAAAATTGCAAGACTGCTATGCTCTTGGCACTGTTTTAGGAGCTAGGAGTAAAAACCAGGCATGAAACACGAGCTTCCTGGCTTCAAGGAGCTTGGATCCCAGTGGGACTGGCTTCGTATTACATCTCTCAGCCCATTGTTGTGTCTACTGGGTCCCAGACGTTGTCTGAGCTTTGCGGGAAAGAACAGCCAGCATAGAGGCTGTTCCTGTCACTGTGACATCTATGTTCCTGTTGGGGAGTATAGAAAGAACACTGGGGGACCTCCATATATCTATTCCTCCTTCTTCTTTAGTAACAGAACTTCATTTTGAGCGTTTTGAGTGGGACACATGCCCCTGGAATAAAATCTACATTTCTTTGTCTCTCTTGTGTTTCCTTCGAATGTATGGCTATGCGATTCAGTCCGGCTAATACGATGCAAGTGACAGAGCTGTGAGAGGCTCCCGGGAGGGCTCCCCAAAGCCGGTGGACAATACTTTCTATTCTCTCTTCTTCTGCTGTCTGGAATGTGAATTTGACGCCCAGAGCTCTAGTTGACACCTTGGAGAATGTAACCTATGGAAGGCAGAGTCATGCCCCCCCCCAAATGTCTATATCCTAATTCCCCAAACCTGCGAAGGTGTTACCTTACATAACAAAGGGACAACTACAGAGCAGGTTAAGTTAAGGACACTGAGATGGAGGGAAGCAGGTGGGTCAGTTTCTGAAAACGGAGATGTGGCAAAAGCAGAAGCTGCACATCAGTTCATGATGTGTTAAGCACTAAGTGTGCGGCCCTTTGTTACAGCAGCAGCAGCAGGAAGCTTATACACAGTAGCTTGAGGAGGAAACCCTGTGGCAGAATGGGGAGACAGCCAGAGAGGAACGCTGGTTACTTCTGATGACAGCGACCCTACTGGCCCTGAATTTGTTACTTCTGGACTTATGCATGAGAGAGAGAGGAAAAAAAAAAAAAAACCTTCTGTCTTATTTAAAACACTGATTTTTTATTTTGGTGTGATGTGCTGCTATTTTGTGTTTTTTTTTTTTTTAGATTTCATATTTGTCTATCTGGCATCCATTAATGACAGAGCCAAACTAGTGGCCAAAGTGGCTTATATCTCCCCTGCGATCCTGAGTCTATACTCAGAACCATCTCCTCGTGTAAC
>NW_011888898.1:1226590-1254195 GCF_000151845.1 Pteropus vampyrus | reverse complement strand
GGAGGATTATGGGCCTCCACAAGCATACGGGACCATTTCTTCAGCAAGCACAAGAAAAGCATTGGACTTGTAACTGTTAACATTAAGAAGTTGGGGGAAACGTTTGAGAGATTACAGATTGAGAAGTCACACAGACACTAATAATACTTACATTTGCCCGCCCCATTAATTTTACAAAACATTTATATCAGAAACATCTATATCATCTGTGGATGGTGATGGAGAATTTTTTCCTCCTATGGGCTCTGTGAGGTCAGGGTCTAGGCTGATCGTTTTTATCATTGTATCCTCGATATATAATTGAGCCTGATAGATAGTAGGTGCTCAAGAAATATTTGCAGAATGCAATTATTCAATCAGTTGGGAATCCTGGGGATCAGATTTTAGATGACTCACCTACATGCTGAGGTTAGTGGACTGGAACCCAGGTCTTCCAATACCTGCTCCAAAGGTTTTCTCTCTACACAATAATCCCCACTTACCATAGTTTCATTTTGTGTGGTTTCAATTACCTTGGTCAACCATGGTCTGAAAATATTACCTGAGAAGTTCCAGAAGTAAACAGTTTATAAGTTTTACACTGCGTCCCGTTCAGAGTAGCGTGATGGGATCTTGTATTGTCCTGCTCCATCCAGATCCATCCCGCCTGGAGTCCAGCTTCTCCACACTGCAGACACTCAACACCCGATGGCCGCGTAGGGTCTCTCTCGGTTACCACGTTGGCTGTGGTGGTATCGCAGTGCCTGTGCTCAGGTCACCCTTATTTTTCTCAGTAATGGCCCCAAAGCGCCAGAGTAGTGATGCTGGCAGTTCGGACTAGCCAAAGGGAAGCCATGAAGTACGTTGTGTTAGTGAAAAGATGAAAAAGTTCTAGACTTCGTAAGACATTTTATCACCTCCCATCATCGCAAGAAGGAGCGTGAGAACACTACGGTAAGATATTTTGTGAGAGACGATATTCACATAACTTTTATTATAGTATAGTGTGATAATTTGTTCTGTTTTATTATTAGTTATTGTTGTTAATCTCTTACTGTTCCTAATTTATAAATCAAACCTTATACAAGGTATATGTGTCTAGGGATAAACATAGTAAATGTGGGATTCGGTACTATCCACGGTTTCAGTCATCCACTGGGGGACTTGAAGCATATTTCCCGCGGATAAGCGGGGACTGCTGTACCATCACTAGCTTGCTCAAATGAAAAGAAATCGAAGCCTTTTCTGAGGCCATTCAAGGGTTAGAACGTGAGGGAGGAAGAGCGATGCCAGTGCTTGCGTTTCAGCTGGACGAAGCTAACGAGTCTGTAGAAATAGCCGAGGTCCTTGTTTCTAGATAAAAGAAGACTGATCGGTCTAATCCAGTAGCATCATTGGCAGTGAGAGATTGTAAAAGCAAAATATCCCCTTTGAAAAATAAAACCTATTAAATTCGAGGCATTGTGATTTCCTACTGTGAGACCGTGGCGCCAGCAATTAAATTCTGTTGTGTGTCTACCATCCTTGGTACTGACGGTGTTTCGTTTTATCAGATGAGATTCTAAGAATATCAGCTCTCCATGGCTAAGGTGCCATCCCGCTCCTCATGTGAAATGACTTGCACACATCTAAGGATCTGTCCTTGACTTGTCTCTTTTCCTATTCCCTGTATCCCACTTGGAAGCCATTTCTATCGAGGACACCTCCAAAGAGACTCTGTGTATGTTCACTTCGCAGCCCACATGGTCCCCATGCGGACAACCCCGGCTGCTTCCGAGCTGGTCTATGTGCTGTTTGTTCTTGATGTGGTGGGCGAACTGCTCCCTTTAAAGATAGAAACTGTCTTAGGGGGTGCTCCCCAACAGCAGACCCTGACAGGAGGATTTCTGTGGAAGTCAATTATTAAGAAGTGTTCCCAGAAAAAAACAGAAGGGGAGCGAGGAAATGGGGCCAGGAAAGACAGGAGACGGTGAGTCCTGGGGAAGGTGACTTGGGCTTAGCCCACGGGAGCGCTTCGGAGTGTAGACGACACCTCAGACTTCCCCAAGCGGGAGCAAGAGAGCTGGCATGTTGATACTCCCCGTACCTACTAGTCATTTGTAGGGACTGTGGCCAGGGGGACTATATTCCCAGACAACTCAAGCTCTGAGTATGCAGGAAGAAAAGTGTCCTCACAGCAGCTCCAGGAGATAAGCACAATGGTGACTTTCATTCTCCTGGCAAGGGAACTGAGGCACAGGGCGACTAAATAAATGGCCCACGACCACACAGTCGGGGGCTGTGCAGACAGAATGTGAGCCTGGAAGTCTGTATTCTTACCCATGGACTCAGATGATGCTACAGTAGTATCTCACACACAACATGAGTGCTGTGGAAGTCTACAAAATTACTGGCTTATAACTTTTCTGAGGGTCAAGGTCATGAAAGTCAAGGAAAGACCAAGGGACTGTTTCCGACTGAAGAGGATAGAGGCATGAGAGTGACATACGACGGGTGATCCCGAACTCAATCCTTTTGCTACAAAAGATGGTCTTAGTATAGTCGCAGAACATGAATGAGATCTTGGAATTAGGTGACAGGCACATTTCCTATTAGTTTCCTGACTTTGATGGCTGATTGTGATTATGTAAGAGAACATTCTTGTTTATAGAAAATATACAGTAAGATGTTTGACGTATCGGGTCAACAGCCTAATCTTATAATTCAGGGATAAAAAAAGAATCTTTTTTTTTTTTTTTTGAAAATTTTCTGCAATTTTGAGATGGCTTCGAACAAAGGAAAATTAAAAATCTTCAAGCAACACTCATTGTATAATTATCTTAATTACAATTCTTAGCTTTGAGTTTCAAAATAAATATTTAGTAAGAACATCGTCTTAGAAGCCAGGCTTTTACAGGAAAACACTGTTATTCTGGCTATTTCCCAAACTGGGCTTTTATATTTCAGGATCCAAGGTTTAGAGGGCAGACCGCAAAGTGAAACTTAAGAGTGGGAAAGGTGTGGTTATGAATTTAGAGAAATTTCTGCTCACACAGGATGGGAAACGCCCTCGGGGGCCAGAAGGAGGAGCCCAGAAATGTGGCCAGGGCAGAGAAGAACAGTAATTCTGAAGGAGTCTCTTGGTTCCAGAACTTTGAGTTTAGAGCACAACTGTTTACTTTAAAGTCTGGGGAGAATGTATGTCCTTCAGAGAAGCACTGTGTTGGGCACAAATGTGCCTCTGACATGACTTGGAGCAGGATAATACCCTTGCTCAGCTTGGGCAGCCCACAGGGAACTCTGTGCCCCAGTATGGGGTAACATACATGCTGCAATGGGGAGCAATCAACTCCTGCAGCGAGGAGGGTGTGGAAATGTAGGAACCATCTGCTTGGCAGAAGACTGGGTTCAAGAAAAGTGAGTTCAGGTGCCTGAGACTTTATGCAGTAATGGTGAGATCCATGATCATTGACACCTGGGGCCAACAGGGAGCCCAAAGGAGTAGGCGGGTTCAACTCCATCTTGGTGGACACCAACCCAGAATGCCCGTCAAGCACGGAGGCTATGCTATGTGATAGGGGTCGCAGTAAGAATGGAGGGTGGTGGCTGAAGGCCATGAACAAAAGGAACCAAGGCGGAAGTGGGGCTCACGGGCCAGACACACCTTCCCAGAGCTGCGAAGACACAACCTTTTTCTGGTACCCCAGGGTGTCTGCGGATGGGGGCAAGAACCTGAGACGAGAGAAACTCCAAAAGGTTGGAAAATTACCCCAAAGAAAAGAAAGAATTCTTTAACAAAAAGAAGAGTGATGCCCTTAATTGATGAATTAAAGGATTTCTGCTATCAGTAGGAATGAAACTTGAGAACAAAAGGATTATATGTTAGAGAAATGATTTATATAATATGCTTCCCTCCTCCCCCCATTTTTATACACTGGAATCAGAGTTATAAGTGTCAAACTTCTTTATAGAAATGATGAAGGTGATGATAGTAATTAGAAGGGACGAAGGTGAGGTCAGGAGCCTCTTTTGATAACATGTGCAGAGAAGGCTCTTCCAGGACTGAGAGCTGGCTAAAGGGAAGAAACCAGTGATGGAAAGGTTGCGGGGAAAAGTGCCAGAAAAAAGAAAGAGTTCAGGGAAAGGCCTTGGAATGTGATTAAGCTTGGCATGTTTTAGGTCACAAAAGGAACCAACGGGCCTGGAGCTTAGGAAGTTAGGGGTGGAGAGACCGAGGATGTGATGAGGGAGGCGAGGTGGCGGGGACCAGATGAGGCAGGGCGTGACGAGTAGGTCTGGATTCTACAGTAAGTGCAGTGATCAGCCGTGAAAGAGTTTCCAGCATGAGTGCTGTGTGATTTAATTTGTGTTCTGAAGTGATCATCATGTCCTGTTGGGAAGAAAATGGAAGCTGGGAGGACAGGAAAGAGGCTATGGCAATGAGAAACCAGAGATGGAGCGAAGTGCGCGGTTTCAGGATATAATTTAGATGTAAAGCTGTCAGAACTTACTGATGTATTGGCTGTGGGGAAGAAGAAAAGAAAGAAATCAATGGTAATTCCCAAAGTTCTGGCTTGGATCAGTCAGTCAGTGGTGGGGCTGATGGATCCATGGACCGACATGGGGAGACTGGAGCAGGAAAGTCATGGCGGGGAGGGGAGGGGTTGGGTTGCTGTTTCATTGATAGTTTGGCTACTTACTGACATTTCAGGGAATGCTCAAGACATGGGTCTGTCAAACTGTAATCTCTCAACGAGAAGGATGATGACAACACGTACAATATATCCAACATAAAACCCTATCCAAGGCCATGTGTTTTCAGCGTGAGGTTTTTATTTAGCTAGTAATCTGTTAATGGCACTGTTTACATTTGAACTCGGATGTCTTGCTATAATTAAAATCACTCCTAAATTTATCAACTGAGCCCAAATTAAAGACCTGCTAAAGGCTTTATCCGATGGAATAAGTCTCCATCTTCTCTTCGAGATGAACAACCATCTATATTTTTCAACACATGTAATGTTTGACATCCATCAAAAAAAAGTACAACAGAAATATTCCATGTTTAAAGCAGAGCTGAAAAAAAGACTAAAAATTCCATATTGCATAAAAGAAAGAGTTAGATTGCCACCAAACTGAAAGGAAATCAATGGGACGACTTCGGAGACCCTTTTCAATCTGTTGTTGACATTGTTTTCTGGTAGTAATTTTCTCAAAATGTTAGCAGTATTGAGTTTGCCTATTGATTCTATTATTTTTGACCTTGCATTAGTGTGGGCTAATCTTACATGCCATAAAAAGTTCCTTTCACAGCTAAAATTATTGTATGACTCTGGAGAAAACCTGCAATCAGGCCAGGCACCCTGCCCACCCCCCCACCCCCAGGATTCTGATGAGCGTATAAGCACCAGTAATGAGTTATGTTGACTTCCAATACACTTTCGTGTTGTTTATATTTTATTAAATGCTTTAAGCAGGGTCATCATATAAATGATCAACATATTGACTGAAACACTCAAGCCTGAATGAATTGAAGGCCACAGACAGCGATGAACCAGATTGGTCAGCTTGAATATGAGTCAATAGCATAAATATATATTTGGCTACAGAATCGAAGCCAACTTCATATTCATTATTCTGAAAACCCCGCTAAATAAATAGCTACAAAATATGCCACTGGAAGATGTGTCATCTTCGTACCCAACAGCCCCCCAGCTATAACCCCGTCCAAAACCAAACAATCCAAACTGCGTGAATTCGGCAGAATGGAGTAGAGTCGATGAGGTCGGAGTGAATGGGAAACTGGAGGCTGGGAAAATAATATATTTATTGCTGGCTCTAGATAGGGGAAATTTGGCAGCTGTATTTTCAAAGGGTTTATGAGATTCAGTCACAACATATTGTTAACGTTCCATCCATCTGCTCTGCACCCGACCGTCGCACGTGTCTCCATAGGAGGTCAAACCACCTGTACATGGCGCCCTCAGCCCCAGCCCTTGCCTTTGATGCTGCAGTTACTCAATCTGCCTGCAAAGAAGTTTCAGGATTTACTGGCACAAGGCTAATGGGTTTGCCCACAAATACTTAGAAGAGTATTGCTAGAGGAGTTAATTTTCCTCTTAATGATTTAATTATACGCTACAGCTCTGCCGTACGGGGCTAACAATGCTCCCGACTCCCTTGCCGCTGCTGGGGCTGCCGATTTTGGAGACTTTCAGAAAAGAATGGCATTTGCTCTCCTTTAGGGACAGGACGGGTGAGTCCCTGGGGAAGAAAGGAGCACCTTGCCATGCCACAAAAATAACATGCACCCACCACGGCATGAGGGGGGCTATCGGGACAACAGTGATGGCCATGATGAGACGTGCTGTGATTTTTATTCACGTGGTCTTGATGGATGAACCCATTAAGAAATACTGGGTCTTTATTTTCATATAAGGTTCACTGAACTTGCCTGGTTTGCCTGACCCAGTGGTAGCATGTGAATGAGCTAGGGGTCTAGTCGAGGTCTTTTGACTCTAAAACCCAGCTTTGTTTTTCCTACCTGAGCCCACCTTTCTGTGGCTTAAAAGGCCTCCCACCATAGTGTAGTAGGGTGCTTTGGAAGCAGACCCCGAGACAGAATTGGAAGTTCAAGGTATTTATTGGGGTCGACACCTATAAACAGAAGGGTTGGAGGCAGGAGAGGGCAGAGGCAGAAGTCCAACTGAAATGCAGGCCCCCTGGAGCCTCACCAGCCCTGCTGGGAGCTCTGGGGCTGGTATTGCCTGTCACAGTGTCCCATGTTGAGCAGAAATGGCTGGATGTTCATGCCCTCACCTCTCTGTATCTCTATGCCATCTGCTCGGAGAGCAAGACCTGGGGTCAGGTGGCATTTTGTAGCTGTAGCAGCCCCCAGATTCAAGAAGAGACAGCTGGGTGCCAAGGGCTTTCCCGGAGGGAGATCTGAGTGGTCCATCTCTGTGTTTATAGCACCGTTTTCAGGTCCATCTCTAGGAACTCTAACCAGGAGAGGCCCAGAAGAGGGAGCAGAAAGACCTGAGTTCCACACCTGCTCCTGTGAGTTCTCATCCCACTTCTTCCTGGCTAGGGCGTTGTCGTAGGTCAGTTGAAACTTGAGATCAATCCACTATGTAAAATGGGCATATGGCTGCATTTTATTGACTTATGATGAGGACTAGAAATAATTTCTATAAAGTATCCTTGGTCAATGGAAGATATTGTTACGAACCTCTGGAGAAAGAGACCATGCACTGGGCCACCCATCCATCTCCCAAACACCAACCTAAACATGCCTCCTCCTCCCGAGTATCAGCTCAGGGCTCCCTCAAATCACCATAAGAACCCCCGAACCTGCAGCTGGATGGTCCTCTAGACCCTTCGCTGCAAGATCTCACCTCAGAGGGGCTGGGAATGAGAGAGGACTTTCTTGACCTTGGAGTCCTGTGAATGGCTGTACCGCGAATGCGATAGTGCCTCCCTCGGACTGAGTGCAGAGGCCGATTCCAGACCGAGGGTTTCTCTCCTTTGCTGTGGGCTGCAAGGTAAGCCAAACATCAAGTCAGCTGGACAGAGCATGAGGCCAGAGGTGACCGTGCACCTGGTGAGGGCGGGAGAGAGCTGAAGGATACTACCGAATGTTTACTGAGTGCTCCTTCTGTGTTGGCGACTGAGTCATGCCTTTTGCACGAGTTTCTCATTCCATCTTAACAACAACTATTGTGAGTGCTGGAGCTCAGAGATGAACCGAGCCAGCCCGATACCAGGCTTAAAGTGTGAGGCCGATGGGGAGTGGGAGGGCGGGGTAGCACATTCACTTCTGTGGAAGCCGTAAGGTCTTAACAATCCCTGTGTTGGGTTCACTGCCAGGGGCCCTGGGTCCTTTAGTGAGAGAAAGTCCCATTTTCCTATTCATTTAATCACTCCTGGCTTTAATGTCAACTTCCTGCAGATTAGACCTCTCCGAGATTCCGTTGCAGGTGCATGCATGTTCGATGTACAAATGAGAAGCAAAGTTTATGACTGCAGAAGCATAGGCGGGAATCTTCGCCAACTATCTGCAACAATTCTTCCTTATTTGTTGGACTTTTCCCCCTGGCTGCTGTCAGTTTTTGTATGTTCTCTGTCTCCTGCCCGATGCTGAGTGGAATAATTCTCAGTTTTACTAAGATGATGTTTATTAGTTAAATTATACTTAAATTCCACCTCAGGAAGTCACTGTAGAATTGTTAAGTCAGATTCTCTCAGGTTAAAAATTCCAGCTTCGTTTATGAGCTGCATGACTTGACCTTGGTCAATTTTTTCTACTTCTTAAACTTTCCATCTGTAAAATGGGATGATGTTACTTATGAGGTTGTTCAGTGAGGTAATGAATTTAAAAGCCTGGAACATAGTAAGTGCTCAACACGTTATTATTACTATTATTGCACAGTTTTCCACAAAGGATAAGAGAACAGATTTGAAGATGTATCTTAATTGCACAGCAGGGCGGGTTTTTATTGTTACCTGTTTGATTCTTTTTTCTTCAGCTCACAAAAAAGCGCTCAGGAAACAGCAGTGATTACTAAATACACTATTTGCTTCCTGGTCCCAAAGGATTATTTTCAACAGTCAATGATCCTCAGTCTGGAAGAGGTGGAGGTAGGAAGGGGCTGGAGAGCTCTCGACACCTCAGAGAGGTCCAGGTGGACTTGGCTTCTCAGGGGAAACAAAGGGACTTCCTTCCTCAGTGGTAAAGCAAGCACCCTCTTTGAAAATGTCCCTGAATATTTGTTCCTGGAGGAATGTGCCTCGGGGAGATGTATTGTTTGAAGCTTTTAGCCTCGAGCATAGTATTTAAAGTATGAAACATAGTAGCTCCATTTAACAGTCACAGGTGCCCCCAAGCTCTGCTCAAAAGATGATCTCAAGTTGCCTTTAATACCAGTCTCAGAGCTGGAGGCGAGTTATTTATTTCATCACTGAGGATGGATTCCTCTTCCACTTCCCGTGTCAGGCCCTGCCATCTTCCAGATGGGGTCACGCCTCCAAGAGATGAGAACGAGCAGGATAAAACCTGAGCCCTACTAATGTGCAAACATGTTTGCGTCAGGGACATCACCTTCCTGGTGGCCAGCTCCATCCTACTCCTGTAGGGCACGTCAGTCTAAGTTCCCCCAGGAGCCAGCTCTGAGGCCAAGATGGGAAGACAGTCGTTTCCGTGGAGACGAAGCCAAGAAACACCGGGAGGGGTGGAAAAGTAAGACAAGGATGGAAAGAAATGTCATCGAGGGAGTCACCGCTCTGGACCACTGAGTCTAGTGGGCTGGGGAGCCTGAGGAGACAGTGGACGACCCATCTCTGTATTGTCTACGCCGGGGTGAGGGAGCTGGGGAGTATGCACCAGTCACTTGTTGAGAGTTGCTGCCTGTGGGCTTCGATGCTGGCACTTCGGGCTTGCCACGTAGTGGACAGGGTGGACTTAAAGGTCAGAGGAAGCCCTCAGGCACAAAGGACATCAGGGTGTCTGAAGTGGGAAGGGCTCAGCAGATAGGGGGGCGCGCAGATGATGACAGCTACTAGGGCCGCCGGTGGGTGCTTCTTTAGCTTCTAATTGTCTGTTTAGGCCCTGCGCTTGGGGACGAGGTGACACAGGTGATTAAGTTCTGCCTTTAGGTTGCTCACTACAGAGTGAGGGAGTTGAAGGAGACTGGCAACTAACAAATAATTTTAAGCCAGTGGTATTAGTATTATATATTATCATGTGTAATAATATATAAATGTATAATATATTTAATACATTATGTTAATAATGACTATAGCAATATATTATATTTAGTATTCTACAAATAATTATATTAATTGATATAACATATGAAAATTAATATATTAATATATTTTATATATAATATAATATAATCTAGAATGTATAGTATATGTTTATGCTATCGTGTGTGTAGCGTTTATGCCAGGCTGTACTCTAAGTGCTTACCTAGATTAATTTGATTCCCACAGGAACCTTACAAAGCGGGTGTTTTATTATGTATTTTAGAGATGAGGAAACACATTTCAAGGTTTGCAGTTAGTCTGTGGCAGAGCCAGAATTTGAACACAGGTTCCAGAATCCTGCTCTTATCTGGTACACTATAAATCAGGCTTCTGAATTTTGTCAATATCGACATTCTGAGTGGGATAATTCTTTGAAATGGGGGATGTTCTCTGCATTGTGGGGTGTTTAGCAATATCTGTGGCCTCTACCTGCTAGAAGCCAGTAGCACCTCCTACTCCTCTGTCCCTACCTTCTGAGCTGTGACAACCAAGTGTCTCTAGACTGTGCCAGATGTCCACTGAAGTGCAAATGGCCCCAGCTGAGAACCACCGCTTTCTGTTATAATCATTATGTCCTGGGAAATGTTTATAGACCGCAGTTGAAGATTCCTTCTTTCTCTAATGCTTAATTCTCCTTCCTACAAAATAAAAAGTAGTATTTTGGAGCCGATCGCATCTGTAGATCAACAGCCAAATATCTTTCAATGCAGAGAAAATGGAAGTAGAAATCAAATGATCGAAAAGTAAAAATTTGGGGGCGTGTGAGTTGAAACCAGGCTTTCTCGCCCATTTCATTCTGTTGCATGCCCTTCGAACAGGCTGTTTGCATGGCCCTTTAGTTTAAATCTCATCTTACAACTTGATTAACTGAGAAATTAGCGAAAGGACCGTTGAATGGGAACAGACAGTGAGCCTGTCTGGGACTGTGCTTTATTCTTTTCCATTTGTCTTGAGCTATTTTATTCATGATTTTTTTTTAGAGTTCTCTTTTGAAACCCCCTCACCCAAGTAAATAAATCTCTCTTCTTTCTGTTACAAGCCTGGAGATTCCAAGCCTTATTTTTCAAATCCTCCAAACCCCATTTTATCCATGTGGCTTCTTAGAGCCGGTCAAGTTTGAAAACTGATCCTTGAGATTTGGGGGTGTTTTGTGTGAGGACAATAGCCAAAACTTTGGTATTAACATGTCTTTATTTGTCTATTTTCTTTCTTCTGGCAAAAACACTCTTCAATTTAGTCTGTTCCAAATTTGGCTGTATAGCTAATCTATACGATCAGAGAAGCTGCATTTTAGTGTTAGAAGCCTGGAGAATTCACTTTTTAAATTTGTCATGGAAACATGATCCCATAATATACAAGCATTTTTTTTTTTTTATAACATAGCATTCCCGTGTGCCTTTGGATAACTTATTGAACAGTGCTTCGTTAATCTGCTTACAGTTCCCTATGACCAATGCTTTTGGTGATCCCTGCCCTGCTCATTATTTTAATCACCCCGATGACTTAAATTCTGCTCATGGGCTATTTGTGAAAGGTGAAATGCCACCGTAGTATAGTGTAGACTCTGGAGTCAGGTAGAAATGGATTTGAATCCAGAGACCACTGCTACTATCTTTGTGAGACTGAGCAAGTGTGGTTAAGGATCTTGAGGTGAAACATTATCTTAGATTATCTGGGTGGGCCTAATATCACAAGTAGGGCATCAGAGTCAGAGGGACAGAAAGATTGAGAGACGCTATGCCATTATTGGCTTTGATGTTAGAGAAAGAGGCTGCCATTGTGCTGAGGAGTGCAGGCAGACTCTAGAAGCTGGAAAAGGTAAGCAAACTGATTCTCCCGTGGAGACTCCCAAAGGAATGCTGTCCTACTGACACCTCGATTCTAGCCCCGTATGACCCATTCTGGACTTTTGACCTCTGAACTGTAAGAGAATGAATTTGTAGAGTTTTAAGCCATTAAGTTTGTATTAAGTTGTTACAGCAATAATAGAAAACTAGCATAGCAAGCAACCTAATTTCTGGAAACCATTGTTTGGTCATGTGCAAAGTAGAATAATAACAGTATTTATCCCATTGGGCTATTGTGAGGTATAAATGAGAGACATTCTTGGTGCTGGGCCTGGAGTACAGTATATGCTTAATGACACGAAATTAGTCATGAGCTTTTGATTGTGCCATTTAGTAGCATTCCACCTATGATTAAACTTCCCAAATACCCATCTGTGATGATTAATTCTATGTGTCAACCTGTCTAGGCTCCGGTGCCCAGTCGTTTGGTCAAACACTAGTCTAAAAGTTGCTGTGAATTCCCGGCACCTATTTTTGTGGATGTGATGAACATTGACAATTAGTTGACTTTAAGGAAAGCAGATTACCCTCCACACCGTGAGTGGTCCTCATCCAGTTAGTTGAAGGACTTAAGGGCAATCAATGATTGAGGTTTTCAGGGGAAGAACTATTCTGTTTCAAGACTGCAAATGGGAGCCCTGCTTGAGTTTCCTGCCCTGCAGACCCCGACTCCAGATGCAGCATCAGCTCTCACTTGAATGTGCTTCTGGCCTCCCCTACAAATATGGAAATTATTAATCACCACAATCGTGTGAGCAAATTTCTTAAGATAAATCTCTCTTTTTCTCTCTTTCTGCCCTATTAGATCTGTTTCTCTGAAGAACCCTGACTAACACACCATCCAAACCAAATGCAGCTCACCAAAAGATTTAAGAGCTTGGTAAAGGAAGAGATAGTACTGACGAACGCATAATATTAAAGTTTCTTTCTAGTTTGCTACGACCTCTGCATTTCCTCGTTGACATTTAAAGGATTATACCTGAGTTGTTTCCTTTCCTTCACCTTTAAACCAGAAGTGTGTAATTGGGATTATGGTAATAATAAAATCGCTTACGACAAAATATCACAGCAAAAGAATTGAGATGGTTTTGTGACATCCTTTATAATAGGGTTTGACCTTGAAATTAAAGTAGAATTGATAGTCAACAAGGATCACTGGTATTGCCTTACCAGTACGTATATAGCTCCTTCCCTAAACCCAGAATGACCACTACTCTGTCCTGGCCACCAAGGCCCCTACCCAAGACTCTCTCTAGTGGCCAAGCAGAAAAAAGGTTAACGTCTGCACAGAGCAGCGCCTGTTCTGGTTGGTTGGGGCTGGTGGTATATAGCTTATTGCTTATTTTGGTATTGCTTCTGCCTAAAAGTAATAGTTCATGAACAAAATATGATGAAGATGTGTCCGATTTTTCAAATTGTAATTGTCTATAAATGTGCAATTTCAACATATATTATCAGTTTAAAAGATAAAATAGGTGAAAAATCCCTATCTTTCATTCCTTTTTCTTGGGGAAAATTTTGAATCTCCATTTTCAAGTCATTTTTCTTAGAATTAATGTACTGGATCTCTCGTTTACTTTTTTTCTTTAACAGACAGGAGACAAGTGTGACTATTTTCAATTGGACAAATATTTAGATTTTTCTCCTTTGAAGATGAGTCTCACTGTCTCACTTGCTGATTCACATATAATTCTTCTGTATAAATTATTTTGTTATTGGCCTTGGAAGAAAAGACTAACTCATTCATACTGTTGGACTTTCTTCCCCCAATTTCATGGAGCAAGTCATTTGCCAAACACAAGGATTTGATCAATAAACAACTTGCAATCCCTAGGAGGCCTTTAAAGGGATTTGGCTTGTCAAACACTGACTTAAAATTTGTTCTGGTAGTTGTTAAAAATTACATAAACATAAGGTTTTTTGTTTTTTGGGTTTTTTTTTTAGATTCAACCAACCAAAGACTAGGTAGTAGGAGAAGAGAAGATAACCTCTGGTATTGATTAGTTGCTATAGATACTCTTCCAAAGAAAGTTAATCAGCAAGGCGTCGACAGTATCATCAGCGTCTTGCATCTCTCTTGGAAATTGTTGCTTACCACTGCAGAGTTGTTCTGCACCATTCTTTCCTGCCAGGAGGCAGGAGGGGCGACTAGGGGCGAGCTGGTTTACGCCACACCAAATTTTCTAGGAGCCTGTAGGCTGTTCCTGTCCCCGAACTATGTGCTGCAGTGTAGGTAGGCAGGACTCTTAGGCCAGGAAGGGGAAGGTATTCCCTAAACCACATTCCAAACTCAGCTGCTCAATGGAAAGGTCAGGTCCATCTCATTAAGACCAAATTCCCCACATGTAGGACAGTACTGGCTTGGAGCGCTCTGTGAAGATAAATCTCAATATACACTGAGGTTATGTTCTAAAACAACATGCAGGGCAGGGAGCCATGCGTCTCGCCTACACATTCAAGTTACATCACAGGAAAATGTAACATACTAAAGAAAAATATCATCAATGGGAATTATTTAGTCCTCGATACATCCTGAGGGTGTGTAAGAAGAAAACACATTTGCAGAGAAAAAAATGTATACACGAGAAGTATTTTCAGGGGGATTTAATGTAAAACAAAGGGGCACGAGCCACATTCTCAGATCTTGATCAATGTGACGCATTACATCCACGAATACTGCCCCTGTTCATGTTAAATAATACTTAAGGTAAATGATATAAATAATAAAGGAACGATTTTATAGAATCATTTCCTCCTTTAAAAGGACAACTCTGGAATCCCGGATGGGGGGGTCACAGGAGCATTTAACTCAAACATCAAAGGCAGAAACTGTGCAAGGAGGTTCCCGAAAGGAAGTTATGCAGGTGAAGAGGGGTGAGTGGGAGGGAAGCTCCCAGCCCAGTCTCTCAAGTCATGCTGACATTTGGGGGACAGGACCCAGAAGGATAGAGAGCAGTCACAATCCACTGGGGTCTGAGTTTCTGTTGCCTCATCCTTATTTTTCAAGTAGGCAAGGAAAAAATAAAGTGTGGATACTTTATATCCATAACTTTATATATATATATATAATACATGATGTAGTCCATTAGAAATCTTGACTTTCAGTATTTTGAGGCGCTATGGCTTCATTCTCTTCTAGCTAAAGAGATCACTTTTCAAAAACATGAATCATGGCTTAAAAAGTGAAATATATCCTTGAAAGCTTAGTTCTATAAGTACAAAATGAAAAGCGAGCAATACTGAATGCGATTCTCCAGTATCTGTCGCATTCGTTAACAAGGAATTGGTAATTTTCCAATTCATCTCACAGCCCCACCCTCTTAAAGAGCCCCCGCACTTTTACTTCTGATAAAGCTTTTGAAAGCTGTTTTTTCTCTCAGTTCCTTTCTTATTTTCTCCAGCCTTTCCTCTCTTGTTCCCTTCTGTCTGTCTTCAGGTTTCAGTGTCCCATTCATGTCTTCACACGTGCTAATTAGTTAATTAACTATTTAGTCCCTCCATGCTTTCATGCCCTAAGCGCGAGGCCTTCTGAAACACAGCGTTCGGCTCACCTCACTCCCCTCAGCCCAGTCCAGGCCCTGGGTTATGTTGTGCCAGCTACAGGGAGAGTGAGAGCCACTAATAGAATCAGTAAAGGTAATATGACTTTTTATTACAATGAAATGAAAAGAGGTGTATTTTCACCTGACGGGTTCCTATTTCCAGAGATAAAATCTTAACGTTTCCTATTAAAAAATTAAAAACAATTTAAATTTGCTCTCTCTGCGGGCAAGGGCTGTCTAAACTTAAAAAAAAAAAAAAGATTAAAATATGTGCAACGCATGACACAAAAGTTGTAAATGCCTTTACTATTGAAGAATTCATGTAAACCAATTTTTAAAAACTAAGACCTATGGGGAAAAAATAGGCAAAAGACCCAATACTCTGTTCATGTAAGAGGGAATACAAACGGCTAACAAACATTTGCAAGTGTTCAACCCTAATGTGAAAGGAATTCATATTAAAACAGTTACCTTTCTACCTGTTTCTAAACAAATATAAATGTGAAACTGCAGCCAGTGCTGGAGAAGGTGCGGTCCGCCTCGGCCAGGTGCCCAGACAGGAGCAGTTTCTGTTTCTCACCATCTTCTCATGACAGAATCACCACTGGCTTTTATCTCTCTTCTGATTCAGCCACTGTGGACACCAGTGTATCCGTCGTAATTTAGAAGACTTCATGTCAAATTTTTCTTTTGGGTCTCTTTGCCTTTTCTTACCACTGTGCCTTGGTTGAGACCATCGAGTCCTGCCTCCCCTGACAGCAGTCCCTAACTTTGACTCTCAAGGGTCCTGGTTCTTTATGCGCACGGGTCGGCTTCCTGAACTTCTGCCCACTGAGGGAGGAGGCTGCCAGAGAAGGTGACCGATTCATTCCTCCAGTCTCCTCCGAGTTTCCCAGCTTTAGCTCTGAACATCCCTGTGAAAACCCTTTAGATCCGGGCAAACTGGAACAACCGGTCACCCTCCTGCCATGTGACATTAAACAAAAATCCTATTGCACCATTTCCCCAGCTCATTAGTTTTCTGGGGCTGCTGTAACAAGTTATCACAAACTGGGGTGGGTGCGGTTTGAAGCAATAGCAATGCATTCTGTCACAGCTCTGGAGGTTTAAGTGTGGAATCCTGGGCTCAGCAGGGCCATGTTCTCTCTGACGGCTCTAGGGGAGAACCCTTCCTTGCCTCTTCTAGCTTTCTTCAATGGCTGGCTGCCCTGGGTGGTTTTTGGCTTGGTAGATGCATCCGTCCAGTCTTTGCCTCTGTCATCACGTGGCCATCTTCTCCCTGTGTGTCTTCCCATAATCGTCCCTCTGTGCAAAGTCTATGTCCAAATTTCTTTTTCTTATAAAGACACTAGATAGATATATTAAACTAGAACCCATTCTAATGACCTCTTCTCAACTTGCTTAAATCTGCAAAGACCCTGTTTCCAAGTAAGGTCACATTCTGGGGTACTGAGGGTTAGGGTGTCAACATGCCTTTTTAGGGGGACACAATTTAACCTATAACACTAGGTCTTACATTCTTTGGTATTTGTACAATAAACTCTTTAGTGTAAATCATGGAAGATTGTAAGTGCAGGGTTGAGACATTTGTACTTCATCCAGTGGGCATCGATGAGTCATTGATGGCTTCTGAACAAAGAAATGACATGCTCTAAGTGTCATTTTAATAGCATTAACATGGAAATAGTGTACATGATGGATTGGCTCATCCTAAGCTGGTTATTAAGATCTTGAGAAATCTCCTGGGCCTAGTACTCAGCTACATCACTACCTGCTGGGATCGGCCTTTTGTTCAGGGGATTTCTCACCCTTCTCACACCAGAAGAGGTGTGTAAGATGAAGGTTATGTGAAGACATCCTCTCCAGTGATCAGTTAGATCCTGTCGAGCTGTTGCTAAGAGACCCCATTCTGCTTACCCTCTTGTGAAAGACTCCCTTATCCAATAATAGATAAGAATTCCCTTTCTTACCTATTTCCTCATGCTCAACTCATATGCGTAAGTCTTTCTGTCTGTCTCGGATCTCTGAGTGTCCATATTTCCTTTTCTCCCCACAACCCATTCTTGTAAATATTCTCAACCGCACTTCGGCCTGGACTATGTCTGGACATACTTTCTGCTTGCTTTCTTTCATTGAGACTAATTTACATTCTCCTCCTTAATCAGACTCCTTTTACTTTGACCCTGATACCTTTTTTTATTTCACAATTAAAACTTCTAGTAATGACCAGTGGTGGTGGAGATGGTGGTGGTGGGGTTTGGCACCCACTTGCTATAGTCTTTGGTCAGTATCTGACCTTAGCCATGCTGCCTGCCGTGTGAAGGCGCTTCATTGCCCAGCTCTCTGAGAAAGATCAGTCAGGAAGCTCCTAGAGAAATGGCAGAGGGCAGTTGAAATACCTAAGTTTCCATCATTTTCGCCCATTCCATACCTCATTCTTAGATTTCCTGCCCTATTTATTATGGCTTAGAAGATTTCGTTCTAGGAGCCTGCTCTCTGACTCCAGCTGATTGGACAAGGATCAAGTATCCAAACGAGATGTTCAGATCAGATGACTTCTCTCCCCAAATTTACAATGGCTTAGAGACTAGATTAGTTAACTGATGTATAGCCCAAACTAGAGATTCTTATAAACACAGGGTCTTAAGCTTAGACATTTTGGACTATCCTAGATGAACCACCTGTAAGAGTGTTGAACATAGGCATCTGTCTTCAGAGAACAAAGAAACGAATGTCTACTTATTTATTTGACGAATATTGATTGAGAAGTGTCAGCTCCAAGGCTCTAGGCGTTGGGGGTGTGAGAATGAAATGGCCTCGAGTCTGAGAATTTGCTTTAGAGAGGTGGGAGAGAGACAATAAATAAATAACACTGCCTGAAACTATGTTATAGAGTTAAAAGCTGTGAAGACAGAATAACAGAATAAGGATGAAGAGGACATTGGTGGGGGCTACTGTTTTAGGTAGGGTAGCCAAGGAAGGTCTCGCTCTGAAAAGGCTCTGCTTGAGCAGGAACTTGAATGAAGTGAAGGAGTAAGCCATGTGACTATCTGGGGGACAGAAAACTCAAGGCAGAGGAACAAGTACGAGAGCCAGAGGTGTGAGGACCCTTGGAATGGCAAGAAGGGCAGAGGGAGCAGGTGGAAAGACGAGGTCAGAGACCAGATTAGGTGGGTTCTGTGGTCATGATAAGGATAAGAGATTGTATTCTAAGCATGATGGAAAGCCATGGAAGAGCATGATCTGATTTATGTTTTAAAGGAATCACGTTTGCTTCCGTATGGAGGAAAATGGAGGGTCGGGTATAAAATAGAAGGAGAGGGAGAGAGAAGAAAGAGATCTTGTACATCCTATAAATCCTGGACATCCTCACCCTGTTTTCTTTGGTCTGAGAAATTCTTCTGCATACTTAAGACATATATTTCTTTACTTGGTCAAATTGAGTTGGTTTCAATGAATTGCAATCAGATTTGCCCCTGATTAGGACAGAGCTAAGAACCGGAAATATAGTGGAAATGATACATAAGGGTAGTAAAGGAATGGCTATAAAACATACCACAGCGATACATTTATAGGACTTAACAGTGTATTATTTAGGTAGTAAAAGTATGATTCAATTTATGAAAACATTCATTCTACAACAGAAGTACTCAACTGAGAATGATCCTGCCTTTTAGGGAACGTCTGGCAAAGTCTGGAGACATTTTTGATTGTGGCTGGTGGTGGTGGTGCTATGGACATCCAGTGCTGAACATCCTACAGTGTGCAGGACAGCCCCCAACAAAGAAGTTTCCAGCCCCAGTGTTGACAGCACTGAGGTCGAGATACGCTGCTAGACTACTGTGGAAGCAAATGTAACATGCTCAATGCCAAGGACGATTATTTATCAGGGGGGCTTTCTGAACCTTCAATAGACATCTAAGTTGAAGGAAGGAGAAAGCATAATGAAAATTGCACGTATGGGTTTAGATGTATGGCTCTATGAGGTGAATCAGCTGACATGACCCTTCCTCTCTGGTCCCCGTTACCTGTCTTGAAGCTAGGTGCCGATGTGCCAGGTGAGCGAGGAGAACTTGCCCAGATACAGAAAATGCATTTTGAGAATGGACATCTTGCAAATGAACCATTTTCTAGTTCTTACGCCTTGTTCTTGCTATAGTTTTGCAGATAAGCATCTGAATTACCATCAATGTTTTTCATAGAAGATGTGTGTAAATACAACACAATCAGTTCGATGCTCAATATTTATCGTTAATCTTCACAAATGAGTGGAAGAAAAACTCCAAGACTAACTTGACATTTTTCCCTCTCTGCCACATCAAAGCCTTAACATCTCTGCAAATTCAATTCAGTAAATAAACGTTTGTTAAACTGAATTGCAAATCAATCCATTTTGATTCTTAACAAAGAAGGAAGAGAGAGAGACTGACTGATGAGTTGAGCTAGGATTCACCGCATAACTACTCCAGGGGAGAAAGGGGCGAGAATGGCCAGGATGCCATCCTTCCAAGCACAGTTCTCCACTCTACTGGTTCCAGAACCTTCATTTCATGTGTTTGCTTGAGAGAAAATTGGCATTGCCTCACCACCTTCACGAACCCTCTGGGAAGAGAGAGGGACTATTGCCTGGGCATATTTCAGGATGGTAAATTTCACAAATCCTCGTTATGTGTTATTATCATCATTCTCTTCCCACTTGTCTCCAAATAATAGTCATGCACGCGACAGTTATTTATTGAGCACTTACTATAGCCCAGGTACTCTTCTGGGATCTGGGATACAGCGGAGAAGAAAATAGGCAAAGCTTCCTGATCTCAGGTTTACGTCTAATCAGTGAGGCAGATGATAAATCAGATGCTTGACTGAAATATTTGCGTTTAAGAGAGCTATGTGCCAAGAAGAAAGTGAAGGAGGGAAAAAAGTAGGAAGTGTGTATGGGAAGAGAATCGTCGTTTCTGATAGGTTGGCGAGGGAGCGCTGCCCTGAGTGGTGGCCTTTAAGGAAAGACTGGACACAAGGAGGAACACTTCTGAGATGGCCTGAGAGAAGCAAATTCCTGAAGGATGAAACAGCAAATGTTAGTGCCCTGAGGCGGAACCACGGCTAGTGTTTGGCAAACTGTGTGTCTGGTTAATGCGCCTGGAGTAAGTGAAGAGGGACAGGGTATGGGGAACCCAGTCATTCAAGTTTCGTAGGTTCTTCGTGGGAATGTTGACTTTTTTGAACAAGTGTCAGAGATGCCAGCAGAGGATTCTGATTAGAGGGGTGTCTCCATGTGAATTGTGTTCTAACAGGGTTATTCTGGTGGCTGGGAGTGATATACTACTGTAGGGAACGGCCACATGGATCATTAGTTCATTGTCATAATTCAGGGGCGAGCTCTTGGTGGCTTGGACTAGGGAGCTAGGCATGGATGTGGTTGTTTCCTGGCAATATTTTTTCCTTTTTCTGTTTACTCTCGTTTCTCCGTGTCTAGCAATAGTTACTAATTCACAATTACCGTTGACATTTCCTGCACTTCCATGTGTTTCTTGAGCCCCGTCTGTACCCCTAGTTTCATTATTATCAAACAGCTTGGCTGTGATACACTGCTGAGCTCCACCTTCATATTGATTAATTTCATTTCTGCATGCATCGCCCAAATCTCCAACATCTTCTGCACAGTTTTCGCATGATGAGTCATTTGCAAACGACAGGTTTTCATTATAGGAGTCATCTTCGGGGTAGCATGTGTTGGACTAGACTCAGGTGAAATGTTTGTTCAATTCTGCTTAGTGCTTTTTCTCATGAAATGGGATTTGATGGGTTTCTTTGAGTCCAACCACTGTCGAAATAATTACAAAGCTGTTTTCTCTTATTTATTTGCCGATCAACTGGGAATTGTGTTATTGTTTGACATGGGAAATGTAATTCCGGCAGTTATTCCTTTTAAATGAAACGATAAATGTGCTACATTGTGATTATATAACATGCCCATTATGGAATAAGGACCTTGGTCTCTTGAGCTTGGGTTCCAGACTGGGTGGGGATGAGGTACCTCTCTTCAACTAGCCCTGAACTGGCTACCAGAAGTCTCTCGTTTATGGCAGGCGTTGCAAATTCAAATTCCTCCCTGGACCAGTCAGCTGATGTTAGCAGCTGAATTAGGCAGGTATAAGAAAACAGATGACTCTGCCACATTAGAGTCTACGGTGATGAGCCAGACGTGGTATAATTTGCTTGTTGTTCTTGTCGGAATATGATCCCAATATTTATGGATTTCCTTAAGAGAAGCAGAAAATCTGGGCTATATGGTCATTCTGATCTGTAATTTCTTTTCACTTTCTGAGCAACAAAACAGGTCTTTGCACCAGACCAAAGCCAAGTGCTCTACTTTGTATCTCCTGGTTCACAAGGACATCTTTGCACTTCCTGTATTTATTACATTGCTTTTGCTGCTCTCAGTGGCGATAACCGTGCAGGATCCCATGGAGGTGAGGCCTGTCAAACTAACCATAAGAAATCCTACTTAATTAGGGAGCTTTACTGACCTATCCATTCTTGAACAGCTGATCTCTGAGTGGACTGAGCATCGAACCCTGGCTTGAATGGACTCTCAAGCTCTTGATTCTGTGTATGCTGCCCACCAGCTAGTAGATGGTGTCCGAAGAATTTGAACTCAGGCATTGGACACCAAATCCCATGCTCTTTCTAGAGAACTTCCCAATATCGCCATGTAAGAGAAACCTTATATGCAAAAAAGATATGAGTCTAGACTTGGGCCCTAGACTGACCAATGTTTTATTGTCTGTTAGTTTAAGCAATTTATTTAGCCTCTATGAGCTCTAGTTCCCCATCTGTATAACGGGTTATTAATAAGACTGCTACTACTAATAATGGATTAATAATAATAATAATAATGGGTTAATAATAAGACTAACTGCATAGTTATGAGTTGCTTTGAGGATTAAATGAGATAATATATACAAGGGTCTGACATAAAGTTGTACTCACAAATTCACCTGCTGTCCTTAGCAATCACTCAGGTCATGTGAGAAACACTGCCCAGAGTCTGTCTACACTGAGAGCATCATGGACGTAATTTGCCACCACTATTAGACACCCTGTCAGTGAACATCTGCCCCGACTCCTCCTCACCTGTGAGACCTGTAGGTGAAATTGACTCAAGGATTTCAAGAGTATAGTCTTTTCTTTAAAATCCAGTAAAATAATCCAGCTGAGTCTAACTTGGAGCATCACCTGGTTCTCTTAACGTGCCGTATAATCATCTTTTGGGATTTCAGCTCCAGATTCTTGCTAAAAATATTAGGTAACTTATTCATTATTTAAACTTGACCTTATGTTTCATCGTTTCTTCCTTCCCACTCTTTCTTGTGTGTCATCTTCCTGTAGCATAGATCTTTGGTAATTTCCCTGTGGTGTATCTTCAAGGCAATCAAAGAGAATCTGTAGATGGTATAGTTTCCGATTTCTTACATATTAGAAAAAATTCGAGGGTAGTTTAATTAGGCACAAGGTCCTAAGTTTGTAATAATTTTCCTTCTAGATCCACTATTTTCTACTCTACAGTGTTATCAGTGAAATCAGATGAGACTCAGAATCTTTTTAGGTAAAGTATTTTAGCTCTATGGTGTATTTTCAGATTATTTTTGTCTTTTGTTCTGAAATGTCATCACAAAGTATATAGGAATGGGTCTTTGATTTTATTATTCTTTTTATCTCGCTCGATGTTCGAAAGTCCATTCCATTTAAAGATATTTTTCTTTCTTCGGCTCTAGGAGATTTTGTTTTATTATTAGTAGTAATACTGGTATTAGTATTAGTACTAGTATTTCCTTCTCTCCTTCTAGAGGAATAATAGAAATTCTGGATCTACATTCTCCAGTCTCTGCATCTGTGGTCGAATTGTCTTCTCCTCTTCTGTCTGTGTGTCAAATCTCCCTCTGCCTCTTTCTTAAAAGAACACTTCTTACGGCATTTAGCTCCCACTGGGATAATCCCAGATCATCTCTCCATTGAAAAATCTTTAATTTAACCATATCGGCCAATCTGCTTATCTCCGTCTTCCCGTTTCGACCCCTCCACGCCTGCTAGCACGTGCTGCTTTCCACTCTCCTCCCCCTTTCCTTCCTCTCCCCACTTCTTCACCCACCTTCTCCCCTTTGTCCTCTTTCACCATCTCCTCCTTCTCTAGGGCTTCCTTCGGTCCAGCATCTCCTCAGCTCCAGCCAATCCTTCTTCTCATCCCCAACATATCAGGTGTTCGTCAGCGTTTCCGTTTTGCTGGCATTTTTTTTTTTTCTACTTGCTTTCTAGCACCATGATTCATTTAAATGTTTCGAAAAAATTCATTTCTGGGATTTCACTTCATTTTTGGAGGGAGGAAGAATATGCTTTGCCATTTCAGTCCCTGAAAATATCTCTTTATCTACCACACGTTTTTAGACCATGAGCTTCCAGTGGCAACTGCTGTGTCTTATTTTTATTTACTTAATGCCCGGCACATGGTGGGATTCTAACATGTTTCTTAAATGCATGTCGTTGAGGATTTCGTACAATGAATTGCGTATAGTTTTCTTAACTGATTACCCAAATTGATTAGACTGTCATTTTCCCCACACGGAGAGGGTTCTCAGAACCCAGTGACTGTTTGGACAATAACTTGTAAACAATCTCTAGTTTCTGTGAGTCCTAGTGAGTCGAACTTGAGAGTGTCATTAACCCTTTCTCAGAAGAACAGATTGGAGATAGGTAGCAGCTTCGTGGCTTCTTGGTATGCAGCTGTTCCCTTTCGAAACTTAATTTAAAAACAATAAAAAATGTACCTTGAAATCATTTTGTCTCCCTATTTATTTAATATGATTTATTCTAAATGCATTTCATATTGCCATAATGTATCGGAGCTCAGCCACCACCTGTTATTCTGTAGGAAAATAAACAAGACCTCTCTCATCACATGAGTTAATTACACTGACATACTCACTCCTCCCCAGAGATACCATAAACTAAAATGCTGCAAAGTCCTAATTCAAACAAGCAGCCCGGAAACAAAAGCTACGCGATGGTTCATTTTCTTTGGAAGAATCGGGAGCTCAGCACCGACTTGATTTCGGAGGGCGAGGTAGCTTGAATTTATCAAATGGAGGCCCGTCTAGGGTCACATAACAAGTCTGTAGGTGAGTCGGGCGTGAACCCATTTCTCAGTATTTTGTCATTGTTTTCCAGCCTTTGTGCTTTTGAGCATCGTGTGGCCATTTTCTTTACCTGCTTCATCCTGGAATATCTCCCTCCTTCTGGATATCTGCCTGGTGATAGCTGTGCACACAGAAGGCCATTTGGGCATGGAACGCCATGGCAGAGCAGCAGTAGTGGCTTTCAGGAGGGTGTGTGATGGGGAGGCCGTTTGGGGTGTCTTAGGTTGGATTCCCCAGAAGCAGAACCTGAGATGCAGATTCATGGCAAGGGATTTATTGAAGATGTGCTCCCAGAAGAACTGTATAAGGAGACAGGGGTTGGGGTTGAGGCGGGGCAGGGACAGGAGAAGGAGGGGCAGGAGGCCAAACAGGGTGTCACCTCAGCCTGCTCCTGTGGGGGCTGTGGAGTGTAAGTCACACCTCAGAGCTTTTCCAACTTGTGGTAAAGGGTGGGGCTCTCCTCCTCCGCCTCCAATTGATCACTGGCTAAAAGCCAGTCGGGAGGGCCGTAAACACCCATGAAATTCTGGTTCTCTCTCATTTGGCGAAGTAGCCCCCAAAGCCTGTGGCAGCCCCCTAAAGAGAATGACAGGAATGGGCAAAGCTCATAGAAGCTGTGGGGGGAGTGTTGGGGAACAAGGCACAGAGAGACTGTGAAAGAGATTGAGGGGAGATGAGAGGAGCATAGAGCTTACGAGTGCCAAGGGTTCTACGTCTGTGAGGTGGGGGCTGGGAGAACAAGACACCCCCTCGCACGTATTCAGGGCCGTAATCTGCATTAGGCACTCTACACGCAGGGCTACGACCTATTTACTTTTTAAGGACCTCTAAAATAGTTAACAACCCCTTGCAATCAGTTTAACCTATAAAAAACGAAACATGATTAATTTATTCATTCAACAAATATTTACTAAGCCCATACTAGGGTCCCTTCTATTCTGGGTGCTGGAGTTATTACAGTGGACAAAACACAAACATAGTGCCCTCGTGATGAAAGCAGGAAAACAATGAACAAGTAAGGTATAGAGTATATCATGTTCCTAAGCCCGTGAAGAAAACAAGGCAGGGAAAGAGAAGCGGGGCACGTGGTTGTGGCGGGAACAGAAGGGTAACCGGGTTTTGAAACAGGTGTTCATGGGAGGCTTCCGTGGGAAGGTGGCATTTGAACGGAGGCCTGAGGGAGGTGAGGGAATTTGCCGTATTTGCCATGAAATTTCATGGAGAAAAGGTATTCACAGGGAAGGGGTGGCAAGGACAAAGATCCTGAGGCAGGGGGATGCCTAATGTGGTGAGAAACGAGGAGCCCAGTGGGTGGTCCAGGGAGAAAGGCAACTCTGCTCCATGATGTCATCCAGGGGCCCAGGTTCCTTCCAGCTTGTTGCTCTGCCAGCCTCAGAAGTGTTGTCCTTGTCTGCATCATTGACCTTGACCAACCAGCTCCAGGTCATAGCAAGAAGGAACGAGAGTGAAGGAAATCAAATCACTTCTGTTCTAAGGAATGTGATCTGGGAGTCGTACATCCCATGCCTACCCATATCTAAATGAGCAGACTTAAAAACGTGGCCGCCTGTAAAGGTACAGAAAAGTCTCCAGCTAGATGACTCTGTGTCTCCTAACCCTTAGGTGGGTGGGGACTGCGGTTCTATTACTAAAATGGAGTAGAGAATGGATCCTGAGGACAATTAGCATTCTCTGCCATACATAATAATCACTGGGAACTTATGGCCAAAAGTAAATAAAACGAGTGACTTATGACTAAATGAACAACTTTGTAAAAATTATTTCTGTTTGTTTTTTACAAAAAAATTACGTTCCATTTGGAGAGAAAATAAAGCTACTTATTGCACAATTCCGGGGAGCTCCATTCACAACTGGTGTTGTGCAATCTGGCAACCCTGGAAGTGAGTGTGTTTTAATATACTTGATACCTGGAGTGGTGACTCTTGCAATAAGTGCTCAGGGTTACGAAAGTCTTAAAACAACTCTGCTCGCTTTGGTCACGTAGTATTGCAGGTCTACTTGTCAAGTGTCACCTCACCCTAGGAAAAGTGGTGTTTGCAAACGGAACTTGTGGGAGGTGGACTGATAAATCCACAAACCAACTTCTTCATTTACAGCAGGCGACATAGCCAGCACAATAACTCAACCAGTCTCTTTCCCAGTATTGACTTACCTGAGAAACCAAATTAATTATCAGAAGGTTGCTCTGCTAAGTATGGAATTAGAAAGAAAGGAAATTGGATGGTCTTAAGGGATTGCTCTTACAGGCTTGGATAAGCCCTGATAAATTGCCCTTAAAGAAAAAGGAACGTACTGTTCACTGAGAACCTGGCTCAGCCCTAAGCACCTTCTCCTTGAACTCTGTTGTTGACCCAAGTTTATCATCCTGGGCTTTTAGCTTACACTTGTCATTATTATATTAACTGATTTTAAAAAAAATCTAAAATCGTATTTTACATCAGTGCAATTTTAAGTGAGCTGTGTTCTGACTGTGTCCCGGAAGATATCTTAATCTCTTGGATAAATGGTAATCTTTCATCAGAGATAATTTCCTCTTTTTGATCTTTCTCTTTATTCTTTGGTCTGTCTCACTTTAGGTCACCCCTCCTCCCTTTTTTTCTCATTGCTATAGCATACATCTCAAAAAGCTGGGAATAATATGCAGATTTAAAAAAAAAAACGCCTTTCTTTCATCATAGTGGGTTCTATCAGGACTGGCTACGTCATTTTTGGGGTCCAATACAAAATGAACATGTGAGGCCTCTTCTTAAAGCATAATTAAAATTTTAAGATGGCAATAGCAGAGCATGAATCAAGTGGGAGGGGACCATGCGAGAGCACAGGTTGAGTGCCTGTGGAGCCAGCCCTGGCTTCTTTGCAGAGAAGGGACATGTCATTGCTTCCGCAAATCCATTCCACGTTATGTCACTTGGGCACGAAGGCGGAGCCCGCAGCCCACAGCTGCCCCCATTTGCTCCTAGAAATGGGTTGTGCAGCTTCCGGTCTTCATTCTTCTAGCCAGAGATCGTCACAGTGTCAGGAAGTACTGACACCAGGCCATTGCCTTCTGCCTGTCCTTCCAGCAGCAAAACCAAAGCCCTTGTGCATATCTGTGGTTGTAAATAGTTGAAGTGGGGGTGGGGACAAGGTGCTGCTCTCTCCACGGCTGTACCAGGGACCTATGAGACTCCGCTGGCATTCTAGGGGTGAAGAAATTTGACGCGTAGAGAAAATCGAGAGGTTCATTTTTTAAAAAG
>NW_011888898.1:1212484-1224640 GCF_000151845.1 Pteropus vampyrus | reverse complement strand
ACTTGCTGCAAGGACACACTTCCTCTGAATTTAATCACCTGTCTGCGTGCCTTTCTTCACCTGTTATTGCCCCTTCTCGCATCTTTCTCTTCCTCCCTCCACCCCCACCCCGGCCATCTCTTTCTCCTTCTCTTTCTTCACTTGAATTCATTCTCCTTGTGCAGGATCAAAGCTTCACAGATACAGAACAGAGCCCTCTTGAACCACGTGTCTGATTTATTTTATTTGTTTCTCTAGATCCCATACCAGCCTCCCCGCTCAGCGCCCTGGGAGGCTGCCTGTGAGTCTGCACCCATGGGCTCGTTGCCTTCCTGTTTCCTGTTGAGCTGGGCCATTAAGGTCACCAAAGACAATGAAAGGGTGGGAGAGTCTGGGGTATCGTTCCCCGCTCCCTCCCTCCTGTGCATCTATGCAGGCTGCTTGTCATTCTAACAAAGGCCACAGGTCCTTTCGGTGTCCTTCTTCATGTAGTCACGTCTCTGGGTTCTGGTGGCACTTTTTCTTCTTGTCCCTTCAGGCCCGGGGTTGTTAATGGTTCCCACTGTCACATTCCAGACATACAGCCCTGTACCTTGTAGCTTTCCTTAATCACTGCCTCAGTCTGGGTAAGCAGTTCCTTTCTTAAGTGCTCCTTACACTACACAGTTGAAAGGTGCCTTTCTTTCCTGCCGAGACCCTGACCGATTCATGCCATCACTTCAATCTTGGTCTCTGTCCTCATCCACAAAGGTCACCCTAGTTGTACACACCTCTTCTATACCGCTGCGACTCCAGACTCTAGCACAGTACATCGCACACATAGAAGGGGTTCAATAAATGTTAGCTAAATGCTATTGTTGAATCTTGAGCTCTCAGGAGAAGATGGGTCAAAAGTTGCTAATTCCAGGCCAATACTTGTTCCCTCTGCACATCATAAAGATGAGACAAGATCATAGTTATTAGACTGGAAAATTCCTTCACTGTTGTGGCAGCAGATAGCCATTATGTGTTCCAACGCAAGACTCAGGAATGGGTATAAAAATAATCCACTGTACACCATCAAAAATTGAAAGCACATTCTTTTCCTTTGAAACGAGATCGGCTTTTGGAAGCTTTCACTCCAACACCATCCATCTAAACCTTCTCTCCAAGGACATGGGTAAGATGCAATTTGTTTCATAATAAGCCTCAGGAGTTTGCTTTATAGACATGATTACCCAGAAGGCAATGAGAGCTGTCTACGATTTCTTCTGTTTCAAGAATATTTCTGTCCTAAAGAAAGGCAGGATAAGCTCCAAAGTTTCACTGGAAATTCTGACTTGTGAATTATACAGAAAATAAAAATTTTGCATATCTGTGATTTATCCTGGATTGGACCTCATTCCCCCAATTAGAGTGCCCAAATATGGAGCATAAGCATATTTGAACATAAGTGCGCAAATGCAGAGCATGTTGGAGCCCACTTATCTGTCAGACTAGTAGTAAAGCTGTAAGCTGACAGCCTTTATTCTCCTAGGGTTTCACTGCTGGACTCAGTGCCTCTTTCAAAGCCAGGATGGGGCTTTGCACACCAAGCCATTATCATGGCTACGGTCCGTGGCCCCTTACCGTGAACTTCGCATGTCTCATCTCACACGGGCTTCCTATCAGCCTTGAGAGGGGGATGCTCTTAGCAACTCCATTTTATAGATGCCGACACTGAGACTTCGTGAGAGAATGGGGCGTGTCCAGCTGAGGGGTGGGGACGGCGCTTCCTTTGCAGCCGGGTGCTTCGCCAGCGTGCCCGCTGCCTCCCACGTCCTTGCCATGCGTCTCCGTGGAGGCAGTGAAGCCCGCCGGGCCTCTCCACCTTGTACTCACCCTTCTACCCTGTGCTCACCTCCTTGTGCTGTATCGATTCGCATTCGAAGGTCATACGATTGGGCATGAGCCATATTTGGCCCACAAACTACCTCTCCTTTCCCCAAAAAGGCTCTTAAAACGTGTGAAATCTTACTGAACCACACTTCAGTGTTAACGTTACGTGTAACCAGTTACAGGCTAACGCGGTGAGTACCGATGTACTCATTATATGTCACATAACGCATCTCTGATTACATTTGGTCCCTTCCAGTTTAGGTCCCTGTGTAGGACTTCACAGAAAGGAGCGACTACAGACTGGACCCCCACATGTTGCTCTTTAGATCCGTGGAGTCGATGCTCAAGGCGGCAGAGCTCTTCCTCCATGGCCCCCTTCTTCCCTCCACCAAACTGTCCCACCTCTGATTCTTCTTTTCCTGTGAAATGTCCTTGTTGTCCCCATTTGCATCAGCTGGTTCCATTAGAGTACAGTGTCCTGACTTAGAAATGTCGGGGTGCGCTTCACCACAGGCACCGGTTTGGCAAAGTGCGTCTTATTTCAGAACGTGAGCGCTGCTGTCGTTCTGGCCCAGGCAATTCTCAGGGCTGGAGGCTGTCCTGTGCGCTGTAGGCTGTTAGCAGTGTCCCTGGCCACTAGCTACTACACGCCAGTCACACGTCCCACCCAATTATGACAAACGAAAATGTCTCCAGACATTCTGAAATGTCCCGTGGGGCCAAAAGCGTTCCTATCTGAGAACCACTGGTGTAGTGAATAGTAGGTGGGACCTGCATCAACACAGGAAACGTGGTGGTGGCAGCACTTTCCCATGCACCAGGAACCCCTGGAGCACCCTCAGTGGTGACTAAGGTTCTTCTCCAGGAACAAGGCAGTTTGGAGTAAGGATCACAGTGGGATCTTTTTCCTTTCACGTTTTATGCCCATAGGTCTTGGCACATTCACTTCTGCAGAGGTGGGGTTTCAGGCTGCAATGAAATCTTCTAGGGACGCTGCCTCTGGCTATCAGGGGATCGTGGCTCAGTGCATCGTCTCAGTTTTTATGGTAACTCCACTAGGTGGCTAGCATGATGATCCTATTTTATAGATGAAGAAACCTAGAGAGGAATGTCACAGGTCAAGGTCAAATGGACAGCCAGTGACAGAGCCCAGACTTGAGGCTGTGAGAGTTTTTGATTCCGGACACCGATTGCTTGATCACTGTGACTGCTTTGGCAAGGAGAGAGGCTTCTGTGACTCTCGTACTCAAGGAAGAAACACAGCAAGCGAAGTGAGTGCTGAAACTCAGGCCCTGGTGAACACGTGCGGGGAGCCAGCCCCACCCCAACCCGTACGCTGAAGGCAGTTACCCTGGCTGTGGTTGCTTCCGGATGACCGCCAGGGAATGATGCCCTTCCTGCATGCCTGTCTGTCAGTCTCATTTCTCAGTCCCACGTTCTGCGTAAGGAGCAGGAGGGCTTTGCGCATGATCGTTCCATCGTGGTTAGATAGATGCTGCCCTCTGGTTTGCTGTCACACCGTCGCCTTGTCTCAGGAGCTGTGCGGTGGCAGCACCATGTCTGTACTACTGACCACTTCACTCTCAGCACTGAGGGCTCTCGGCGAGTGCTCACCGGATGAAGCAACCAGTGAGTCCATGGATACCTCCGTCTTCAAGAAGAGAAGATTAATTCCGAGTTTTATTGCTTTTCTCAGATCTTAATCCATGAACAGGAATTAGCGATGGGCTTCAAGATGAGTAAGCTTACCATAGTTTCTAGGTACTTGGTGTAGAATCTTAAAAATGTCCAGGAGGATAGACCTGTGTTTTCAGCATAAGTCTCTTGGATGGGAGCAGAGAATACTACATACTATGGTATTTCTTAAGAAAAGAAAATATAATACCGAGTATGGGTTGGGGATGCATTCACTCATCATTAAATAACACTGACACTCCTAGCGAGAAATATTTGGCCATTGAATTCTCATTAGGTTCTTCTGCTCGGGTTGGGGAGAAGGTCTGATTAGGTGCTAGTGTCATCTCTAATGGCGCCTCATCACTCGTTAATCTACCTTCATAACAAAGCGAGAGCACAGCTCAGACTCAGACTAAGTCTAGATAGTGTTTAATAGCATTTGTATGTTTATATTGTCGTAGAGTCAAGCTGGTTATCTTTTTATGGCAAATGATACATAGTGTTTCACATTTATGGTTTTCATATAACATTTCCATTTAAATAAATTTACCTGGGTAAAAATAAAAGGAAAGCTGATTGAAAGAAAAGTATTTCATATCTTTATAACGGTTGTTGCACAGATACGGTAAAAACTGTGCATGAAGTACACAGATGGATGAAGTTTGAGTAATAGTCATGACTGTTAAGAAGAGGATGGGACTGGTTTCAAATCCTGAATTTATGTCTCACTAGTCAGGTGGCCTTCAGCAAGTCATTTACCTTTTTGAAGCCTTGGTTCTCCCCAGGTAGACATGGGGGATCCAATGTGCATCATAGTTTCGTTATAAAATTATAATGAGATAATACATGTACGACAGTTGGCTTGTTACAGGGCACGCAGGAAGCACTCCAAACACGGTTGCCATTTGTTGTTCCGGTTACACGTTGTTTTTCCATGAGCTGATACCGTCATGAGATGAGCAGTAGGAAAGCCCTGGTATTACGGGGAACAGTAAGGAAGCCTTCTTTCATTCCTTCGATGGGCTGGCTTCACGATACCAGCCCTGGAGTGGCCTGAGGAGACAGTAGGTCCTGCTCGTTAATCATTGTCAGACGGGTCGGTGGCCAGCCTGCTCTTCTAAAACTGTTGTTTCTGGCAGATGTTCCTCACCATTTTCCTGCTATGTAAATAATGATTCCATACAAGAAGTCACCCTCTTCGGTTGCCCTCATGTGCATTTCATAAATGGTTTATTTTGGTGGGTTCTCCATGGAGTTGCATTATCATTGCTACAGGTGGTTTATTAAGATTTTGTTTTGGTGGAGGAGGGCTCCTGGCTATGTGTGTCTTAAACATTTTCAGGCCATAAAGATTTGGGGACTGCTAGGTTATCCTGGGTCTTGACTGTCTGTCTATTCTGTGTCTTGGGTGCAGATTTAAAACAAATTTTGGGGGTAAAATCTGGGCACTCTGGCTTCGGAACTGGTTTGCCCTCTGACTGGCTTCCTCTCAGCTCCTCTAATACTCTAAGAGTAATGTCTGATCACAGGGTTGTAATAGAACCAAGTGGTGAGAGAGAATATTACAGTGCTGTCAACAAGGAAAGTATCAGAGAGTCAGGAAGCTTAGAGAAAGGGACCCTGGATCCTGGAGGCTACTCATTATCATTGTGGAGACGATGGGTTAGAAAGTAGAGTCGGAGGATTGCTTGGTGGTAAATTCCTTGGCAGAGAAGAATTCTCTCCCAATAGTGTCCAATCAATGGGCTGGATCCATTAGCCCAGAGGTCTGACTGCGATTGCAAGGACCCAGTGTGACTTTGCCTTAGACAAGAGAGTAGTTCGTGTTCTCTCTAAGCCTGGGGCTGCTGTGGTAGTCCACAGTATCCATTGCCCAAACGCCTTCCTTCTTGTTGTTTCTCCATCGATAAGACAACTTACTTGTCTGTCTGGCTTAAAATGGTTCCCTAACTCGTCCACATTTCTGTTGGGGTCAGGGTGGGGAATAAATGAAGAGCAACGGGAAAGCCATTCCTTTCAAGGTCATGACCTAGAACTTGTACCCGTTGCTTCTATTCGTAGCCCTTAACAAATATTCACCAAGCAGCTCGGTCCCGGGCACCAGCAATAAGGCATACCGGATTTCTACCTCTAGTGTAGAAAGTGCCAGCTAGCATTTTCCAGGAAGTATGATCTTATTTCCGTGCCAATGAATATTTGTCACGTTTTCAGAAAAACAATAACGTGGATTCATTGTTATGTGTGAAGAACTAGGCTGAGCGCTGAAGTGACAGCAACCAATGGGCAGACAAGGTTCTCCCCCCTCATGGAATTTACAGCCTACTGAAAAACAGCAATGAGCAAGAACATGAGCAAATTAAAAATTGATTACAAATTGTGGCAAGGTGTTTTGAAAGCAAAAATGTGAATGCTTACATAGGAAATACCTGGAAAGCGTACCCTTTTGACAGATGGTAGCCAAGGCTCTCTGAAAAATGTCATCATAAAGCTGATCCCTGAGCAGGAGTGAGCCAAGTAAAATGCAGGGGGGTGGGGGGAGGTGGGACGACATGAAATGAGGACTAAATCCCAGTGTGCTGGAGTATTATACAGCAGTGAAAAATGAAAGAGCCACAGCTATATGCAATAATGTGGATGAATCTTAGAAGCATACAGTTGAGTGATTAAAAACAAATTACCTAAAACTTCATCCACTAGGGTATCATTTTTAAAAAAATCAAATACAAGCAAAATAAATAACATTATTTAGAGATGCATACATATGCGATAAAACTAAGTGCAAAAAGGTCGGAGAATGATAAACACAAAATGCAAAATAATGTATACCTGAGAGGGAGAGAGGAGGAGAAAATAATGAGTATATTCAAGATAATATTCTAGTTTTAAAGTTAGGCGGCAGATTCATGGATGGTCCTTTTGCCTTGCTTCTTAAATTACGTGTTAAATGTATTTTTACTATATCAAACATTGCCCAGTACAACACATTTAAAAAACATGGAGGAGAGGGCACTTAATTTTATTGCCTACAGAATCCTGGCGGGCGGCGTAAACGGTTAAGAGAGCTGGGAGGCTCTGGGTGACAGCGAAACACTTTCCCCGCCGACAGGGGGCGCCACCACTCAGCCCAGCTCCTGGTCGCCGGGCTGACTCGCTGGCCTAAGGCGTCCGGGACTGCCAATTTTTCTTGAGAAATTTTGACACCTGCGTTTTTAGGAACAATATCCCAGTTTTTAAATGTTGGCAGTGAATCCAAATTTTAAAAACTCTGGGGCTCGTGAAATCTTTTGGGGGGACATACCGAGCCTCTAAAATAGACAGTGGAGGAGTGCATAGGTTCAGTGTCCATTTGCAAAGAAGAATGCCTAAGTTTATTTCCACCATAGTCTTCTCTCCGAAGGCAGGGAGGAAACCCAGCCCCCTCTGCGCATCCCCGGAGCGTGCTATTTCCAACCTGTCGCCGGGCTCGCTTCTCCGCATCTCTCACCTGCCGCTTTCACCTCTAAGTTTGGAACGTGTGAAGGCGGTGTGAGCGCAGCTGAGATGGGCGGGCAGCAGCTGGGTCTGCACCTCTGCGCCCCAGCTTCCACTCTGCAGGGCGCCCTGCCCCCGCCTTCCCGGCCCAGCTTCGCCGAGTGTTTGCAGCACCCCACACCTGTCCCAGGGGCCTGGGGAGGGATGGCGACGCCGGCTCAGACCACTGCCGCGGGAGATCTATTTCATGTTGCTCACTGTTGGGACTGCATGCTTCCACAGAAGAATGCATTTGTTTGTTTGTTTGTTTGTTTGTTTGTTTAGGAAAGAAAAGTTTCAACGGTAAGGCATTATTTCTACTGACACCCACCCACGACATGGTTGGCTATTTATTTTCTCATGAACACAGTGGTTCTCAACTGGGCGGGATTTTGCACGCCCCCCTCCCCACCCCGGGAACATTTCAGCAATGCCTGGAGATATTTTTGATGGTGACAACTGTGAGGCAGGCTTCCGTCATCTAGGAGACAGAGGCCAGGGACGCTGCTAAACATCCTACCATGAGCAGGACCGCCTCCCCACTTCCACCACCTCAGCAAAGAATTATCACCCCAAAACGTCAGTAGTCAATATGCCCAGGCCAAGAAAGTCTGCTCCCCCTGCCCTGCCCACCTCCCCCGACGACAAATGTAAATAGAGCCACAGACTGGGCAATTCTCTGTGAATTATGAAAGGGGTGTGTGTGTGTTTCTTTGGGGGGTGGGCAGGTATGGTGAAGTGTGGAACTAACATGAATTTATAAGGCTTGCCCTTTAGCTAGAGCTGGGATTTGTGGCCACTATTTTGGTTTTTATTAAAGCATAATGCTCACAAGCAGAAGGGGAGATTTGTTATTCTAAAGACAGTTGCACACCAAAGCATGCGATTGTATAATCTGCCGTTTTCCCCACCAGGGAGCTATGCTGCATTACTCACGAGTGACAGAACCAACGAGCTTCATATCCCAAGAGGCTAGTGCATCCATTTAAAGGGAGCAAACGCTATGCAGATCCTCCCCCGCCCCGCCCCCACTGTGCGGAGGGCAGGGTGAAGGTGAGCATCTTTTCGGTTACTGCCAGGATGAATCCAGCGCTGGTTCCATGCCCACCCGCACCCCCAAAAGGACGGAGTCTAGTCTAATTGTGCTCTAGTAGCCAGACCACGGGACAGGAGGGAGCGGCTTGGATTTTGTTCTAAGCTCCAATTCGGAAAACGCCATCAGAGAGGTCCTGGCTCCTTCTGTGCCTCAGTTTCCCGGAAGCCCCGTGCACAGTGGGGCTAGGAGCTTTGGGGTTGGTCAGGTGTTGGTTCAGGCGCAGGCCTAGCACTTACAGCATGTCTCATTGGATCCCGAAGTCTCAGAGCCTCCGTTTTCTTGTCCAAGAAGTGAGAGAGTAGTCATGCTTGTCTCATAGGGCCGCTGTGAGGGTGAGAGAGAGAGAGAGAAAGGATTATAAAGCGCCCAGTACTTGCCAGGCGCATAGCAAGGATCCAGTAACGTGTGCTACCAACGTACCATCCTACTGTTCAAATACCAGACGAAGTCAACATGTCTTCCTTTTGTACCTCACACGACAGTAGTGAGTCAAAATGAGACAGTGGACGGGGGAGCATGAGGAAAACCTTTAAATGCTGCATCAGCGTCAACTGATATCAACGTGGTGTGATGGAATCAATATAAATATCCATGGAAACCGTTAGAATGTTTCTTGTGCCCATCCTAAGAAAATAGAACAGTTATTACCCACCATAATTACAACAGGTTAGATAGGGAAAGAAGTCAGAGTTGCTTTAGTTCAAACCTTCCATTTTATAAAAAAGGGAGAAACTGATGTTAGTTGTACAAGTCCCACGAACCCCAGCCCGGTGCTCCTTGCTCTCCCCATGAGGTTAACGCGGAGTTTGGCCACCAGTCAGAGCGTGTCTGCCTCCGATGGAATGTCCCTGACATACAGTCGTGAGCCTCCGTTTCTTCATCTTAGAAATGGTAAAAACCTCATCCCAGGTCAGCGGTGAAGAATGAGATCATGCAGGTAAAATGCCTGAGATGTGAGAAGTCCTCCAGAAATGGCAATCATCATTGTCCTTATTAATGATAATAATTGAGGTGGCGTGTGTACTAGCACCTCTCTAAGGAGCTCACGTCAGTGAGGGCCCAATACGTGTTCGCTGGTATGCTGCTACGAGCGTACCTTAGTGTTTGAGAAGCATGGGAAGAGGACTCTATGTCCTCCTGAAGACGCCTGGTCCCAGCACACCACAGGAGAGGTCCCGGACAGGCTAGTGGCATCCTTCTGTAGTTTCAGAAACAAGAGAGAGCATCCAGCTGATCCAGAACTCTGAGAGGCATAGAATTTCTCAAGCCAAAAGCTTTGATGCTCATTTCGTTTGGGACTTTGAAGACTTGTGAGCATTTAGGGTGAGCAGGAGGACTCAGCCTACATGTTCGGAAGGCCTCAGAACTTTGTCCTGCATCAGAATCACGGGGAGGGCGTTGGACTGCCTCCTCGGTGGATCTGGGTGGAGCCCTGTGTGCTGCATTCCTGACAAGATCCCAGCCGATGCTGCTGCGGAATCACTATCCTAGAGTAGCATTTTCCAACCCAGAACGGGTGATATCTGGGGATGGATAATTCTCTGCTGTGCTATAGGAAGGATGTTTAGCAGCATCTCCGCTCATTACATGCCGGGAACAGTTGTGACAACTAAAAAGGCCCCTAGACATTGCCTAATGTCGTGTGTGTGTGTGTGTGTGTGAAATGTCCCGTGATCGAGAACCGCTGCTGTAGAGTGAGGTGCTGTACGATGCAACCAAAGTCATCCTCATGTTAGTGGTAGGACCACAGCCCTGCGGCTGCACCTCTCCAGGCCTTAGCTTCTTCATCCTGTAATGGGTGCAAGGGTGCCGACCTCATAAGGTCCGAGTAAGGATTAAGAGCTAATCCAGGTAGAGCATTTAGCCCAGCGCCCGGAGTAGAGCGAGCAGTTAAGATGTATGTGTTAGTTACTACTTTTAAACGCTTCATATCTTACCTACTAAGTGAAATGTTTTGTTATTGTTGATGATGGGTTTTGTTTTGTTTTGTTTTGTTTTATTTCGTTTTGCCCACCAAAAGATTATCACATAGAAGCATCAGCTTGGCCGATGATTGGAGTGGAGAGTTTGAAGACTCTTATCTAGGGTCAAGCAACTTCCAGAAAGCTGTCTAAAAAAATGGCCATTCAGGCAAAAGACTCCAAAGCAACGAGGTCCCCTCCAGAGTTCTGAGGTAACATCCCGCTATTGCCTTGGTGAGTTAGCCCACCACCCTTCTCTGGGAAGTGACAGGCTACAAGCCCTATTCCAGCTTGATGAGCCCACCTCCTATGTGTGTAGGTTGGCACCAGAAGAATGTCTTTCCTTTTTTTTTTTTTTTTTTTTTAGCATTAAACACAATGATCTTATCATTCACATTTTCTTATCCAACTTTGCACTAGAAGTGAACTTTAGAATCGGGAGTGTTGCTGCCTTGTGAGGTCCCAAACACTGTTAAAGAGTGCTCTACACTGGCACACACGGGGGATCACGGGGGATCACGGATTTTGCCTTGGCTGTCAGCTCTTGAAATTACCCAGCAATCCCAAAATGAATTTCCACTAATCTGACAGTTTTGCCTCTCCTGACATGATGTACTGTATATTCAGTGGTCAGCGGGGACTATTTAATTGCAGTTAAGCCTGTGCTGTTCATTGTGGCATTTAAAATAGAGCAGTGTGTAATGTGGTTAAACTTTCTGACTTTCCAGGCCCAGATGGGTGGGTGGAACTCAATGTTTTTTTGGAAACTTTGTACCTGGGAGCACTTAATGCTGAATCCAGTTTTACTGGCTGCAGCTTTAATTCATTCACTTTCGAGATTTATAAATATTAGAATCAAAATGAAATTCAAATCCCCTTAGCAAGGAGAAAGGATTGAAATATCAGGTGAAATGGATGTTTAGTTAAAGATGGATCAAAAACTCAAGAAAAGAAAAACACGACGATGAAACACGTAACCCATTTTGAGTACGTGCCATATGCTGGGCGGTTTTCAGGGGTCATCTCATTCTGCCCTTTAAGCATTGCAAAAAAGCAGGGAAGGTTTTTGCCCCCATTTTACAGATGTGGAAACTGAGGCTTAGAGATGTGAAGCGACTTCGCCAGGTCTGTGGGAGCAGGGGCGGAGCCAGGATTGGACTGCAGGTCTGTCTGATAATGGCCTTTATTCTTTAGCGTTGCACTCAAGTTCCCTGAAGATGTTACCCATTGTCGAGCTTAAAATGCTCATTTTACAGGCGGGGAAACCGAGGTCCACATACTTCAAAGTGACTTGCTCAGAATTAAGCTACCCCAGACTCAGAAAATTAACCTGGGGTTTTTCATAAGTCTTCGTATGAATAAGTGTAGTGCTTTGCAGCTTATAAAGTGCTATCACATCCATGATCTCATATTTAATTTTGGTTTTCAAACAGTTTTGTTGAATGAACTGATAACTCGAAAAGAATTTCGGTCAGTTTATTATTATTATTTTTTTTAGTTGAATGGAATGATATATATCTGCAATGTGGACACAAAAATGCTACTGTGAGGCGCCTGTGAACACATGGAAAGTAGATTTAAATGGATCAATATCAGCAAACACTATTAAGCTTCTAATATGTGCCAGGCATTATTCCAGGTGTTCGAAGTATAGCAGGGAATGAAAACAGTCCAACAATCCCTGCTCTAAGTAAGCTTAATTCTAGAGGGCAGAGGTACATGATTAAGATAAATAAGAAAAAAATATAGTACATCAGATGTTACGTGGCAAGCAGTGAAATAAAGCTCAAAAGAGGAAAAGAGAATGCTGGGGGAAGGGATTAAACTTATAAGTCGAGAAGGTGATATTTGAACAAAGACACAAAATATACGAGGAGCAAGCTTCTTGACTATTTGGGGAACAACATTCCAAGCAGAGGGAACAGCAAATGTGAAGGCTCTGAGCAGTAGCTATGGGCTGTGTTATGTTTAGGAACGGCGATGAGGCACAATGGATGAGAAGTTTGAATATTTTTTGTTAGTGTTCTTAGAGTCTGTTTTTAAAGACAGAGAGATAATTAATATCCGATTGTACAT
>NW_011888898.1:1205998-1208499 GCF_000151845.1 Pteropus vampyrus | reverse complement strand
AGGTAAATTCTACCAGGAAGAACTAGGCAATATTTCTTGCTATAAACCATAGGGCATTAGAAGGGAGTTAAATTTAGATTACTTTAAGATACTTGTGGCTGGAGTTTTGTGATTCAGAAACAATTGTTTCTTTTGAAATTACTTCTCATGACCTCTCTATAACTTCAAGGACATCTAATGCCTAAGGAATCAGATCAAAGATGCCACTTGAAATTTCAAAATACAATACTAAGATATTCCACTGTAGGCTTCTGGCAGCAGATACACGGGTTGCATTTCTGTCTTTGAAAATCGGTCTTGCCATCTCATAAAGAACAGTGTGAAATTGAACTTGCAATTAAAAAACAAGCTTTGGTTGTTCCCCTCCTCCCCACAAACCGCTCGACACAACCAAATAGAGGGTCATCAAGCAACAGAAGGAAGAGAATGCTGGAAGATTTCAAAGATGCCTGGTAGGAATATTTCTTAATTGAGCCATGCTTTTGAGCTATGTGGAATTGTTCTTATTAAAAATTAAATATGAACAGCAGAGTAGAACATGGGAGGCTCTGTGAGATTAGAGCTTCTTGCGATTTACTTAAAAGGCTTTCATTAGGCACTGGGGGTTCTGCAGCATATTAAAACCTCACCTATAGTCTGTGGTACTTGAGCTTTAAGTCCCCTTTCCCTAAGAAATACAAAACACTGGCTCTTATCATGAGAATAGGAAAAGGGTATTTTCACAGTGTTCTTGGCAATAAGATCCATATTTCCAGATTGCTGAATGATTTGCCCTTTCATGCTTTCTTCCCTCACTCTTTCTCCCTTTCTTTCTTCTTTCCTGCCTTTATCAATGCAGGTTAGCACAGTTCTTCTCTGTGGTCTGGTTCTTTATTGTTATTTTTTAAAAATCAATTTTTTTTTTCTGTCTTGGGTGAATAAAGAAAAGGCTTTCAGTAGCACTTCACAAACTTCAGTGTGCACAGGAATCATCTGGGACCTTTTTAAAATGCAGGCTTTGATGTAGTAGGTCTGGGGTTGGACCTGGGATGCTGCACGTCTAAGAAGCTCCCAGAAAAAGCCAGTGCTGCTGGCCCATGGACCATTCTAGAGCAGCAAGGAACTAGCACATTCCCTAAATGAAGTCAGAGGAAGCAGATTTACTCAAATATAGGGGATGGGCTGACTGGGAGAAAAATGGGGATTAAAAAAAAATAAAGAAAAAGCAGTGATAATGAGCAAAAAAACAGAAAATCCACCAAGCACACAAATATAAACAACCTAATTATTCACATCAATTCAGTCTGATGATTTATCATCCTTGAGTGAGTGACGTCTATAACGCAAATTTTGTCCTGGACTTATAATGCAACTTGGTCTTTGGCAAATCAATTGGCGTTCAAAGAAACGAATCTTTGAGCCATTGACTGCGGCGCGCGCAGGCGCACGCGCACCGCGCACGCGCACGCGCACGCGCGCACACACACACACATCCTATATACGTAAGACTCCTGATTTTCCTCAAGGATACGAAGATCCTTGTCATGAAGCATAATAACAGTTTTGCTATAGACAGAGCAGGGAGTTGAGACTTGGGACATAACAGGAATTTCAACCTTATGAAGTCCAACAGGTGCCATGGCCCCCTACCTTATCCTGGGACTCCAGGTTCAGGGGGAATTCCCTCGCCAATAAGATCAAAAGAGAAGGTTCATTAAGGGGTATTGAAAGCCTATTGCAAACTGCGGAGTGTTGGATAAGTGCAACTTGCTATTGATTTTTTCCTATTTGGGTTTGATTTTCTTATACTTTATTTCATTTAAAAATATCCTTTTGAGTTGTTGATGGTTCGTGCAATTTGTGCTGATTGTCTTGCAGATTGGCAATATGCATTAAAGCTAAGAATTAAAAGTGATCATATACCCCGATTTAGTAAACCCACTGTTTGAAATGGGTTCTACAGAAATACTTATGCAGATGTGGAAAGAGATATGCGTGAGGATGGTCACTGCATTATTACTTAATAGAAGAAAATCTGAAAATCCCTAAATGCTGTTAGCAGGACTGACTCAGTGCGTGATGGTACACCCCAGAGTGAGTTATCCTGTAGCTGACACCCCAACATGAGGTACATCCGAGGTGCGAGCATAGAAGGGTATCCTGAATATATGTCTAGTTACATTTAAAAAGGTAAAAAATAATAATAATAACATGTCCTGAAGTTGAGTTGTCTATCAAGCTTTCTTTTACTTGCCTGGTAAAGCTTTTGGGAGAAAAAAACCCCACCTATACTAAAGATTAACAGAGTAATGATTAGAGGAAGAATTATAAAGAACATTTTCTTTCTATTTTCAATATTTTTGTTTTTTCTTGCCGTAATTCTGAAAACAGCACGGATAGAAAAGAAGACAGAGTAGGTAATGAGATGACTTTGATTACTGAGGGACGTTGGGCAACTTCCTTAATGACTCTGAGCGTCTCTGTCCTCAGATGTACGATGTGGATTGTGACGATACCACCTC
>NW_011888898.1:1203602-1205682 GCF_000151845.1 Pteropus vampyrus | reverse complement strand
GAAGAGATCTTTGCCTTTGATTATTTTAAACATTGACTTTTCTCATCAAGTAAGAGAAAATGCCCTTTCAAGTTCCTTTAAGTATATTCATAATACTTATACAACCAAGTTATTTATCGATAAGTAACCATTTGTAATAATTTGTCGATTAAGGAATACGATTTTTTTCACGATCCTTCACCTATTTCCAAGACTTCATTCCTTTCCTACGAGCCCATCTGAAGCCTAAGGCCAGACTGGAAGAGGGAGCACTGTGTTCTGGTGGAAAGGGCCTTGGTGGCTTTAGTGACAGGAGACCTGGGTATTTTTTTCTGCTCTGCCACTGATCAGAAGCTCCCCTCTGGGCCAGTTGCATTCCCTTTTCAATTTAGATTTCCGATGGCAAAAATATGGAGTTGTACTAGATGTTTCTGTGTTCCCTGCTAGTCCTAAAACTGTATAAATGGGACATTGACAGTAGATTGAACCCCTTTGACAGGTCCTGGCCTAAAGAAGGCAAGAGATGTGCCTGGGGCGCAAACTTAGGTAGACACTCTCAGGGCTGTGCAGGTGTTAATCAAATGTAATCCTTACATTTGGTACCCTACGTACCTCTTCTTGCCTCGCCCTCGTGCTGGCCCTGACCTTCAGTGAGAGAAGTGAGTGATGCTCAAACACGGACTATGGTGAACTAGCTAGAACGATGCTTCTTACATTTGAGTTTGCATTCAAATCACCTGGAGATTTTGTTTTCTGGATAAGAATAATTTAGGTCTGGGATGGGTCCTTTCTAACAAAGTTCCAGGTTATGTTAGTGCTGCTGACTCGGGGGTCACACTTTGAGTAGCTAGACATGAGAATAAATTCGTATAGATTTTTATGGGTAACAAGCTGGTTTGGGGCCCGTTTTTCAGTGCCTAATCCTTACCCTTGTAGGAAAGTGGTTGTGGATGGCACCTGTCTCTGTCTGTTTCATGCTTCTCCCCTTGGTTTTTGACTTCATGGACAGAAACAGTAGATGGAGTAAGCTGAATATTCTCTGGATAAATACAGGCTTTTAATGCTTCTTAAAGCCTGTAGCATATTATCATTTCTAAACTCACAGTAAGCAGTTAAGTTCTTATGATGGATGGATTTCCAGTTGGAAATGATATAAGAGAGGGCTACGACTTAACTTCTTCCCTATTTTACTTATATTTCAATATCTTAGTAGAGCTATTACATGAAATTGATCCCCCAGTTTTAGGAAACAGGATGTTGCTGACACTGTTATATGCTATTATATAATGTACCATTATCTGTCATTTTGCCATGACATCCAGCCCAAGCTTCTCTCTTAATAATAAACCTCAGTTTTGTTTTGGGTGGCAATGTGCAAAGACCCAGGCAATGATAATGATTGTAATAGCTATCACTTAAGTATTTCTTACTGTGTGCCAGGCACTTGTCTAATCCAGGCTCTGTTCTAAGCCTTCAGTAAGTGTTAAGCTCTTGTTATTATTAAAAATTAACTGAAGGATAGGAGAAGAAGGGAGACATGCAGAAAATTATGTTATGATTCAGCAAAACTTGTTCCTAATTAATCTCCTGCATGTCATGGGCTTCTGCTCCCTGTTTGATCAAGAACTGGACAAGTCCAAAGTACTTTCGGAGCAAAATATGGGCCCCATCTCTAGAATCTGTGAATCTCCCTCTCAGGTGGGGCAGCTTCTTTGTGGCTAAAATTAGAAACAACCCAAATATCTGTCAACTGGTGAAGGGATAGGTGAAATGTGGCATATCCACACAATGGAATACTATTTGGCAATAAAGAGGAAGGAAGTCTCGGTACACACTATGACTTTGATGAATGTCAAAAACATCATGCTAAGAGAAAGAAGCCAGACAGAAAAGAACACATGTTGTGACATTCCATTTACATGAATTATCCAGAAAAGGCAAATCCACAGAGACAGAAATTAGGTTAGTGGTTGCCTGGGGTTGTGGGTGCGGAAGGGGCTGAGTTGTAAATGTGCATGAGGGATCTTTTTGGGGCGATGAAATTTTCCATCCCTGGATTATGATGATGGTTGTACAACTTGGTAAATTTACTAAAACACAT
>NW_011888898.1:1194605-1203552 GCF_000151845.1 Pteropus vampyrus | reverse complement strand
ATGTGCAAGCTTACAGCACACACACACGCCTATCATATAATTATATTCTTTCTGAATCTTTATACTCTGCTGTGATTTCCTTTATGCCTTATTGGGGGTTTCATCAAGCAATCGAATGACTGGAGAAAAAGAAATAGAGATTTTTTTTTGTCACAAACATCAGCATGGTTGGATTTCAATGACCTTATATACAAGTAGAAATTTTCCTAGGCTTTATATCCTGCATTTCCAGATTCTACTGTCTCATATCTATAGGTTACCTATAGGTCGTGGATATTCAGTTTGTAGTTTCTATAAGTTATTTGATTTTGAAAATATGAAATGTTAGGAATAGGACATGTGTGTGTGTGTGTGTGTGTGTGTGTGTGTGTGTGTGTGTGTGTGTGTGTGTGTGTGTGTTCTGCACTCCCAAGCATCCATTTACCCATTTTCGGTTAGATGGCCTTAGAATAGAATTTCATTTAATAAATCACAGCTCCCACCACCCTCTCAGCTCAAGGTTTTGGGTGTGATGGGCCTCAACTAGGGTGGTCTCTGAACACCCAGTAAAATTTGAATTTTGGATAAACAAAGCATTTTTTTTTTTTAGTACAACTGTCTCCCAAGTACTGCCTGGGACATATTATCCTAAAAATGATTCATTGTTTGTCTTAAATTAAAATTTCACAAGGTGTTCTGTGTTTTATGTGCTAAATTAGGCAACCCTCATCCCAGCCCTGGGTACCGGGGCCTGGGCCCTAATAGGTGTAAGCTAGATGAGCATTTCCCACGGTCACTGAGAGCCACAGCTAGAAGTTCTGTTGGGTGCCCAAGGAAGAGACATGGCTTCTTCCCCTGGATTTGGGGTTGAGGGTGTCACTGTCTGGAGCTGTTGCTGCAGCCACATCAGACCACAGTGGGACACCCAGCTTGGAGGGATGGCACACAGTGCTAAGGAGAACTGCATCTATGTTCCAGGCACTGTTCCCAGTACAACGTATTAGCTCGTGACTCTGTCTGTTGTTTCATGCTTGACTATAAAGATGAAGGTCAGGGTTAGATTGATTATGCTGAACCATAGTGGTTTTTCTGGCCCAATCTAGTAGTTTTCTCTCACAATCAGGTGTGATGGCTAAGTGATGACATCAGGAACCTGGGCTCCTTCTACTTTGCTCATCCCCCATCCTCAGCAGGTGGTTTTGATCATCATGGTCATGAGGTGGCTGCTACAACTCCAGGCATCCTGTGTCAGGACGGTGGGGGTGGGGGGAGTCAAATGGTTTTCTCCTGGAGAGGTTTGTCTTCTATTAAAGAAGGCCCCCCAACACTGGACAAGAAACTACGTTTTTTAAAAATATATATATATTCTTGCTACAATTATTGTCCCATTTTAGCAACAAAGCACCCAGAGCATAGTAAGGTAGGTTGCCTGTTCCAGTTCACACAGTCAGTGTGTTAGGATTTTTCAGAGAAACAGAGCCAAAAGGATGTGTATTTTAAGCAACTGGCCCATGAGACAGCAGGGCTGTTTCAACTGAAGCGTGCAGTGCAGGGCGTGAGGCTGGAGACCCAGGGAAGGGGTGATATTGCAGCTCGAGTCCAAAGGCCATGGGGAGGCAGAATTCCTTCTTTTTCAGTGGACCTCCATCTTCTTTCTCCTAAGGGCTTCAACTGATTGGACGAGGCCCACCACATTATGGAGGGTGAAGAGCTTTACTCAAAGTCTGCTGATTTAAATGTTAAGCACATCTAAAAGATACCTTCACAGTGACATTTTGATTGGTATTTGACCAAATGCCTGGGTTCTGGAGCCTAGCCAAGGAGACACCGAAAACTAACCATCACAGCCCGTACCAGCGAAACTAGAATCAGATGCTGGCGGTGCTGTCACGGGCCAGACTCTCTCACTAGGTTTCCATTTGCGTGGCTCACTGGACTTCTCTGAAGAAAAAGTATTCCATGAAGGGAACGCAATTGCTATCTTTCATAGCAAAGCTGAATAGTAAAATTTTAGTCAATCTACACATGATGCACTTTATTTTAATGTTTTATTTTAAAATAAAACACAGGTGCTGAAAACCAGAATTATGTAGCTTAATGCAATAATATCAGCTGAATACCCTCTTAATAAACAATCACTCTGTTCAAGAAACAGAACTCTGCTGGTCACCCCAGAAATCCTTTCAAGTATTCTATCCCAAGCCCAATTCACTCTGTCTCCTCCAAAGTAACCATAGTTCTGGCCAGGGATTAATCTATTTTCAGTAACTGTAAATAAAGTTTTATTAAAACACAACCATGCCCATTCATTTACTTATTGTCTATGATAGCTTTCATGCTATAACAACAGAGTTGAGTCATTACAACAGAGACTGTCTGGCCCTCAAAGTCTAAAAAATGTTTACTGCAGGAAAATTTGATGTCTCCTAATCTCAAGTTTCAATGCGGTAATTTCCTTGAGTTTTTAAATACTTTCATCATTCAAGTGTTCATTGCTAGTCATTGCCTGTTTCTTGGTATGTCTTTTAAGTCTCTCTTAATCTCCAACTCCCGCTCCACCCCCGAGCCCTTTACCATCATTGAAGAAAACCCAGGACACTTAGCCTGTCATTTCCCACAGTAGGGATTTTGAAATGACACCCTTTCAGTGCAGCTCAGCATGTTCTTTGTCTGTTGTATTCCTGCACATTGACATTTGAATCCAGAGACTCCATCAGACTTGGGTTCGGCTTCTCTGGCAAGACTCCTGGAGGCATTGTGTTCATTCACCAGGAGGTGTAGAATGCCTGGTATCTCTCTATGATGTCACAACAGCCGACGTGCAGTGCCCATGTCTGAGAACTCTTCGTGGCTTGTAACATGTTAATGTTCTTATTGAATCGATGTGTGTGTTTTTTTTTTTTAATGTACAACTTGGAATGCTTTAAAAAGAGATACTTTGCCTCATCTTCCATTTGAGCTCCTGGAAGTTCCCGGAAGGTCATATAGGAGATGCAAGATAAATACTCTATTCTTTCTTTTTTTCCAATCAGTTTTTGAGATGCTGCCTTCGTTCTCTAGAATCTTCTAGAGACCATTTAGTTTTATTAATATTTTTAATGTCATTTTAACCAATGAGATGTATGATAGCTTTCAATCCATTGCCATTATTATCTCATTGAAGCTCAAATTATTCCATTTTTGCCTGTGGGAACCTTTACAAATTGGTTCCTGAGTCCCTACGTGACTCAGTGAGGTCCTTCACTTTCTGGTGTAAGATGTTCTAAAGTCATCTTCTACAATTTTTTTGCCCCAGATCTGGAATAAGACTCCCTCCCTCAGCTCCTTTCAAATGGTATTTCAAGACCACGACCTGTGTGCATGCTCATTTTCTTTGATTGGTCATTGCTTTTAGGTTTTTCCATAGACAGAGCCAAGAAGATACTATACCATGTGAGTTCCTGTTGATACTTCCAACTCAAATTCAGGCCTACAGGATTTTTCAAAACTCTTTCTGTTGTATCTGTATTTTCTTCTCTTCCTTGCTGAAAATTTTGTTTGGTTTCATGGGGGAATGATAAAATTAGACTGTCTCATAATTACTCATTTGCTTTATGTCAGATTATAGGCCAACCTTGGAAAAATAATACTAATAAGACTACCACCAATATGATTGCTTAAAACTGTTAAAAATATTTTTCACATGTTTTCTTCATTCAACTCCCCTTTCTATTTTTTTTATGATTATTATACCAAGTCCACGTGGTCTGAACTCATGGTCATTGCATACTATATTCTCTCCTTTAACCCACCTTTAGTCTTAAACCTCTAAGTACCTGTATGTTTGATTTCCACCACCAGTTTTCTTGTAAATGTCTCTCATTATTTTGATTGAATCTCATTTTCTGGTAGATTCTTCAGGAAGTGCTTAGGTTTCTTCTATCCTCAAGTCTGTCAGATGCCCAATTTCTTTCCTCTGCTTCTTCTGCACATAGTCTGATACACTCAGGACTTGTGGCTTTTGTCCCTACAAGCTGGAGCACATGACATTTATGGAGGTTCTGATGTTTTCCCCAGAGTTTTTGATAATAGTGCCCTTGGAAGTCAGTTTTGCTGGATATAAAATCCTTGGCTCACATCTTCTTTCCTTGAATATCTTAAGTATGGTACTCCATTTTCTTCTGGCATAAAGAGTTGCTGTCAAAAATTCTGATGACAATAATTTTTTTTCCTTCATAAATAATTTCATATTAAGTGTTCAAATGGTATTTCGTTTGCTGTAAAGTCCAATAATTTCGTTTGAATATATCTTGGATATTATCATTGCAGGGTACTATTCTCGGATACATGGTGTATCTTTTCAATATTAGTTTCAAACGCACACATAAACATATATCTTTTTTGATTTCAAAAAAGTTTTCTTAACTTAGATATTTTGACATTTGTTCTATTCCCTTGCATTGGTTTTCTTCTTTAGGGGCTCTTTATTTTTTAAAATTTTATTTTAAGCCTTTATTCATCTTAAGGCATTGCATATTGTGTTAATTCTTGTATTTATTGTTTTAATTTTATATTTTTTCTAGTGCAGCTTTCATTTTAAAAATATTTATTTGAAAACAATTTATTATGTTCTTTTACTTCATTTCTGAATTGTCTAATTTTGACTTATGCTGTTTTTTCCAGATCTTGTATAATTTTATTGTATAACACAGTAAGCTACAGTTTTGAACTGTTTTATGGGCATGACTTTCTGGCATATTTTTATCTCTGTAAGAATGTTACTGGTTTTTTATTCTCTTTTTTTCTCTTGTAATATTTCAAGAGATCTGACCTAGGTATTTTTGTCTTGTCATTTTTATATGAAATGACACACACATTTTTTATCTGAACCTTCAATTTTGATTATCTTCCCAGCAATTTCTCTTCAGTGTGGGGCCCGATCCTGGAAGGAAATTTTGGTTGGTTGCCACTGAAGATTCATGTGGCCTTGCAAGCTCCTGCCTCTTTTAGAACTCATACTGGCCTCTTGCATCCCTTAGCTCTTAGAATGTTCCCAGTGTTTCTTCAAACTGGCCCACTGTGCTTTCCAGTAAGTCTCTGTTGGCTCTTGAGAATTTCTCCTGTTCTCAAGTCTACAGATACCCCGTTTCTTTCCTCTGCTGCTTCTGTGCAGAGTCGGACCCACTGAGGACTCGGCGCTCTAGTCCCTACCCTCTCACTTGAAATTTGGGGTATCTACAGATGTCATATAAGTTGCCCATTGTTTTTCTGTTTAATTGCTCTATTTATTTTTATGTAAGGATTTGGGGGAATTAAAATAAATAGTATGTTGTCGCTGCTACCAACATCTTCCCCAAATCTTCCCTGTATTAGTTCCCTATGATGCATAAGAAATTATACAAAGTTAGTAGCTTAAAATAACACCTATGCAATTTCTAATAGTTTTGTAGGTCAGAGTCTGGGTAGGCTCTGTGACTAGGGTCTTATAAGATTGGAATCACTGTGTCACCTGGGCTGGGGTCTTATGTGAAGCCCTGGGGGAAGAATCCTCTCATAAGCTTATTCAGGTTATTGGCTGAATTAAGTTCCTTGTGGTTGTAGGACTGGTTGTGGCTGCTTTCTTGCCGGCTGTTAGCCAGTGGTCACTTTGCATCCCAGGGGCCACTCCCAATCCTCTCCTTCTCACCATTGGCATACACATACAGTGGAATATTATTCATCCTTCGAAAGAAGGAAATCTCGCCATTTGCAACAACATGAAAAAACCTGGAAGAAACTATGCTAAATTAAATAAGCCAGTAACAGAAGGACAAATAGTACGTGATTCCACCTCCATGAAGTATCCAAAGTAGTCGAATTCATAGAAGCAGAAATTACATTGCAATAGTGGTTGCCAGAGGCTGGGGGGGTAGGGAAAGTGACGAGTCATTATTCGGTGGATATAAAGTTTTAGTTATTCTAGGTGAATAAGTTGTAGAGATCTGCTGTTGACATAGTGCCTATAATTAATTGGACATGTCTATGACTGATTATTGATTGTGATGATGATATCGTGGATGTTTGCACATGTCCAAACTCATCAAGTCATGTGCGTGGTTCTTTTCAATTATACCTCAATAAAGCTGTTTTAAAAAGTCAATAAGGTGCTTCAAATCCCCCTTTTGCATAAAGACCCTCTGACTTCCCATTCCATTCTCAGCCATAGAAAGCTCTCTACTTTTAAAGTTCTCATGTAATTAGATATTCCAGGTAATCATTTTATCTTATATTAGCTTTTATTATATCTGCAAAATCTCTTTACCATGTAAAGTGGCATGCCATGGGAGTGTCACCAGGAGATGAAAGGCATGGGCCCATTTAGAATTCTGCCTACTACATCCTCATTCACTTATTTTTAATCCCAAAAGTTTACTGAGCTCCTACTATGTTCTAGGCCTTCAGGATACAATGGTGAGCAAGACAGGCATGATCCTGCCCTCTGAGTAGAAAATTAATGCTGAATGTTGAATGAATGGGTAGGTGGATAGACAGATGTATAAAGGTCTAAATGCACATTCAGAGAAAAGCAACAGAAGATTAAGGCTCAATATTATTGAGTACATTTTAAGGGTCCATGTATCATCTTGAATGGAAATATTGCTCAACTTCTGATGAGAAGCCTAATACATCAATATCTCTGTTATCATTGACTGATGACCTCGCATAATAAAAGATCTTGACTTGCGTGTATGTTAACAATTAATGGAATGTGTAATGCATCACACAGAGTATATGGAAGGTAATAAAGAGGTGTAAGTGATAATTACACGGGTTAGTTGGTGTCATTAATGGCCCTTTGTTCTGCTAGAGCAGCAGTATCTTATTCAGGAGACAGGGTTGCAGTTCTGGTTGCCAAAATGACTTAAACACGCCAGTTTAACTATGATAGGTTCTTTAAGGGGATTCCCCATTGCAAAAGCCCCTCGCTCAAGTACAATGACCACCTGTCTACTTCTGACTTCCTCTTTATTTGACCCTTTCAGGGACGTTAGCCACATGGAGACTCATGTATTTCATCAGACTATTGTTTCACTTCCGTAATTATTTGTATGATTTTGTCAGGGTTTTTTATTTCCCAGAAGGTTTCTAATCCCATACCCAGCATCTAATGAAACAGAATCATAGTGATCACTTTTACAATAGACGTTACGACACAGGGGACCCCATTTATTTATTCAGAAATGTATGTCATAAAGATTGAATGAGAAGCTAATATTCAGAACTGGGAAAAGCAATCCTGTATATTAGGAAGAATCAGCATTTGTTAGCATAAGTAAGACTCTGAGTCTTGATTATAAGTGTCAGTGTGTTAAGAAACATTGACTAAACCCAGTGTGAAATTACAAGTCTGTAATGCAAATTTATTTGGGGAAATACAAACACATTTATTTGTGCATTAATATATTCACACGACAGAAATTTACCGAGTGCCTAGCATGTGTCAAGTGCTTTCCTAGGTGCAGGGGATGCAGTGGGGAAATGCAGAAAATAGCTTAGCCCTTTGAGAGCTTACATTCTAGTAGAGGGAATTAGAAAATGCACAAAATAAAGACATCATTCCATTATCATTTATTCATAGGCAGTAATGACTTAAATGTTAGTAAAGATGTTTGGTTGAAACAAATTTGCGGGGTTTGTAATAGAAATATAAAGAGATTTGCACTGTTTGCATATGTGTTTTTCTCTCTTCTGAGGACATCGGTAAGCATTGTTTCATCTTGGTTGGCTCACACACTTTTCATGTTCACTTCAAGATGCAGAGCCATCAGGTGGCTGAATCTGTTTACATTGGTATTCAGTAAATGTTTATTGAATGCATGAATATTACCGAGTTTAATTTTAATTCAAAATAATAATTATTATAGTAATTGAATTTTATAAATATTTTTAAATTATGTGCTTGTAATTTTACCTAAGATTTAGTGAATGATAATAGTGTCAGCACTACTACTACTAACTGCTACAATTTAATCTTTAGATCTTGGCTTAATTTTTACTTCCTTAGAGAGGTTTTCTTAACCATCCTATCTACCAGGTATATAAACTGTTACCTTACACTGCATCTCTTTAGTTTCCTTAATATTTATTTTCTCAATGCATGTATATACTTTTTAATGTATAATCACTTATCATCTCTTTTCCTTACTAGACTGTAAACTCTGGAAAGAGAGGGGTTAAATCTCTTTTATCAATGTATACCCTTCAGGATGATTGGCACACAATATTTCTTCAAGAATATTTCTTAAATAAATGAAATCTATTCACCTTCTTTCCCCTCCCCTGTCTTCCCTCCTTCAACCCTCCTTTCCTTCAATTTCCTTCTATCCATTCACAAATTATTTTATCTATTCTGCAAACATTTATAGAACTCACAACAATGACAGGTAGCTTATTTATTGAGAATTTATGATGTACCAGACACCGTGGAAGAAGAATAATGATAATGCTAAGAAATGAAGGAAAACTAATCCTTACTGAGTGCCTACTCTAGATCGGGCACTGTGCCAGGTGCTCCCCATACATTTTTCTCCAGTCCTTACAACAACTTTTCACAGTAAGCATTGTTGGCCCCATTCAAGAGGGGAGAATCTGAAATTCTGGGAGGGCAGGTAGCGTGCCCGAGATCACACAGATAGAAATGGGTAAGAGTGATCTCTCTGCATTGCAACCTGTGTTCTTCAACTGCTCTTTGCTCTCTCAAAGTAAACAAACAGTTTTTAAAAATGCAAGTCGTGAGCATTAAGCAATATGCTTGGATTACCATGAGTATTGAGGTATAAATCGACATTGCTCTCGTGAGTAACGCTGTACCTTTTGCTCCTACATTCTTAATGTGGCCTTAAAAATAAGGACATCATCCAGTCATTGGATTTCTGCAAATTTAGAGAGCTAAGTGTTCCCAGAGGGGTTAGAGGATGACACTTGGGGCTCCAGCCGAATGCAAGAGCTG
>NW_011888898.1:1189792-1192790 GCF_000151845.1 Pteropus vampyrus | reverse complement strand
CTGCTACTACCCTGTAATTCTCCTTGTCTCCTCCCTGCATTCTATTTAGAGATATCTAATAGCAATTGACTGGGTTTTTATTAGGTTTTGGGTACATTTTCCATTTCTCAAGGATCTCTCATCAGGGATTCTTGGTTAGTAATTACTTTGACACCGAAGATGTGAAGGAGCTTCTTCTTAGCACTGACTGATGGGATTTCTTAACACGGCTGCTTTTTTATTTTTGGAGGGGAAAAATTAAATTAAATGCGCTGTTCCATACTAGGCTTATTTGGTCTGCAAAGACATTGGAATAATTCTGTTAAAATGAGAGGCCTGCTCAATCATTGTTTAGTCATTTGAAAATTAAAAAGCCTCTATGTTTTATATTTCCTGAAGGATATTTGCCCAAAAAGGGTCACAAACACGCTGAAAGCGCACATATAATAGTAAGGAGCAGTGGTACTGAGGATAAGCCACTTACAAGGGTATTACCTTGATTAGAGGGTCAGCAAACTAGGGCTTTGGGGCCAAATGCAGCCTACCACCTTTTTTTGTAAATAAAGTTTTATTGGAACACAGCGACACTTTTGTTTACACATATTTTTATAACTGTTTTTGTGCTGCAACAGCAGAATCAAGTACTTGCAACAGAGACTATACACCTCGCGACATCTGAAATATTTACTCTCTGACTCTAATACTGAAGAAAGTGTGTCAACTTTGATGAGAAACCCTGCTGAAGAGATGCATTTTAGGAATTCTGCATATCTAATTGTTTTACCCGGAAACGCTCTGTTGACCTGCATCGTTGGCAGGCTTCACTGTGAAGTTCACATATAGGAGAAAGTTTTGTTTCCAAGTTAAAGACCCATTTATTTATACTCTTTCACTCACATACCTTCCTCAGTTTAAAAATGAAACAAAACAAACCCAGTCTTGAAGAACTAAATAAATGATTCTTGTCTGTACTTTACCTCACTCTCCGTTTCTGATCCTCCAAAAGACCACTAATTCTAACACACAGGTTGGAGATTACCTAGGGCCAACATTGAGAACATAGTTTATTTTAATTTACTTGAAGTGATTTTCTCTCAACTGAAAGACGCTAAAGTAATTTTTCAGGCTAAAATCTCTTTAGCCTCTGATATCTGGCACTCAGCAATCAGCCTAACAATCCTGTTGAAGACTTACCACTCCACAACTATTCATGTCAAAAACATGAATGCTTTAAGTGAACATCAGTCACACAATTAGATAATTGATGTGCGTGACATTCATCTACTGTTTTGTTTAGAAATTGACTTGAAGATGCAAAAAAAAATAAAGATTTTCCTTTTCTTTCTAGTTTTTTAAAGAAGGCAAATATTGAAAGAGTTCCTTAACACCCAAGTTATTTGTAGTGTGAGGTTAAGAGAATTCAGAGGCTTTGAGCTCACCTGTGAGAAATGATGTGGCAAGAGATATATTATTCCACATTAGCAGGGAGGAGAAATAATATCACATGGGAGGAAAATGCCTTTTCATTTAAAAGAGTTAAAACTAATAATATTCAGAGTGTGGAATTATCTAGGCCACGGTTAATAATAACGATGATAGTCATGGTGGGCTATTTGCTGAGCTTTTATTGTGTACCAGACTGTGCTCATGGTTTGCATACACATCTTATCCCCCCCAAACATCCCCCCAAAACTCTTTAAGGTGTTCGATATTTATCCTCATCTTACAGATGAGGAAATGGCAAATTTGAAATTTAAACTCAGGTCTGTCTAACTATTTTTAACTGGAGATGATTCCCAACCCTCCCCCCGCACCACCCTCCATCCACCAGAGGACACTTAGTGATGTCTAGAGACATTTTTGGTTGCAGCTGGGTTAGGGATGTGCGGCAGGGATCTAATGGTTGGAGGCTGGATGCGCTGATAAACATCCTGTGAGATGTGGGATGCCCCCTACACATATATATATACAAGACATAGGATTATCCAGCCCCAAATGTCAATAGTGTCAAGATTCAGGGAACCTGCTCTATAATTAATAGAGTCTTCTAAGTTTCTAGATTCAGAAGATGTCACTAGGGGTTCTAGCTTCTCCTTAATCCCAGGGAAGCAGTTTGCAACTCCCTCCATCCATCTTTCTTGAACTGCCTTTTTTTCTGTTTTAGAAAAAGTCTTAGATGATAAGTGTTATTTTCCCACTAGCCATCCGTTCCAGATTCTATATTCAGTTGTCTAGAGATCGCTTACCTTCCTCCACGTGACCTTCCACGTCCCTTTCAGGGACTTTCAGTTTGATAAACACAGGAAACTACCCTTAGAGAACAAATACCATTGCTGTGATCCAGTCAGTCATGCTTCTTTATCCTTCTATTATTTCACATTAAATGTCTTATCCTGTCAATAGCATTTCCTGCCTACAAAAGTGAAGACACATGGCAAAGAATGAGAAACCAGAAGCCGGTTCTCCTCAAACCTGATCTGTGGTTCTGACCGGGTAGATGGTCTCACACGCAATGCAATAGTCCACGTTGCTGTCTTTCCCTTTTCGCCCCGGCTTAACTTCCTCTGTCCTCAATCCTATTATCCACTATCGACCTTGAAACCTCACATCACGTGAACATCTCATTTATCCCAGGCCGTGCCAAGATGCAACCTTTTCCTAGTGGGCTTCTCTGAGCTGCTCCTTCAGAGCAGCTTAGCTCTAAATCTTTGATCTTGAGCCAGAGTAGAATTTTGGAGCTGACGGTCAACAGTGCATCAAGCTTATTTCACATTCCATATCCGATTCTACTCAAAGCATGGTGGTTTTAATAGAAAAGGGACTTCCAGGAAAGAAGCTATTAAAAAACGGTCTTAAAAAAAATCTCTCCGATTTTCAACTCCTTTACTTACCCAGTCATGAGGCCGCTTGCTGTTTCTCTGGACGTTGGCATGGCCTCTGCAGCAGGTCAACACATAGAGCAACACCGTGGCGTGGAGCGGGCCAGGCACCGTGGGGTGGGGGAGATGCCCTGCAGAAA
>NW_011888898.1:1183756-1189742 GCF_000151845.1 Pteropus vampyrus | reverse complement strand
CCCCCCAAACATCCCCCCAAAACTCTTTAAGGTGTTCGATATTTATCCTCATCTTACAGATGAGGAAATGGCAAATTTGAAATTTAAACTCAGGTCTGTCTAACTATTTTTAACTGGAGATGATTCCCAACCCTCCCCCCGCACCACCCTCCATCCACCAGAGGACACTTAGTGATGTCTAGAGACATTTTTGGTTGCAGCTGGGTTAGGGATGTGCGGCAGGGATCTAATGGTTGGAGGCTGGATGCGCTGATAAACATCCTGTGAGATGTGGGATGCCCCCTACACATATATATATACAAGACATAGGATTATCCAGCCCCAAATGTCAATAGTGTCAAGATTCAGGGAACCTGCTCTATAATTAATAGAGTCTTCTAAGTTTCTAGATTCAGAAGATGTCACTAGGGGTTCTAGCTTCTCCTTAATCCCAGGGAAGCAGTTTGCAACTCCCTCCATCCATCTTTCTTGAACTGCCTTTTTTTCTGTTTTAGAAAAAGTCTTAGATGATAAGTGTTATTTTCCCACTAGCCATCCGTTCCAGATTCTATATTCAGTTGTCTAGAGATCGCTTACCTTCCTCCACGTGACCTTCCACGTCCCTTTCAGGGACTTTCAGTTTGATAAACACAGGAAACTACCCTTAGAGAACAAATACCATTGCTGTGATCCAGTCAGTCATGCTTCTTTATCCTTCTATTATTTCACATTAAATGTCTTATCCTGTCAATAGCATTTCCTGCCTACAAAAGTGAAGACACATGGCAAAGAATGAGAAACCAGAAGCCGGTTCTCCTCAAACCTGATCTGTGGTTCTGACCGGGTAGATGGTCTCACACGCAATGCAATAGTCCACGTTGCTGTCTTTCCCTTTTCGCCCCGGCTTAACTTCCTCTGTCCTCAATCCTATTATCCACTATCGACCTTGAAACCTCACATCACGTGAACATCTCATTTATCCCAGGCCGTGCCAAGATGCAACCTTTTCCTAGTGGGCTTCTCTGAGCTGCTCCTTCAGAGCAGCTTAGCTCTAAATCTTTGATCTTGAGCCAGAGTAGAATTTTGGAGCTGACGGTCAACAGTGCATCAAGCTTATTTCACATTCCATATCCGATTCTACTCAAAGCATGGTAGTTTTAATAGAAAAGGGACTTCCAGGAAAGAAGCTATTAAAAAACGGTCTTAAAAAAAATCTCTCCGATTTTCAACTCCTTTACTTACCCAGTCATGAGGCCGCTTGCTGTTTCTCTGGACGTTGGCATGGCCTCTGCAGCAGGTCAACACATAGAGCAACACCGTGGCGTGGAGCGGGCCAGGCACCGTGGGGTGGGGGAGATGCCCTGCAGAAATGCGAAGAAACTGCCCACGGGGATTTTACACCGTGATGGGGGAAATGGGATATCTGCGCACACAAGGACAATGCGATACCTAAGCAAGAGGTAAGCGATGATACAAAGCAATAGTTCGAGAGGTGGCCAGAGGTATATCCCCCCAACCTTTTTAAAAAAGTCAGTGCAGCCCATTGTTCAGGTGGAAGAAAGTTTGCCGTGGCCTGCACTGTTCTGAAGTCTTCACGCAGAAGATGGATGAGATTTGAGAGAGAGAACATATTTTCAGAAAAATTAGAAACACTACAAACTGTAGACATTAAAGGCTGAAGAGAATACATTTAGGGTGGGTTCAAGGTGTCATGTGCCGACTGGCTATAATGTAGGGATCATCAAGGACTGTGTAGAAGTGAGCTTACCAGGGTTGCAGGAGCAGGCATTTAGGGGACTGTAATGTCATGTGTTGGAATTTGAGCTTTATTCTGTAGGCAATAGGGAGTCATGGAACATAGTATCCTAATTAGAACAGCTTCCTAACTAGCTGGGCTTTCATTTATGGCCCCCATCCAATCTACTTTCCTAAAGGCAGAGGGGCTTACCCTTCTAAAACGAAAATCCGATCATATTGTTCCCTCACTTAAAGCCATCAGATAGCTTCCCAGGCACTTCCATGAACTGCATTCCATGCTGCAGCTTCTGTGGCCCTGCGTGATCTGGCATTGCCTTATTGCAGGCATCCATGCCCCCAGATCACAATGCCCCAGCCACACAATTAGCTTAACTGCACAAATCTTTTTTCCGCCAAAGGAGGCCTCTACTTGGTTGGCCTCCGGCTTGGACCTGTCTTCCTCTGGATCATTCAGTGGTCAGTTCCTTCTCTGCACTTAGCTCTCAGCTCACATTCCACCTCCGTGAAGGGTCGTGGTATGACTCTGCTGTATTTTCTCCATAGCTCATATCACTATATAAAATTTTCTTATTTATATACTTTTTTTTTTTTTTTTGGTTCCTCACTAACACCACTATCTGTCTTAATTTATCACGAGTTCACCCTAATGCTTAGTCCAGTGCATGGTAGAAGTTTCAATAAATATTGTCGAGGGGACGGATGGATTGGGTAGAGATTGACATAGGAAGATAAATTATAGAACTGTTATAATATGAATTCGTTCATCAAATATTTATTGAGGTCCTCTTTCCCTGTATCTGAGGATACGGTGCTAAATGAAACAGAGATATTCCCTGCCCCCATGGTGCCTACGAGTAAGAGGACCAGGATCTAGCAAATGGTGCCAGTTGTGCTGAATGCTACACAGAGGAGACGCAGGATGCTAGGCAGTACACAACAAGAGAAACTCCCTCGCCGTGAATTCATGGAGACTTTTCTGAGACTCACATTACGAGTTACGTAGGGCCAGGAGGTAGGGTGGGAGGAGGCTGTTCTAGGTAGAAGGAATAGCATGTGTTGGAACAGCAAGATAAGAGAACATGGATGTACCCCAGTAATCAGAAGATTGCCTTGGTGGCTGGAATGGATCAGGGGTGGAGAGGGTCATATCATGGAGTCATGGAGGATCAAATTTTGAAGGAAGCATGAAAAGGACTTTACATTTTATCCAAAGAGGATTAGAAGGCCATCGAAGAGGTTGTGATCAGATTCGGGTTTTTCAAAGATCCTCTCGGTTCTTGTGTGGCTTGTGAACAAAAAGGGAGCAATATATAAGGGCTAATTAGTTGGGAGGCAGTTGCAATAGTTCCCGTAAGATATTACTAAGGTGCTTGTGGTGGTAGTGATAGATAAAAACATTCATATTTGGGAGCTATTTGCAAGTAGACTTTTTCTTGGTGGTTATTTGCCCGTAGGTGGAGAGAGAAAGGGAGACAAGGTGTTTGCCTTTCTACCTGGGCTTATGGTTCCTAGGAAACAGATGGACAGGTGATACCATTCACTGAGATCAGCACTTTCCTGGGAGGAAGATCAGTTCAAGGTTTTAGATAAGTTGAATCGAGATACCTTGAGATACTTGACAGTCACCATTTACAGAGATGTCAAACCAGAGAGGGATAATCGAGGAACGGAGTAATGGTGCTTGGCTCAGTGAGGCGGCGATGGGCATGGCAAACGAAAGGTACCAGGTTCGTTTCTTTCCCTAATGCTCTTACATCACCTTCTCTCTCTTTTTAGCATTTTGTTTTATTTTATTAGTTTCAAGTGTACAGTACATTGGTTATACATTTATATAGTTTATGAAATGATCCCCCCGATTGCTCTCTCAGCCCTCTGGCTCCGCGCATAGCCACGATATTACTGCCGACAAAATAACCTCCTCCATACAACCTCCCCTCCTCCCCCACCACATGCACTAAGGCTTAGCTGCGATCCTAGGTATTAAAAATGTTGATAAAAATCCCAGTTTTGACGAGGCTAATGGAGGAAGGAGGGAAATCCTGAAAAGAGCCTGATTCAGTGTTCGCATGTGCACCAAATTACTGTATTTAAAGGGAAAAAATATGATTTTACAAATTATGAAAAACATTTCAAGTGTCCATTTTAAGCTGTAATAGATTCTGTGCTCCAAAGAACATTTTTTGCTCTGCAGAAATTAGTATGAATATTGCTCTGTTTTATGGCTTAGAAAGACGAGGAGACATGGTGAGCCCAGGACTTTATTTAACTGGACAAATTGGGGAGGATGTTTCCTACTATCTGAAATAAGTGACCGATCTTTTTTTTTGATTTGCAAATGCTAAAAGAGAAGGAACGCTGCAGAAATGGCTTCAAACAGCTCAGTGGTGCATTTGGCAGGAAGTTTAGAGTGTCCTCCCCCGCCGCCCCCCGCCCCCCCACCACGGGGAAATTAGAAGAAAAAGGTGACTTTTATTGCTGAAATTAATTTTATTGCCATACTAACGAACCCTCTTCCTCCTCAGTCCCTGCTCTCAGACAGAGAGAAAAAGCTGGAGAGAAATGCCATTTCAGACACCATGGCTTCTCGCAGTGGTTGGGGATGCTGGCAGCCGAATGCTGGCTTTGTAAATATATCCCAGAAAACTGCAAAGCTACAAACAGATACATAAAGAATGAGGAATCTGATTAAGAAACGAGCATTTATATTTTTACTGGGTTTTACTTTTAACATAAAACATCTTGAAAAAAGTTTTATGATTTAGCATTTATGAATGACTAGATTTTAAGAGAATTGTAATATTTTTTTAGGGTATTTCAGCTCTATGAGTTATTTCTTGTAGATTCAGATAATGACATTATAAATCTTTCTGTGGAGGCAATTACTAAGGCAGAAATGGCCTATTCCCCATTGGCTTTTAGGTTCAGCTTACTGACATATTACAAGCAGGCTTACCGTGGTCATTAAAACTGATCTGGGATTTATTGTACCTCTTTAAACTCTCAGTACTTTGAAAAGTATTGAACGGAAAGGAATACAAAGTGAAGTTACAAAGAGGGCTAGCAAGGCAATCAGGAGAAAAGCAGATCTAATTTATCCGTCCAAGACCACCACACGTATCGTGAAAATGTCTGAAACTGGAGCATGAGGTTTTTAGCAGAGGCAAGGACATGCTTGCTAAGCACAAATTTCCACCTGAAATAGTTTTGAATATGGTGTTAGGATTGCAAGTTAAAGGGACATTGGTGTAAGATACTGCCCCAAAGAGGAAGTTGGTTTTTAAACCTTTATTGAGAAGTGACCCACCTGGAGACATAGAGCATTCCAGAAGAGCAACAGTCTCTGGACAGTAATGTGTCTCCCTTCACCACAAAAAAAAAAAAAAAAAAAAAAAAAAGCCACTCCCAGAGTGGGTAGAAGGGAACAAGAACTTTCTCCTAGCCCATCTGGATTCCCTCATTATCCGATTCACTTGGGGTCACCAGTCTTGATCTTTCTGCTCCTCCTCAAATGATATTGAAATACCTTTTCTGGGAAAAGACATTCTCAGCAATGTTCTAAGCAGATGTGTTGAATAAGCGTAAACGTGTGAGGTGAGAGAAATCATAACTGGGCACAAAGCAAGAAGAAAGAAAGGCTTCCTAAAGAAAGTAGAGTTTGGCTCGAAACGTTAACCGTGAAAGTCAAGGCAGTCATCCTGGAGTGAATCAATGTGTTTCTTCTTTGTGGAGTTGCCACTGAATTATGTGCGTCTCGCCCGCTCTTTTGGATGAAAATAGCGAAAGGACTTGAAAATGCTTTTACCACCTTGCACAAGGAGCAAGCTTCAAGTTTGGTGTTGGCTTATTTTCCCACTTGAAGTTTTCTTAATGTTACAATCCGTTAACTTGTTCATCACCTTTAAGGTAATACTTGAACTAAAAACGAACAAAAAAACGCGACCATGATTGTCATGCCGTTCTGTTTGTCTAAAACGCTTTGTTTGCCATCACTGGTGTCTCTTCATTACTCTTGGATTTCGACTCAAAGGCCACTGCTTTTGTGCGAGTCTCTTCCAGACCTTACACGCAACTCCCCACTGCAGGCACTTGCTATATCATTCTTTTTGTTTCTTCACAGAGTCAGCAAAGTTTTCCTGTAAAGGCTACATAACAACATTTTAGGCTTTGGGGAGCAGAGAGTGTATGTCCCAATTGTTCAACACTCCATTGTAGCACAGAAGCTACCACAGATGCATAAACAAATGAGCAT
>NW_011888898.1:1177718-1182331 GCF_000151845.1 Pteropus vampyrus | reverse complement strand
GGCATGGAACGCTCAGATTTTGCTTCCCTCGAAGGCTGAATTCTAATTAAGGAAAGCTCTTGGGGACCTGAGCTCTCATGGACAGCACTCAAAAGCCTGTATGCATTGATTTACACTTTTGCAGTAATAAGATTTTGCTATTGTTGGTAAGTGTCATCTTCATTTTCTTTTATTGACTTCAGACAGTTGGGAAGTCACGGGCAGGGGATAAAGAGTCGAGAATGCAGGGAAGCCTTCGGTGCGAGCTCGGCGTCTGCGTGACTGTAGTGGTCATACGCTGATTTTTACCTTCCTGTCCTTCTATTGCAGGGTGAGTGTGGGAGTGGGACTGACCTCTCTTTCCTCGGGCCTTGTGTTCTGGTGAGTCTTTAAACGATGGTCTTCCGCTCCATGAAATGTGACCCAGAATGCATCTCTCATCATGGGATCCGTTATCTGTGTCACTCTGCTTGGCATGAACTCATTGGCTCACCTGTTTCGAGTCTTCTTGGAATTGACAAGTAGACATGGAAGAGAAGAAGTTCTCTTCCCACTGGGGTTGATGAACTTCAACAGCGCATCCTAGGGAGGAGGAGGTATGGGGTCACCTCCTCTACCTTGTTGAAGAATACACTCAAGCAAAGGGAAGCAGAGCCAGAAATGGAGGAAAAGTGGGAGCTTAGATGCCATTGATTGACCTTCTGGAACCAGGCTTACCTGGTAACCCAACCCGTGGACTTCCCAGCTAAATGAGCCAATCATTCCTCCCCTTTTTAACTTAACCCTTTGATTTGGGTTTTCTGTCACTTCCCACGAAAAGAATCCTGGTTAACATGGCTATTTCTTATCATTCTTAACTTCAATCTCTTCTAACCTACAACTCTATTATATAGACTTTTGCCATAGGAAATACGCTTGAAGTAATTTAGCAGTTGAATGCATGCTCTGCGGTTTCATTCTACATACTCATTTTTGGGGATCTATATAACACATCAAAGCATAGTTTAATTGCCCACAAGAATCTAGTATTTTGATAAAAATACTAGCTTCTCATTTAGAGAGATATGCCAGTATTTTGATAAAAATACTAGCTTCTCATTTAGAGAGGTATGCCAGAATTTTCTTTAGATACTGATTCATTTGATTTATTTGGAGTATACTAGGTGTGTGCCTAAAACAAAACCAGAAACCTCCCCGATAAGCCTGGTTGAGAATTCCATCTCTATAGATGTGAAGACTTATTTATTAATAGGATTTTTATTGATTCCTGGGTTGAATCTTACAAATTATTTTTGATGTCTCTTTTGGTAGACAAAAGGCTCAGGGAGAACTCAGCTTGGGTCATGTGCCCATCAAAAAATATGCACTGTGGCCAGAGGGAAAGGAAACTCTATTTGGTGTGACCTAGGAACAGAGAAGATGTGGTCCACCTTCCCCACCCCCACCCCATGTGAATTGAATAGGATCTATCTGTGGGGTGGAGGGGAGCTGTCTGCAAAGAATAGGCTATTAGGGAAACAAGGTCCTTAAGCTCAGGACTAGCCGGGTGGAAGAGATGCCTAGGGCGAGATATGGGAGAGAGGGTGGGAGCTTCCGTGCCCTTTCCAGGCACTCCACCCTCCCAGCGTCTCCACGTGGTCACCAACCTGGGAGCTCTCTGGACCCCTTCCGTTAGAGTTTTTATGGAGCCTTTATTATGCAAGCATGATTGACTAAATAATTGACCATTGGTGCTTGAACTCAATCTCCAGCCCCTTTCCCCTTCCCTGAAATTCATGGGTTAGGGCCGAAAGTTACAACCCTCTAATCACAGAGCCGGTTCCCTTGGCAACCAGTGCCCCATCCTTTGGGGCTTTCCAAGAGTCCTCTTGTTAACATAAATTCAGGTGAGGTGAAAGGGGCTTCTTACGAATACCAAAAGATACTCTTTTCACCTTCATAGCTGCCCTTATTGCTTATGAAAGTCCAAGGGTTATGGGAGCTGTGTGCCAGGAACAGGGATGAAGACCAAATACATATTTTTTATTATAAATTCCAGGATCAGAGTTTGTAATGTAGGCTCAAAACCTAAGCGTGGCCAATCACACCCATCTCAGACTTTTGAGCCCAAAGTGTTGAAAAGAGGAACAATGTAGACCCTTGATTGCATTAGCCAGTAAGGTAGAGAATCTTACATGAGCTAAATTTTGGATTCTCAGGAAAAATAGAGCTGCTTTCTGCTCCTTGAAATAATTCTGGTCTTGTCATCAGTATAATCACTGACAAATTATCAGGAGTCCAATGGCTTATGGCTCTCCCTTTCAGGAATTATTTTTTTAAAGTAAGAAGGCAGAATACTCTGTCTCTCCATGAAGTTCATCCCTTAACTTTACCTCCTAATATGTCACTGGGACTAAGAGATATTTTCATGCCAGCTTTTATTTAGTTTTTTTTTTTTTTAATTTAGTCTTGGTTTGTCTGCTACTATTGATTTTGCATATATATGAGAATAATGTACATTCTTAACAAGTCATTTTATTTGACCGAATGCTTCAGTATTTTGGAAAGAATAAATTCCATCAAAGATGCCTAAAATATACTCTTCTGTGCAATTCGTACAATTTTTCATTCATGTCATTATAAATTGAGGGAGTTATTCATTATGGGGTAGAGAAATGCACCCTGCCCTCAATGAACAGATTTCAGCATCAACTTTTTATACGGAGAGATCAAGAAAGCAAACGACCCCTTAGGATTCTAGAGAACCAAGCGGGTGCATGGGAGAAGGGTCCTGCACATTTGCAGAACTTCCTCTGTTCTCTCTCGCACTTATGCAACCTGCTTTCTCTCCTCTCTAGATGGTAGAGATTTTTGTTTTGGACTCACTCCCTCGGCGTTTAGAATGTAAACGCCCTGAGCCCCTCCTTCCCTTTCTTGTGCTCGCAAGCTGATGGGAAAATACACGATAGGGATTCTGCGGGAATTCAATTTGCCCCCTATTCCTCGAGTGCCAGCTTTACATTCTGTCATCCCCTACACGACTCAATAGTCAATATATGACTCGGCTTCCTTAAGAGGTGGGGAAGTTCCGCAAGGAAGCAGATACTGCCAAGCGAGTCCATGGAGCTGCGACTCAGGTCACGATCATTTAAAAGAACTGAGAGCGCAAGAAAGAGAGAGAGACTCTCAGCCACTAGACCAACACTTAGTATCTCAGCATCCTGAATCGCATCTACAGGATCATCGCGGTCTTCATTTATTCCACAAATATTCATTCGATGCCACTTTTGTGGAAGAACAGCAGCATCCCTGCCCTCATGGAGTAGAGCAAAAACCGATGAACACGAGACAGTCACTGAAATGGTTGCGAACTGTGCTTACTGCCGTGAAGGAAGCAGACGGGATGTTGAGGGAGAATATTGGCGGGAGGTGGAGGGGCGTGGTCAGGGAAAGCCTGCGCGAGGACCTGACCTTTACACCCAGACCCCTCAGTGTAAGAGGAAGAGCAGAGTATTGCAGGCAATGAAAGAACACGTGAGAGGCAACCATCCGAACGACACCCAGGATAAAGGGAAAATTCCCCAAGCATATTATTCAGCAGCAGTTGCAATCAGGTGACGCTGATGGGCTCCAAGAGAGAGTGGCAAGAGGTCTGGAAACTTGTCCCGACGACACCTTCTCAGGGCCGGGACGTGTGCACGTGCGTCTGTTCAAGCGGCTTTTGTTTCTCCGCGTCCTCATTTTCCTAATGCAGCTGTCTCACCTGAATGCCAGTCGCTAAATGAGGCAGCAGCTCTGGATTCGGGGAAACAAAGGGGAAGGTTGCCATAGTAACAGAGGCCACCGAGAACAGCTCCTCCTCCTGTCCAGAGTCCCTCCTGCCAGGGAAGGCTGTGCAGACACCCTCAGCCACAGAGGGCCCTCCCAGCCTGGTGGCAGGCAGGGCCTTTCCCAGGCACTCGGCTGCTTTGCCAACCATATTCTTTTCGGCAGTTTTTAAGAAAGTTCCTGGGTCCGTAGGTACCCACTGAGCATAGAAGAGAGAAATGAAACGGGTTAGCTGTTTCCACTCTGGATACATTCCTTTGGCCTCTTCCTCTCCCCCATCAGTCTCCACGCATGTAAAACATGCAGCAGCTTGTGCTGGAGACTGGAACCGCACCCCGTTTACGGAGCACAATTACAGCGTTCACTGCAGCACTGTACCAGGGGCAAATTGCCCAAAATTCTAAGACATACTGCTATACCCACTGTTGGGAAGAGTGATTTTTTGAAATATTCATCATGTTCTGATCAATTTGAACAGATCAGGGTATCTGTAAAAAGGTAAGACTTGACAGCAAATGAACTGAAGCTGTTTTCATTGAACTGAAATTCCCTTGTGAGAATTTAATGTTTTTTGTTTGTTTTTTTTTTTAATTGACGTTTCCAGGAATCTCTCCCAGATGAGTTGGGGTCTCCTATGAAATGCCATCCTCACCTCCCTTTGGATGCTCAGAAATTATTCGTATTTCCAAGGGAAGCTAAAGTCTTACTTAATTTATACAGGGTTTTTTTTTTCCCTATTCTAGTCCTTGATCATCTTGGATGCTTTCCTGGAATGTTACATACGACTTCGTGGTCCATCATTGCTTATGTTTTTAGTTGGATTTGAG
>NW_011888898.1:1163638-1177668 GCF_000151845.1 Pteropus vampyrus | reverse complement strand
CCCTATTCTAGTCCTTGATCATCTTGGATGCTTTCCTGGAATGTTACATACGACTTCGTGGTCCATCATTGCTTATGTTTTTAGTTGGATTTGAGACACAGTGAAAAGACAGGGGGTTAAGAGCATAGAATCTGGGGCCTGGTGGAACTGCATTCTAGTGCCAGTGCTGTTTGGTGTTGACCTTGACCAAGTTACTTACCTTCTGACGAGCCTCAGTCGTTGCATCTGTAGAATGGGTCTAAAAATAGTATGTATTTCCCAGGGTCATGGTGGAGATTAAATGAATCAGAGCGTCTAAAGTGTTTAGTGCAGAGCCAGGCATAGTAATCATATCTGTTGCCAAGACAGTGATAAATGTGAGGATGCTCACTTTTTCTGCCCAACAGGACTTTAAGCTTCCCAAGGACAGGCACGAACCCCTCTTTCATCTTCCCCCCTTTTCCAAATAGCTTGTGGCAACAATAGACATAGATACGTAAAAAACAATGAAAAATGTTGTTCAATATAATTAAATTAATTGCATTAAAGAAGCAGTTTATTTCTTCTTCATCCCAATTGTCTATTTACACGTCTATATGTATGTGTATGTATGTTACATGTAAGTGAATGAGTGAGAGAGTGAAAGAGTAAACAAAAGAGAGATGGACAATTTAACTGTGAGAGGCCAACTTAGCTAGGAATAGTAGACCTTCCACTGGTAGGAATTTTAAGAAAGTTCAATAATTTAGTGTGTGGCAGCCGCACCCCTGTGTCCTCTATGCTTTAATCAGCAAAGTGCTTTTTTTCTTTCCTATTGTCACAAATATAAGGGCTTCTCTTGCTGGAAACAGATGAGAATTCTTCCACCCACATGGAACTTTCTTTGTGATACCTTCTAATACTGCTTTGCTCAGCAGTTTTGAATATTCTTCGGCATGAATGAAAAGCGATGCCAATATGTACATAAGTAAATATGAATGTACAGGAAATATTCTCGATAGAGTGTCTTCTTTGGAAATGCTTCAAATTCTTATCTGGCAGCTCTTAAAAACAAGGAACCCTCCTTCGAACATGTTCTCAGTAATGACATTAGTAAGAACTCCAGGTGGGAAGGAGGATGTGTGGTCTGCCAATCAAAGGCGAGATGGTCTTGTGGAAGGAGGGCTAGTTCTTACCTGGGCAGCAGGTGAGAGGGACAATTTGGTCCTTACAGATACCCGTGTCTCTGACTAGGGTTCAAGGACCCGCAACAACTCTGAGAATATGTCCTCCGGATTGGAGTGTTCCTGGGTTTGTGGCCCTAGTAAATCAAATTCCCTTTGTGGAAAATGGGGATGGAAATGCGTGTGTAGGTCGTGGTAGGGAGTGGGGGAATTATAATGGAGGCCATAAATATATTGCTTAGATTTGTTTTACAATGTGAAAGAATGATAATTTCTTTGTTATAATTAAAACTGAATAGGTATATTATTTATGCGAAGCCAAAATAATATAAGCTAATGTTTGAGTATTAACTCAACTACCTGGCACTGTTCTACACTTTATTAAGAAATGCTTACACAAAGCAAAATACATATGTCTTAAGTGTACTATCAATGAATTCAGACAAATGTATGCATCTGTGTAACCAATGCCCTGTATAGAGCAGAGGTGGACAGACGCCGATGGGATATTGTAGCATGGCCTGTGAGCTAAGAATGGCTTTTACATCTTTAAAGGGTTATTAAAAGAACAAAGAAGAATATATAATAAAGATTCTATGTGGACTTCCAAGGCAAAAATATTTACTTTCTTGTTCTTTACAGAAAACCTTTTCTAACCCCTATCAAGAACTACCCTCACCCTAGAAATTTCTCTTATGTTCTGCCTTGTCCGGAAGCAAAGACTCCTCTGATTTCTATCCCTATAGACTACTTTGTCTGTTTTTGAAGTTCATTAACAAGAGGATCATGTCGTATAGCCTCTTCAGGCACTTGATTCTTTCTCTGAGCTAATGTTTTTCGAAATTCACCTATATTTTTCTGAGTATCAGTAGTTCACTCCCTTTTATTACTGAGCATTACCACACTATCTGAACACACAATTTCTTTATCCATTCAACAGCTGACGGCCATTTGAGTTGTTTCCATTTATTTATTTTTTTTCTAGTATGAATAGGCTATAGTATATATTCTTGTACAGTATTTTTATAAACATAAGTGTCCATTCCTTTTGCATACGGACCTACGGTGCGATTGCTGAATCACAATACAGGTGGACTTAACTTTGTAAGTAACTGCTCAGTGGTTTTCCATAGTGGTGACACTCTGTGTGTTGACACTCCCCTCAGACGTGTGTGAGGGACCCAGTCATTCTGCGATGTCATCCGCATTTAGTACTGCCAGTTTTTAATTTTAGTCATTCCGGTGGGTGTCAGAGACTATTCTTCATGCTTTAAACAGATTTAACCTCTTCACCCCACCCCTAACAGCCCTAGGAGGGAGGTGTTATTATTATTATCCCTGTTTTAAAGATAACAAAACTGAGGTCATGGGGGTTAAGGAATTGCCTCTTGAGCATGCAGAGTGAGTTACTACATCGTGCTGTCTTAGAAGGCCCTTACAGTTGATGACAATACCGCGCTGTACACGGCGTACTGTCGGCAAGTGTCACCTAAGAGAGCAAAGGCTGGGACAGCACGTTGGTCCCCTGCTTGGGTGGTAAGCGGGGCTCAGCTCCGCAAGCAGCCCCAGATGGGACACCTTCTGCTGATTTGCACCAGGGGTCTGCGTAACTCCTGTGGCTCTTTCATAGGTGCCTCAATTCGCATTAGTTGATACCTTACGTGAAATGTCTCTCTGTTGGCATGCTCGTTGGAAAATGAGGTCTTTTCGTAGCTGGTAATAAATTCAGAAGGAGTCTAACAGCAGAGTAGCAAACCCCATTTTCTCATTAAGATCAACGACTTTTTGTTTGATTATTTATTAATTTATTTTTATTGAGGTGTCATCATGTAAAATTAACCATTTTAAAGTGAACAATTCAGTGGCATTTAACTATCACCCCTATCTAGTTCTGAAACACTTTTATCACCCCCAAGGGAGATCTGTACCCCATTAACGATCACTTTCCTTCCCTCTTGCTCCCCAATCCCCTTCCTGGCTGTTGGCAACAACTAATGTGCTTTATGTTGCTTTAGATTGACCTTTTCTGGATGTTTCATATAAATGGAATCACATAGGACCTTTTGTGTCTGGCTTCGTTTACTTGGCGTACTGTTTTCAAGGTTTGTCCATGTTGTAAGGTGCCTCAGTACCTCATTGCTTTCAATGGCTGAGTTATAGTCCGTTGTAAGTGTAAGCCACAATCTCATTAACCATTCATCAGCTGATGGTCCTTTTGGTTGTTTCTACCCTTTGGTGACTGTGAATTGTGTTGCTATGGACACGTCTATACATGTGTTTGTACAGATATTTGTTTGAATACCTGTTTTCACTTCCTTCGGATACGTTATAAGATGAATGTTTTTGAAACTGCTGTGTATGGAGATATATAAAGATATTTTGTGTTTGTGGTGGCAGAAAGTTCTAGAAATTCCTAGATTTGAGAACTGCTGTATATTTTCCTTATACCAAATGCAACAGTAGAAAAGTCTCTTTGAGGTTAATATGAAGGAAACATTTAAAACTTGCTTATCCATGTGGGGAAAAAGTGACCAATAGTTTATTTCAAAGCTCAGTGAAGCTTATAGTAATCTGCTGAATAAAAATGCTCCACGGAGAAGCACAGATGCCAGAAGCCTTCTACATACGGTCAGTTTTCCCGAGCTTTGTGGAGGGTTTTTTTTTTTTTTTTCTCTGATGTTTTATGTAATGCCCTCACTGGGGCAAGCATACCTCCTTTCCACCTTCCTCTTAGTTTAGAGTTCCAGATAAAATACAAGATTTCCAATTCAACTTGAATTTCAGAAGGCAACAAAGAATATTTAATATGAGTATGTCCAAAATATTGCATTATTTATTTTTTATCCGATATTCAAATCGAACTGGGCATTCTGTATTTTTATTCGCTAAATCCAGCAACCCTATTTTTTCTTGCACTGAGAGAGGGTATCCAAATGGCAGAATTGTAGGAGACACTCTATCAGCAGAGGCTTAGCTCACTCATTTTCCTCTGAGAGAACCATTTCCCTTTTTATATAAATAATGTAAAAATTGGGAGATAAAGTATGTGGGACATAAGGAAGGTGAAATGGAGCCTTTACAATGCAAAGTGCTTTCTCTCTGGCCCTAGTTCATTAGCGATGTCTAGTGATTTAAATTACCCAGCTAACCTCTTCCGCCACTATGAGATGATAAATCAAGTAGGTGGCTACTACCTGAAGGAGTTGGAAGGTCTTTGCAGGAGGTTCTCATCAAGCTAAGAGGGGCAGAAAATTTCCTATTACTGTGTTATGTATAAATGGTAATGCTTGCACCTCCACCTTATGGCATATTACCTCTACGCAATTGACTTGCTAAAATAAAAGAAACAAAATAGGAACATGTTCACGACTTTGCCTTACAGAGCTGAATAAATACAATAGTGGTAGGGAATCTCTGTGCAAATGGGCTGATGCTATATAATACTCCCAGTGGTTTCAGATAGAGGCAGGCTCGTGCTGATACAGAAAAAAATAGTAAAGGTGTGCATCTGTCTGTCTTTCTCCCTCTATTTTTGTCTATCTCCATGGCTTTATTTTGTGTGAAATTTTGAGAGATGAATTCCATTTTCTATTAATTCAATGGCTGTCATGCTGCATTACCTCATGTAGCTCGGATCACAACAATGAGATGTTGGGGTTTAAATTAATAACATTGCAACACATCAGTTGATAAAGCAGTATGCTTAATCCTATCTAACCTGCTCAGGTAGTCTGGCTTCTGCCCGATGCCTTGAACCTGCAGATTGCAGTGGAATTATCCAAGTTCAATTGCGAACAGCCTATAATTGTGTGCCGAGTACTTGAGCCTCATGGTAGAAAGCATTAATTTAATATTCTGCTGAGATTTAACCAATATATAATATATATTATGTATATTATGTATTAGCACGGGGCAGGGGAAGAAAGGGACTTTGAGGTTTCTGAGCAGCTTTTTCAGTTCTGGAAATACACCAACATACACCTGTTCTGTGTGGAGTTGCCTTACAAGCTGTGTTAGCTAAAGCTGCAGGAAAATGGAAGCTGAGGGCGGGGCGTCGGGGGGCAAGTTTCCTTCAGGGAAATTATGACCTGGTAGATTCAGAAGGCATTTGCACAGACGTTAACTTACGAGCCTTCCCCCCAACCCCCCCAACACCCTAACAACCTCAACATGAAGACACAACCCAGACCCTTGCAGGCTTGAAGGTGAATCACATCGGATGCCCAAAGAGAAAAACCAGTCTAAAAGCACATCAAGAAATATTCCTTACCCAAAGCAGATTGTTCTCACAGGGCTTTTTTTCATGTGCAGATGCTTTCACTGTGAAAACAAAACAAAACAAAAAAAAATAACTATGCATTTTAAAAACGAAGAGAGGCATTTTGGAAACCCCAAGAATTAGCCAGCGGGCACTCATAGAGAAGGGTGGCCACAAGTGGGCTGTCAGTCACAGCCTTCCTCCTCCGTGCCTCCATCAGTCCCCGGAGCTCCCTGGAGCCCCTGCCATCTTCCTCAGGCCTAGACATCTCTGAACAGCACCGGCACTGGGTAAACAGACAGACAGAGGATTCGTATGTGGCCTTCATTAAGGTGGGTTGCCAATTGTCAAATTAGTTTCTGCCCGACCTGCCGAGTGCGAATGCAAATCTGCCACCCCTGGCGCTGCCTCATTTACAGCTATCGATTCATGTTTGACTGCGAGTTCAAAAAAAGTTGCCTTTGAAGCCTTGGTGTCTCTGCTTGGCTTCCTGGGTCCAGGTGGCTCCGGGTCCCTGGCAGTCATTTTGATCTTTGTATTCCGAACACCAAGGAGGGTCATTCCAGGTAACTTAAAAGCAAGATACAATCAGAAAGGATTTGGAAATGAAGTCTTTGCCTTGTCACATTAATGCGGTCCTATCAAGTGGCAGTTTATCAAGAGCCACCTCACAAGGTTTTAATGAGCATGCTGCCTGTTCTTATACAATACTAATTAATCCCATTTTTTTCACACTGCCGTGATTGCTTCATGAAACACACATTGTTTTATACTCAGTAGCAAAGCGGCTCTTACTGATTAAATCTCCTTGCCTGCGATGGAGCCTGACAACTGAATTATACCTTGCTCAAAATAATAATGGGTATCAGCTAATAAATACGGTTTAACACACACAAAACTATGCAGCCAAAATCACACCACAAAATAGGAGTTTGACTTATAGGCTCAGCAGTGTTTCATTAAACATCTGTATTATAATTCACTGGTTTTCCAACTGATGTAATAACTTAATTGATGAGAACAAAGACAAGCTTATTTATTCACCCAATTGCTTGCTTCTTGACTAACGTTTTTCCTGGGTGTTATTGTGGAAATAAATATGCAATATTCTTTTTATAGAAGTCTCATTTAGGTCCCTTTTTCCCCCTATCAAGAAGTCGGCGTCACCATCTATATCTGACAATTTCTTGCTGCTTTGCAATGAAAGCATTTTGAGCAGGTGGGTTCTGGCGTTTTCCTTGATGTCCAAGCTGGCTGGCAGAGGTGAGAGGGGAAGGGCTCTTCAGCCCTTCAGAAGCACATAAAAACTATCCACTGAATTTCTTCACAAGCGTGAGATGCACTCACAGTGAACGCACGTGTGCGCACACACACACACACACACACACACACTTTAAAATGTCATCCAGTGCCAAAAATTAATTCCATGAAGGTTGAGATAATTCTGTACAGCTCATGAATGACATGGGCGCTTTCATCTCCTGCTCGTTTCTCCCGACCTCCATTTGCATGGCACCAGGAACAAGTAAATCTAGTGACAAAATCGTGTGCGGCATTTTTCTTTGTATATTAGGTGTATTAGCTGGAGAGAGAAGTAACAAATGACGCGATTTCATCATCCTTTTAGCGTTGGGTTCCGTCTTTCAGTACAATCTATTTAACAAACATGCACAGAGAATAAATGCTCTTCTTTCTCTTTCTGTGAGGTAGGGGTGATACACTAGCTCTTCCTTCCTGTGACACCTCAGGGCATCACTGTCCCTGCTCTCCTAGCCATGTGAAGTTCTCACACTGGCCACACCAGATTCCAGCTGTCTGCTCAGTTCCCTGCTCGCCTGAAGCTGTGAGCTTGTGAGGACAGGCACTTTCAAATCACGTTTATCGAGAACTTAACTATGCTTCAGGAACCGTTCTAAGCCTTGAGGACACCCTGGTCAACAAAAAAGAAGAAGTGCTCACCCTTGCGAAGCTTACATGGTACTCAGGGAGATGAGCAAGAATCAAGCAAGTAAGCACATCTATAATGTGCAAGGTGATATCTGCCATGGCCAAGTCTGATGAGAAGAATAAAGCAAATGGAGGCATATACTGTACGTGTCTTTCACTTAGTAGGCACTCGTCAAATATTGGCTGCGTCAGTGCAAACTTCGTTATATCGATTCCATATTCTTGCGCTCTACCCTTTCCTCATGAAGTGGTTCGAGAAGAAGGGAGACTTTCAAGAACTTTTCCTTGAACATCTTATCATTCCTTTCGCTTGGACTTCATCAGGTGTACACTGATCATGAGCCTCCACCGCGAGCGATGTGTTTCTTTCCTCTGACCTCACTGTCAAGTTCAGTGAAGGGATGACTGTCTCTCTGTCTTGTGTCTTTGAAGCACAGTATAGAACTGAGCAGTTTTCCACGGTCTACATCTCCTGCTCCTTACACAAATCCAATTTCCTTATTTGTAAGTGCCAGATATCAATGCGGAGACTCCATTGTTCTTTTTTAAACAATTTTCAATGTTGATCTCTTGTGTCACCATTTCCCAGTAGCTTCCAACACAAAACCAACATTTTCCCTGAAGCAGCAAGGTCCCTTCCACAAACTCTCATTCTTCCGGTCATGGGGATTAGATAACCTGAAGCCAATATAACTCGGTATAAGTCACCTACCTCTACTTCTTAAGTCATCCTGTCACCAAGTCCTATTGCTACTTCTATTCATCGAATTTCCCCCCTTTCTTTCTATTTCCTCTGCTTCTAAGATGACCAGGACTTCATTATTTTGGTTCAGACTTAAAAAGCATTTCTGATTCTAGCATCTTCTCCCTTAAACGCAGTGCTCATACTCCTCCCTAAGGCGTAACGTTCAGCAAATCTCTCTCTTGCTTCAGAACGTCTAATGACTATGTAGAAACGTGACCCCAGTGTTGGAAAGCCCTCTGATTTATTGTAAAACTCAGAAATATAGATTTATGTGTGAAGTTTTATGAGTTTTGAATGTTGGCAAATCCTGCAAAAGATTTTAAACCTTATGTAGACCAAACAAAAAGTTTGGCGGGACCACTGATTAGGAATCTTTGCCCTAGGCTTTTGTTTGTCTTGTTTTCCCATCTTGAACTTGTTGTTGTCATGCTTCTCCGAACTCAGCCACCCTCTTCAGTGCTCATCTCGATTTGCTTAGGAAAGCTTTCCCACGCCCATCCTTCATTCTGTAGCCATTCGACCTAATATCAGGTCTCTATGATGCTCCTCATAAAAAGGGATCATATTTTATTCTTATTTTGAATCATCTACCTACTTGACCCATAAGGAAAGGTGCCAGATGGGGAAGGTTAAGAACTTGAGTTTTGAAGTCTAGAAGATTTGAGTTTGGCCTCGGCTCTGCCATTTACCATGTGATTATGGGTAAAGTACCCTCATCCCAAGAATTAAGTGGGATAACTCCATGTAAATTAACATGTACAGTGGCAAGGAAGAAAGTATGTATTATTAGCTATTATTAATGTAACTATTGGTATAAATTTACCACAGAATACGTATGATAACTTTGCTTTTCAGATGACAAAGTAACCTGAAAATATATGTTATGACCTATGTGTATCCTATATAAAGGATTCGCAAGCAAGAGAATTCAATCCAATCAACAGTAATTGGACACTTACGTTGTACAAAGAAGTACATCTGGCCTCATGTATAGCAAAAGAAATGGTCACAGTTTTCAATGTAGGGGAAACATAGGAAATATAAAAGCTTCTTTTGACACAGAGGGAATTATTCACCTTCACGTTTATTTTTATAATCAAGAATTGCAAACACACAAAAAGCAGCATATTGTCACAAACTTCCATGTACCTAGCACTCAACCTCAGCAATGTTCGACTCTGACTCTATCTTGTTTTCTCTAAATTTCTACCCACTTGAGATTATTTTGAAGAGAATCCCAGCTACTTTAACATTTCATCCGTGGCTATTTCAGTATATATATTTAAAAGGTAAGGACTCTTTTTAAAATAACAATTATCACACCTTAGTTCGTTACTAATAATGGCTTAATATTATCAAATATTCAGTCAGTATTCATTTTATTTTTAGAATTTGTTTATATCAGGATTCAAGAGGTGGGCTTCAACAGCTGAATCAGGAAGAACAAATAAAATATCACCAAATGAAGAAATAATAATAATAATAATAATAATAACAGCCCCAAATGGCCTGATATTTAACACTTACTAAATACTGCCCTAAGCGTTTTGCAAGTGTTAACTCATGGAATCCTTACTACAACTCTGTAATTTATCAGATAAGTTAACTTAGGCACAAAGTAATTAAGCTTCATGCTCAAGGCCACGTAGCTAATAGGAGACAAAGATTCAAGGAAATATAAGGTAGAGTAAGATGTTAATTTGCACAGACAGTCCTTTTAGAGGCAGCCTTGTTATTTAGGGGCGACTTTTCAGATGCTTCCTAGTCAGGATTGGTTTCACCGTGGCCTAAAAGCTACTGTCAGTTTTTTCCCTGATAACCACAAGCCACATGAAATGACATCCATGAAGTAGACGAGGCTGCCAAAATCACACACTGGAAAAGAATTTGAGCTCATGTGCATGGCAGTGTTTCCCTTATCATGTGAATTGTAATTCCTTGGATTTCCAACAGATAGGATAACTTATTTGATGAGACTACAGGCTAGCTTTGTTAACATTCATCCATTCACTTAATCCTTAATATAAGTTTTCTCCATAGTTATGCGAAGAATGTGCACTATTGTCGAGGATTTAAATTCTGAGAATGGGGATTTCAATTTATTATATGCCACGACTAGACCTCAGAGGGAGTATGAAGTGAGTGCTTAAAAAGTTAGCAGCAACTAAGTCATGAAATACTAGAAATACGAGGTCATTTCGTCTAGTCCTCTGTCTCCGAAAGCACCGTTTGCTTAAGATTGCTCAGACTGTAGAGCTGCACTCATTAATCAGAAAATACATATTATATTTCTCTTGCCATGAACCCTGGGAAAAAGAGTGTGTTCACCTAAATTTGCACTTAACCAAGTCAAAAATGTTAGAGAAATATGTGACAACATTTGATGAACTTCAGGGAGGCGGCAATAAGCTCCTTTTTCCCTACGGGTATTCTTCTCATTTTTCAATTTAGGTATTCACGTTATCTGTGCACTTAAAAAATCAGACTTCAAAGTCTTAAAGGCAAAAAGAGCTTTTTTTCCCTCCTTAGGTAGTTGGACCTGTTAAGAATATCCGCAAAATTTAAAAGAGCTACATGGAAATTATCCAAAGCACCCATCTATATTATTACAAGCTTTAATCATACAAAGTTGTACGGATGTTAAAAAAAAAAGTACTATTTCATTGTTCGGATTTTTTTTCTTGAGTTTTGTTCGTTGATTATAATTATGATGTGTGAAGTAATGAGCCCATACATGATGGACAAGACAGAAAGATGATTTATTGTTTGGGGGAGCTTTATGCAGGAAAAATATGCAGGCGACAAGAAATGACGTCCCAGGGTGTAATTTATTAGACAGGATGGGGATGTAGGTTCTTTGCTTTGTCAAGGCACAATTGCCTTCTAACTGAGATGGGTTGATTTAGGTATTTTGAGGCTAAGGTATATATATATATGTATGTATCTACATATATACATGTGCGTATATATACACACACATATATGTGGATGGATGTTCAATCTACTTACATAGGTGTCAAGGACAACTTGAGACTTTTGTAAATTAGAAAAGGACTGACTAGAGGTCTGGAGAGATATAGAAATTGGAAAGTAGGTTAGGGAGAAGCTAACATGTCTCAATTTTACTGAGAAATCATACTGTTTCTATGATTGCTGTACTGTATTTGGACGTATCATCCACTAAGTGTCCATATAGACAGTGAAATGCAGTTCACGCGATGCTCATCTCTTTTCTTTATTAGACTCGACTGCCACGTGGTTTACAGGTGAATGAAGGCCCACGTTGTGATCAGAGGACATGACTGGGAGCAATGGGTATAAATCATTCTCAGCAACCGGAACGTGTGCCTTTCCAGCTTCTTCTTCCTCCCTTCGCACATCATTTAAAGCATTTTGTCCTTTTCACCTACCACACCTGCGTGAGTTTGAAAATAATTCAAAAGACTCCTATTCCTGCTTTTCGAAAATAAGGCAAAACAAAGACATTCAGTCTCATAATGAAGTGGACTCATCCTTTGTTGATTACCTGTGGTCCCCGTGAGTGGCGTTTGCTGATATTCTCAACTCTTTTTGTAGTATTCTGTTTTGACTAACTTCCATCCCATGGGAAATCCATCCCGGGGTCTTATAAACCCTCATACTGAAGTGTCTTGCAGAACCTCTTCTTTCCTCCACACCTGTTGCCACTGGCAGCACCTAAGCTGCCTGCTGAGCTCTGCTTCCTCCCTCGAAGCTCAGTAATCTACATAACACATAGCAGCTAGGACCATGCTGTCTTATCCAGGTCAGATCTAAGCTAGATCATGTCAGCCCCCTGCTCAGGACGCTACAACTGCTTCCTGTTCTAATTCAAACAAAATCCAGACACCTTTCTATGGCCTCTGAGATCCCATAAGCTCTAGCTGCTTTTCACCTCTCTCAACTCTCCCCCGATAGCCTTCCTCTTAGTCTTTCTGTGCTAGTCTCGCTGGTTTATTTCTGTCCTCCCAACACCAACCTTCTTAATGTCTTGGAGATTTTACATTTTCTGGACAGTTAGAATAATCTTCCCATGGCTGCCTTCATTTCCCCATTTTTGTTTCAATAGAGACCTTTTCTGACCAATCAATCTAAAATTTCCCCTCCTTTGATTACTCACATCCCATTCATATGAAGTTATTACATGTTCTTAGCTTTCTGAAGCAGAGTCTTTGGTTGTCTTGTACATTGCTTTACCCCAGAGGTAGAAATGAAGCCAATTACATGGTAGAGACTCTCTAATATGTGTTACAAGGAGGAAAGCATAAATCTAAGTGATCATGGAAAATCATCATTCTTAGGCTATTCTAATACATGGTGGCCTGTTGGGAGTATAGAAACATTTAGACTTGAATTTGATTCTTAACTCTGCCACTTGGTTGCCATATGCTACCTTGTTTAAAGTCTCTGTGACAGATTAAAAATGGCCACAAATTCTTTGGCACACCTCTCAGTAAGAGACAAAGTCCCTGTTCAGATTAACTCTGGCCTTGGCCCTGTGACTTGCTTTAGCCAGTGGAAAATCATTGCTCATTGGAATGGGCTGTGCAAGCTTAATTAGCACTTGCCCATTGTGGATTGCCGTGCTGGAACTCTGCCCTGAGACCACCATGCTAAAAGAAAGCCAACTGGCTTACGTGAATGAACACATGGAAGAGAACCAAGGCGCTCTAGCTGATAACCAGCAGCACCTGCCGGACATATGAGTGAGGCCATATTGAACATTACAGCATACCTGCCCATCTAGTTGAATGCACTTGAATGAATGAGTTCCAATAAAAACACCAGAGAAACTTCAGCCCACCCACCAAATCATCAGAATATTATACTGTTTTTGATTTAAATCACTATGTGTCGGGAGTGGTTTGTTATTTGGGATTGTTGGGAGACCAAATGAGATAATAAAATTAATGTTCAATGCGTTTTCAGTTCATAATAGAAACTCAGTTTTTCTTAGTTCTCTGTTGTTTCCCTTGTTCTGAACTTGACTGCTAAAATTTTCTTAGTCAAGAATCTGAGCATGCCTTCTGCTTTGACATGACCATCTAGACTCAAGGTATTAGCAAAATATGTCTGGGGATTGATCCAATCATGCATAGGAAAGACAGGACTTTAGATCAATTAAACTCACTCTATGACCACTTCTTAGAACAATTAAGATGGGAAATCGAAGCACTAAAAATATATGTAACATAAAATGACTGCCATTATTAAGCGCTTGCTATCTGTCTAGAATCATACTACAGTACTGTATTTATGTTGCCTTGTTTACGTTTGACATCACCTGTATTGTGCAAAGAAAACCGCAGTTCGTATAAGTTAAATAATTTGTCCATGATCTCACAGGTAGTAAATGGCAAAGCTGGGACTTAGACGCTGGTCTATCTGACTCTATCATCACTGTGAAAAGCAGCTTTCCAAAAGGGGTTAGAATCCCAATATGGGAATGGGGACAATCTCTGGCACAGAGGTTTGGCTATTGGAAAGACAGGTAACTAATGCAGATAGTGTACGCCTCAGAGCCAATAAACACTGTATCAATTGTAAGTATTATGGAAGTTCAAATAAAGGCAGTTTAGTCCAGTAGTTTAGGCAAATTAATGCTTTCTGGAGGAAGGCGAACTAAGGAGGGAAGGGCCCCTGCATGACCTGTCATCCTAGCTAGCGCATACTGCGAGTTTGGTCCCCAGGCTTAGAGTGTTATATGCATCCTTTATTTAGTTCTCACTCTGTGAATTAGAAATGATTGCGATTACATTTTCAGATGGGGAAGGATATCAAGGTTTTCAAAGGTTAAGTTGCTTGCTCAAGATTATAAATTTTTGGCAGGCCTGGGCTCCAAATCCTGGTGATCTGAATCCAGCACTGTGGTACAGCTTCACCCCTGGAGAGTAGTGGCTGCCTCCAAAAGATAAATGAT
>NW_011888898.1:1144507-1162123 GCF_000151845.1 Pteropus vampyrus | reverse complement strand
CAAAGATGGCTGATGGGCACGCCTATCCTCTGGCCCTCAGGAAGACAGGAAGGAAGAAAAGACGGTCAGGGGTGGTGGGACCTGCCTTTGCTATTGAGGATATGACATGAAATTTAGAAACATTCATTCTGCTCATGTCTCATTGGCCAGAACGCAGTTATATGGGTACACTGACGTCTAAGAGACCCTGGGGAATGTAGACTTTAGCTAGGTAGCCTTGAGCCAGACAAAAGCTACCGTCACTATTGAAAAAGGGGAGAATAAATATTGGGAGCACCCAGCATACTCTGCTGTATCTATTATCTCGTATCAGAAGGAAGTAGCCTCATGTTCATTAGCTCCAAATCTGTTCTCGGTTCTGGGTTTCAGCCATTCTTTGAGCAGCCAAGTGGGCCCACTTCCATCTGGCCTGTGCTGCAAGCCCTCTTCCCTTTGCGAAGAGTATTTCATGCATGTGAAGCAGAGGAAGCCACGCCGTTGGCGTGTGTGTGTGTGTGTGTGTGTGTGTGTGTGTGTGTGTGCGCGCGCGTCCAGAGTCATTCTGTGGTCGAAGGCTACCTCTTTGAGAATAACAATCCCACTTATACTTTATATTAGCTTCTGCCTTATTTCATAATTTTTTAAAGGAACCTCTCCTCTCATGCAGGAAAATCTAATTATGCAGTGACAGCAGTTGGCTGACTCGGGCACAACACAACATGTCAATTTTCAGTTGCTTACACGGTCTCACAGAAACTGTTAGAAATTGTTTTGAAATCTGGCATACATTTCAGTCATGTTAATTCCTACAACTGTGCCAAACTTGATGAAATTTGGCTCTTCCATACTCCAGGGAAGGTGGGGGACTGAGGAAGGCAAGCTTTTTTTTTTTTTTTCTGGCAGTGACATCATCTCCTCATCCTCCCCTTATGATGAGCAGTGCCCTCAAACAAGCCAAGAAGTAATATAACTTTATATTTACAAGACTCTGTGACAGAATGACTGCGAGAGACTGGAGCTGTGCTATAAAACGATTGAAGAAATACAGATGGCATAATGTTTTTTTTTTCTTCCAACAGATTTGTGCCAGATGTGTGAATATTGATAATTTCTCTGGGGCTCAGCTCAAGGCACAATATAGATTTCTGTTTGATGGGGGAACAGGAAAGCGAGAATCCATCCCAGTGATGGTATTTACAGGAAATGTTTTGCCTCCTCTTCTGAATCTGTCAAAGCAGAACCAGAAATCCCAAATTTCCAAATGAGCCTCTGAGTCACCCTTTGTTCTGGACCCAATTTTTATCTCCCCAGTAATTGACAGGCTGGAAAATTCATTTGTGAAAACATGTGATAGAATTCTAAGAGTGGAGCCTCTCAACTAGCTGAATCTGTCTTGTGCATCATTTTAGAGCATGAGTGTAGAAAAATCTTAGAAAAACATCTTAGAAAGTATCTGCTTTATCATTACAAATTCTCCTTATAAACTTAGTAATAAAAATATTGTAATGAAATAATTTCAGCATTTACAGTAGGAAAACTTGGGAAAAAAAACTATTTCCAAAGCTTTTCTAGATTTTTATTCTTTCTATTATTCTACTATGCCTGAACTCATTTTAAAATATAATTCTGTGAGGCAGAAAATTTCAATAAAGTTCAATTTCTTAATCCAACTATGAATTTTTAATGTCAGAGAAAATTATTGAAAATATTTCAAAAGAAAACGGGAGTATTTAACATTCCTAGGACGATATAGCTTTGATCAAATAATTAAGCAAGTTGATTTCAAAATCAGTGTAAAAATGTTTTTGTATTTATACCTTGGATTTTCTGTGAAGTATTTTAAATAGAGAGTATTTTAAACTTCAAATAGAGAAAGACATACTGTAATGGGGAAAAATAAGTAGAGAGATAGAGAAGGCAAGGGAAAAGACAGAGAAAATCAAGAATTATAAAACGATAAATGGAAATTGCTCAGGACTTTGGGAATACCTGTAGTTGAAATTTAAATTTGCCTTTGAGCTTCTTGGTAGCCACAGTGAAAATAGAAACCTGATCACTTACACAATTTTCTTTATAAGAAAGAAGGGTCTACATCCGCTCTGTAGGGAATTAGGTTATGATGCTAGTTCTCAACTGATAGTGATGTCCTCCAGGGACATTTGGCAACATCTGGAGACATTTCTGGTTGTCATAGCTGGGGGAAATGTTACTAGCATCTAGTAAGCAGAGGCCAAGGATGCTATTAAACATCCTACAATGAACAAGATGGCCCCTGGCAACAAAGAATCATCTGGCTCAAAAGTTCAATAAGCCAACGTTGAGAAACTCTGGGTCATAAAATCAGTATTTCATATAGATGTTCATAATGTTCTCTACGAGATTCCCACTACACATGGATTTGGAACAAGGTGGATTTGAGTTGAAATTCATGTTTCACAATTGACCAGCTGTGTAACTTTTGGCAAGTTTGTCAACCTCTCTAATTCTCAGTGTCCTGGAGATAATTACATAAATCCTACAAGGTTGTTGTAAGGATTAGCAGGAATAATGTTGATGGAGCATCTAGCATAGTAGTTGGCACCTTGTAAAGGCTCAGTGAATGTAAAGTATTCCAGTAGTCCCAGAGAGGGTAACACTAAAGTATTTTCCTCCTCAAGATGGTGACGGTTTGAGAGGGGCCGTGCAATGAAGCTCTACTGTGAGCTGTCTAATCTATTGCTAGACTTAAGAAAGCCTACAATTGTGGATGAAATGCACATAATGACCTACCATCAATGCCACCAATGTGGCAGTGTGAGGCCGAACTCTCTGCTAAGAGGTCAGAGTGCTGATTGTCTAGAGATCGGACAAGCAGAGATCAAACAACGTACAGAGATCTCTTTGTAAAACAACGGCAACAAAGAAATCTGGAATTCCAAAGTATGCAAAAAAAAAAAAAGAAAACACAATAGTTTTGTTATCGTTTTAACGTACGAGTCATTTTATTGGTTGGGTATTGCTAGCTTTTGAAACTGCTTTCAAAACGTCCATGCTTGAGCTTAGCAGAAGTGCATTTTTCACACTTGCAACAGATTGATGCTGGTGTTCACGGTTAGCACGTGAATTATTTTCTTCCAGGATGTGGATTAGAATCCAGGACTCTAGCTTATGGCTCTATTATTCACTGCCTCAGAGTCCCCATTGTCTAGCAAGAAAAAAAGAGAGACAGCGAGAAGACATACGGACATAGAACCCCTCTCTGGACTGGATGTGACTCATGTCACATCTGCTCAGATTTCATTGGCCAGAGCTTATCTCCTGGCCATTCCTGGTTGCAAGGCCAGGAAACAGAGCCCTAGCTGGCCAGATGCCACTGCATGGGAGGGGAGAGCCACCCTTAGTGGACAGTATAGCCTCTGCCATGACCGCTACTCATGTGGTTTTGTTGATCAACTTCTGCTCGGCAAAGCCTTTCCATTTTGAAAGCAAAGATAAAATACCCACATCTAGAAACCGTCCATAGATTTCGTCCAGCCTTTTTCTTTTCATCAGTAAGAAAAATGTAAAAAGTGGACATGTGACAAGTTTGATAGACTGGTAAAACTCTAAAAAGGCCATTATTCAAATATTTATGGATCCTTTTAGCTAATGGATTCAAATTTATAATGCTGCACTTGTCAACAAGATAATTTTGCAAAAACATTAAAGGCTGAGCAGTTCGGTCGCTTCTAACCCTGAGGCCTCTCTTTTCCACAGCAAACGAGCAGCTGTTCACAGAGAAAATGGGACACCCATGCTCACCGTGTACTTGCGAGCCTCGCTGAATGTTGTGCGCCGTCTCTCAGCTGTGCTTCAGGCAGGAAGCGAGTACGTTATAAGATGTCCAGGGCTAGGCTAAGGCATCCATTTTTGCAAAGGAAGGAAAGGCAACGTGGCATCGCCACAGATACCTGGGACAATAAAGAAGTAGGTTATTATAAGTGTGATTGGGTAGTAAACCATTGCCTCCTATCCCCCAGAGCATATAGGTAATAATAAAGAGTATCTGATTCAAATTTTGGTATTAACATGTTAGCACAAATATTGTATTTTGGGTACTATTGGTCACGAGGGGACAAAAAGAGAGTTAAGCAATACTTGTGGAAAAATGGACCTTATAGAGAGGTTTGGTAAGTAGGCTCATGTGTTTGAGAATATGTTATATTTGGCTGAAATAAAATGTTGTTGAGCCAATAGAATTAAATAAAGTTATCTCAGTGCGTGTGATATTTTGAGATGCCAGATGCTTAAAGGGGAAGGGATCCTATCGTTGTGCTATTCTGAAAATCGTCAGAGAGAAGGAAGCACTGAGGTCATTTGCGAAGAGCTTGTTCAGAGAACCAGAGTAAAATTTGTGCGTTGGGGGGTCTCGAGTTTTGAGAAATATTCGGAAGCTCAAACTACAGAGCATCTCAGATACAGTGTCTTCCTGTCACCTTTTTACTGGGATGACAGCCAGCATCAGTTCTTAGAGGTCCATGTGGACTGGCCATCCCTGCACTATTAAGAAAGCCCGATGCTGAGAGATGTCACCTCTGGCGACTTCCATGAGCAGTCACGAGCTGTAGAGAACGTGGTTGTGATTACACGAGCTCTGGCTTTGGAGTTGAGCCACCCTGATGCCCCCTAATTCTCCCTCTGGCTGAACTGTATGACCACGAGCAAGTCATTTTACCTGCTCGCACCCACGGTTCTAAAAATTTGTTCTAAAAATAAATACTGAAACATCTCTCTTCTTTCTGGAAAATACAAAAGACAAAAAGAGTTCTCATTCAATAATAGTGCGGAGAAAAACTCAATGTCCAACAAGAGGAAATGCTAAGTAGATTAAGGTACATCCATCTGATGGGATATTTTACATTACAATTCCATTTACAAAGAGTTTTAATATTCTTGGGGAATTTTAATCATTTTATTGTAATATTAAATGAAATGATCAAAATAAGAGATTGTATAGCCAGTGTGAATATAATTACACAAAAATGTTACACACAGATAAGATTCTGGAGGACTTCTGGTTAATGGGGCAGATTCAGCTGACACGTGAAAACTTGTCCCACTTCAACATAGAAATGCTGGAAGTTATATATTTTAAATATATAGCAAAGCTTGAAAGCAAGAAGGGGAAATCCCTAGGAGCCTTAAGCAAAGTGTTTATCTAGTGCTGGGGATGCACAGGGTCCTCAGAGAAATGCCTCAAGGGGCTCTAGCAAAGGCTGTTATGCTGGGAGTATAGTGACCAGGTGGAAGTGGAAGATGAGACTTCACGTTCTGGAGCCAGAAATAATCTTCCTGCACAAAGCCAGAGGCCACCAATCAGTGAAAAGAGAACTCAAGAATCCCCACCACCACCTACCAAGGACACTTAGTAAATCTTATTATTTGCCCAGTATCATTGTTGGATGGCGTCGACCATGAGAAATCGACATCCCAAGACTGCATCGTGCATGGAGATGGAGTTCACGGTCACACTCGCTATTGGGTATGAGACACAGAAACCAGAAATTAACATGGACTCATCCAAACTGATGACGGTCACTAGATCCCTACAGAGGCACATGTGAACCCACCCACAGGGATATACCCATGGTCTAAGGAACCTCTTGCACTCCCTTCAAAGTGAATTCAGAGTCAGACGTGACAAACCAGCACAAAGAAATGAACCACCATGAGAGGGAAACACACGTAAGTGACAGGATTTGTTTTCCAATAACTGTAGAAAATAGAACCATCTAAAAGATTTAAAATAACATATTAAAGTATTCGAAGCGATGAAGTCCCATATAGAATTTATAGTGAAATTTATGACAAAAGAATGAGCCTAGTTAAAAGGAAAAACAACTAATAGAAATTTTAGAAATTATACATGATTATCTATAGTTATTGAGTTTGTCATCCAATGCTCTGTAATAAGTGACCCCAAAAGTTAGTGGCTTGAAAAACATACGTGTTTATTATCTCCTAGTTTTATAGGTCAAGATAGTTTTATAGACCAGCAGGTGACTTAGCTGAGAGATTCCAGCTTGGGGCCTCTCACGTGGTTATATTATAGTCAAGACATGGGCTGGGGCTGCGTCTTGGAATAACCCCTCCTACGATGGCTCACTCAGAATGCTGGCAAATTGGTTCTGGTTGTGTCGGGGAGGACTCACTTCCTCCTCATGGTTTCCTCCATTAGCTGCTTGAGTGTCCCTTACAAAATGGCAACCCGCTTTCCTCGAGTGACCGTCCAAACAGGTAAGGCAGATGTAGCTCTGCCTTTTATGGTTTGGCCTCCCTTGGAAGTCATGTGCCATCACTTCCTCTTCTTCTTATTTGTCAGAAGTGAATCGTAAGTCTGGATCCCATTCAAGGTGAGGAGAATTAGGTTCCACCTTTTGAAGCAAGAAATGTTAAAGGAGTTGTAAACATTTTAGAACCACTGCTTTTACTGAAAAAGATATTTCTTTGTAATAACAGTGAAGTATGTTTGGGTGAAAGATTAAATGTGATTTTTTTTTTACTCTTTTCTGGTTTTTTTTTTTCTTCCAAAATTTCTGCAATAAAAATATCTTAACTCTTATAATGAAAGATGATAAAATATATATAAAGGAGAAAGCCATTAGGGACAGGATTATTAATATTTTGGGGTACTTACTCTGTGCCAGGTAATATTCTATGTGCTTTAATATATTAATTCATTTACCAGCACAAGAACTCTAATATTTTTATCATTATTTTTAAAGGAGAAAGTAAAGCACAATAGGTAGATATGTCTGGGATAGAGCCACAATTCTTTCCACTTCTGGAGTCCTGGGCATAAACCTTTTGTCAAGCTTCAAGGTTTATAAAGTATCTCACTGAGTTCATTGGAGTGTCTTTTAATGATGTCACTTAATTTGCTTTCTGCTTTTATAAGGCATCTTCCTATCTTCTCCTCTGTGTAATCATAAAGTGTTCAGGTGCACTATTGGGATTGTATTAATTACCATCAACCCAACATGAAGAAGTCTTAGAATTACCCAAAAGGCAATTGAGAATGCTCACTATGTTTGTAAGGACTCCCCGACTGGGTCCAATCTTTCCGAGATTAAACGTATTGAAATTCACAAAAGGATTTGTAATTATTTATTTCTCTAAACAGGCAGAATAATTAAAAAACAACAATGCTGAATTAGATAGGAATCTCTTTTTCCTCTTGTTATGTTGACTACAAAATGAAGCATCCTTGTTTCTCTTCTCTCCCAGGCTAATACCAGTGCCACTTGATTGGCATCTCATTCTCACCTGAGGAGTACACCGGAAAAGGAGACAAATTATTTATTCATTCAACATACACTTTCTAAGCTTCTACCATGTGCCTGGATTTTGCTAGGTACTGAATATATGGAGGAAAGAAAATAAATATGATACCTTCCTTCATGGAACTTATAGTCGAGCAAAATATTGATAAAGATTACTAATCAGATAGAATGAGAACAAACAGGCAACTTTCAGCTATACAGACAATCAGAATATATTAGATAGTCAAAGAATGCCATTTGACCTGTGATCAAACCTGAGTACACAAGGCTAAGTTTTGGGAGTAGAATTCTATCCTCTCTTTTTATGTTATTTTGTTTATGTTTTAATAAATCCTCTTTGTTCCCCTTTTTTATGATGATCAGGAACTATTTTATTGATATGTGAAAATCTTATATTTTTCTGTTAAGAAGAGAATTCACAATATTACATTGTGCAAAAAAAAAAAAAGGCCCGGCCAAGGGCCTTTTGGTTCCTTTTTAAATTTTTTAAATTTTTTTTTTGGAAGGGGATTTTTTTTTTCTTATTTTAAAGGTTTTTTTTCTTCTTGTTTTTTTGGTTTCAAAAAAAATTGTTTTAAACAAACCCTATATACTTGGCTTACTTTTTGGTAAAGTGTGTGGTTACATAGATGCCAGGGATCACACTTGTGGGTCTACCTTCCCGAATAAAAGGATTTGGGTTGGAGAACGTCTGTATGTTCTCAGGTTGATTCCCTTATGTCCACCTGTGATTCCAGAGCTGACGATACAGCAGAATCCACGGCAAATTGAACACTGCACTGAATTAGAATATGAAACAGAAGTTGGGCCACTGCAGAGGTGACTGCAAAAGGGAGAGAGAGGATGATGAGATCTGATAGAGGACAGTTCACGTTTTGACATATTGAAGGACCGTGTGTGAGTTTAGAGAGTGGTCATGATATAGAGAGAAGTTTAGATAGGGAGCTTAATAAATAAGTAATGGCCACGAGGGTTTAGACAGTTTCATATTTAAAGAGATATTTATGAACTATTGCAAGACTTGGAGCGGCTCTCTGCTTGTCTCTTCCCTTCTCATTACAGCCGAAGGGAAGAAACGAGGTCTACAGAAAAATGCAGACACGCGTAGAACCACACACGACCTGTTCATTAAAAGTGAATGTAAGACTTAGCACAAGTTAATACGAAAAAGTTCATTTTTACCTCCACCTCCAATCACTGCTTCAGGGAAGTATCCCGAACGGGAAGTAACACATCCTGTCACGGAGGCTTTTGATACAGACGCTGTGTTAGGCATTTCGATGAGAACTGCACATACCCAAAGCACCAAACCCATCTCTGTTTCAGGATTCCAAGTTGTTTATGAAAGAGAAGAAGCATAAATGCAGCATTCAGCCATTACCGTATTTGCTTGTTTTGTTTCACTCTGTTTATTTTTAAATTAAGGCTTGTTGACAGCCACGCTGAGGATTAGCACCATGCACGATTATTCCATCCTACTATTTCTGCATCCAGGCATTATCTGAGACCGCCCAGAGTGCAATGTACAAACATACATGAGAGTCTGGAAGTACAAATACAGACCTACATGTGTACGCACATTTATGTGTGTGAAATGAGGTTATGTAGCAAAATTCGAGAGTATAAACCCTAAAGTCAGAGAGAACCAATCTCGGTTTTCCTATCCATAAAATGCAAATAGTGGTTCCTTCCACATTGGACTGTCGTCAGGCTTAAATAAGATAGGGTATGTAAATACCCAAGAATGTACCTGGCACATAAGAAGCATTCGCTACATAATATCTGTTATTACAGTTGACTTTATATAGACACACACCAATACAAACAATTGTTAATGACTGTGAAAACAATAGTAAGACCTATATTTTAAGTTTATTTTATTACATCTGCATTCTCATTCTCAAACAAGCAGATTGCTCGTTAATATGTATATTGATTTCTCTCCCTACATTTCTTCGAACCCCTTTTATGGAATGAGAGTTATTTCTTGCATTGCCCTGACACATGATTCAGATTCCACATTGGGGAAGAGTCCAGAAGGAAGACAACTCTTTCTTAGATCTGACAACCTTTCTTTTTTCCCTTTAAAGAGGGGAGAATTTGCCTAACACGGTGAGCAAACATTCATCTCTGCCTCAGCCTATCACAGTGGATGCATCGTAATCCCTCTTCTAGGCATTTGAGACACTTGTATTTCATGATCAGTTATCTGCAGACAGGTGTCTTAGAAAAGTGCCTTGGCTTGAAATTGTCTGTTCCATCATCCTGTCCATGGAATAGTACACAAAAAGATTGTTGAAGGGGCACACACACTTTTCTTTAAGTAAATTAGGTTTTCTTTGAAAGGTGTTCTCAGTCTTCCCCCTGACAGGCGTGACTCCCAAAAGACACTGAGTCCTCAGAGATAAGTGAGTTCGTTCAATGATAAACGTGGGTCACCCTCTGAGCATCTGCTGGACCACCTGTGCATGAGATTTCCCTGAGTTCAAGCATGGCAGAATGAGAAGCTCCATCCCTCATCCCTGCCCCACCGTGTTGGTGCTCCAGGCCTGCTAAGGACTAGGTGGTACTCCGGATTCTCATGCATGTTTATAGATTGCACTCTGGGAAAATCAGAGTATTTTTTCTTCCGATGATAGCTATAAAGGCAAATGAATTTGTCTACAGAAACTAATAATGATAAAATATGACTGGAGCCCCTGGAAAGAATCTCAGGCCAAATCAGCTTCCATTGGTACTCAGCTATAAGCTTTCAATTTGTTTACAAAATCAGTTCAATGTACACAGTTATACGGAGAAGCTCACTTTCAACACTAGGGGGTCTTATTAGGGGAAAAGGTGATGTTATGGGTCCTAGGAATCCATTTTAGACAGGAATTGCAACATCTATGTGAGGATTGTATCAAAAATTGTACTTGCTGTCTACATGTGAATGAGTAGGAGATCGTGAGCTCAAGCAATGGCAGGAAGTATTTCTTGAACAAATAAGGAGTACAAAGAAGTTCTTAGAAGGAAGGCTTTGACCTAAGATGGAAGCATGTAGAATTAGGCCATGGTTAAATAAGTGAACGAAGAGACGTCACTCTTAGTTGAGAGAAAAGGCTAAGAAAGAGGTGATGTTTAGGAGTAGAATACTAATGTATATAAAGAGTAAGAGACAGGATCTATTGATGGCTTACTATGTGTCATGTCAAAGTCTACATATGTAACCCTACATCACTAGGGGCTGACGGTAGAAGTGATCGGTTCTTTGCTTCTGTGACTTAGGACTGGTCAGCTTGAATGTAAATCTGCCCCATTGAGCAGTGGGTTTATGTGTAGAGAAAAGACCAACGATAAAGGCAGTAAATTCTTACAAGTCTGGTTCTAAAACTTTAAAATCTAAGTTATCCTCAGCGATGGTCTTACAACGGATATTGTTGTTGTCTTCGACATCAGAGCCAGATTAATTTGTGGACTCTGAAAGGCATCACTGGTATAATGCAAGTCTACAACTTGAGGAATAAAAACAACCACATCTCTTTTAGTAATTTCATTTAATTACTCAAAGCCCTATAAATACGCATAAATAGAAATTTTAGTATATCCTTCATGCAGTCGTCCCTGACCTCATATCCTGCCTACTACACCCACATGAATTGTACCTGAGTCCCAGGAGCAGTATTCATTTCAAAGACGCACTTTTGCTTCAAAAGCCAGTTGGAAAAAGAAATGGTGAGCTGGGAAATCTGAAAACCACCTCAGGTCCCAGCTGCTGTTGTTTCTGGTGCTTCCACATGGTGTCACTGTTGAGAACTGGTCCCATGCAGCCTAAGTGGCTCTGCCCACTGCTGCAAGGAAGGAGTCCTTTGAACTGCTTAAGATCTCAGCTTTAACCAGTGTCATCCTAACCTTAGAATCCTATGGGTTAGCCCACTTTGGTTTCGCTTGTGTGCTCCGTGATCTCTGTGAAGTATGCTCACTGTGTTGGAATGGCAGGATCTGAGCTCTGTCTATCCCTAGTCACATTCAGCGAGTGCTGAATAGGTTTCTCCGAAAGATTTTTAGGATTTACGTTGATTCTGGGTCACCAGCCAGGGTGCCCTTCTCTCTCAGTATGTCCTCTTTGGGACCTGTCCAGAGATCTTAAATAAGAATATCTCAGTGAACCAGAGAGGGTCTAAACATAATGAATCACCAAAGGAAAGGGGTCAGAAAACTTTTCTTTGCATCAGACACCTTGTCTCCTATGTACATTTGCCACCTCTTCCGTAGTAACCCCCTCTGATGGTGAAGAATACTGGGAGGGGCAGCCCGCAAAATCCTGTCATATCCTTCCCTCCGCGCAAACGAGTGTCTGCCGACTTTCTTTGCATGGCAAAGTGGTGCCTCTCCAATAACTCTTCCTTGAGCAAAGAAAATCTACAAGTTTATTTCTGTGTCTTCAGAGGCAGAGCTGCAGCTAGTAGCTTCTCGGGCAGGAAAAAATAAAGGCATCAACACATTGTCATTCTACTACATGACTTTTCATCTTTTCCAAACCAGAAGTCAAGGTCCAGAATGTAACAAATAGGAATTAATCTTTGACACCTTTGAGTACTGAAGGCAGAGCTGCCCAGCCACAGGGAAGGGTGCTTGCTTGTCAAGTGTGTGTGACCTGAGTCAATGAGAGTCCAAGCAGGAAGAAATAGTTATGTTGTGATTTTCTTCCCCAAAGCCACCCAGGAGAAAGGACTTACTAACTTATTGCCGATGAGGCATAATTAACCTTACAGTAGATTGCGAAATGCTGAATCAGTTATTCAAATAATATTTATAGTAGCCTTTATTTCCATGCTGCTTTTAATCTAGACACTGAACAAAAAAGAAGATGAAGAAGAAGAAGAAGAGGAAAAGAGAAACTGGACCACCTTCTTAAACTGTATACAAGAATAGACTCAAAATGGATTAAAGACTTAAATGTATATCGCAGTGCCCACGTAAAGAGTCTGACAGCTGGAACTACATTGAAAACGGCAGGAGGAAGGGGAAGGGGAAGGGGAAGAGGAAGAAGAGGAAGAAGAGGAAGAAGAGGAAGAAGAGGAAGAAGACCCCATACGACATACAATATGTGAAATGCATGTGATGTCTCAACAGAGAATAGGAGAGAATGAGTTCGAGTCATCGAGGCAGGACTGCCTGACAATGGGACTGGTTATGCCGGTTCTCCTCCGAGGACGACTTTGTCCCATGGGCGACCCTTGGCAATGTCTGGAGACATTTTTGGTTGTCACATTGAGGGGATTGGGGAAGTTGCTCCTGGCGTCTCATGCGTAGAGCTCAAGAACGCTACTAAACATCCTCCAATGTACAGTACAGACCCCACAGTGGAGACTTAGTTGACCCCGAATGTCAAAGCTGCTGTGACTGAGATGTAGGCCAAGAGCTGGGAGGTGTATTCAAGTCACATGACAAGAGCAGACCATTTTAACCAAGAAATAACCAAAGGAAAATACCCTCCTACACGGCATAGTTTATTCACACTGATAATGCTGGGATTGAGCACAGATGTTGACATCAGGGAAAGTCTGGGGTTGTGTTTGGAGAGAGGCTGAGCCAAGGTGGGTAAAGGAAGTGTCAATTGCACGTGCCTCGAGGGGACAGGTGATAAAGGACAGGGGTGAAGCCGGTTGGGTGTCAGCTGGGGAGGGGGATGGTAAAACGAGAGGGCCACCAGTTCCCAAGCTCTGCAGTTCATGGCCATGAGAAGAAGCAGACAGGGCTGCTAAATATTCTAAGTTTTAAAGAAAAGCCTGCATCCTGAAATTTTATATCTTGACAAGTCCTTTATTTTAATCACTTCTTAACACTGCTAAGGAGAAAAAAAATCGTGCAGGTGAAATTTGGTCTGTAGAACTTACGTTTGAGATATGGGGGTCGAAGGTGCATGGAATTGATTAATTTCCACGTCTATAAAGAGAAGTGTTTGGACAATACGCTTCCCAAGTCCTTTCTCAAGTGCGGTGCTGCATTCTGTGACTGTACAGAGCAGATAACCTAGGTCGTCCTAGATTACGGGTTGTTGACATGCCGCATTTGTAAGTTAGGGAGGTCCTTTCCTTCCATCTCTGCATCTTTCACTCCATCTTTCTCTGTTCCTTCCAAACCCAACAGCCAAGTCCCAACGCACCTTCGCCAAGACTCGCTTAAACGAGGTGGAAGGGAGAGGCAAAAAGTCTCCTTAATTCTGGCTGATGTGTGACTTTGCCTAGCACTTTGAATATTATTAAGTGTTTGAATTTCTTCCTGTGTCTTTTTCACCGAGATGACTGTCTTTCTGTTTCGTTGACAGCCTCTGCAGGACCAAATTGACAGCTCTTTAAAGGCGGCTGACGAAAAGCAGCATTAATTAAGTCATTGCCGGACTGTAATTGTGTTAAGAAGTAAAAATCTAATATGAGAAAAGGTTAGTGAGTCCTCTCTTGTGTCAGATTTTCTACTCCCTATGAATATTAATGTGCTTAATGAAGACAATCTTTGCCTCATCAAACCGTTGTTCTGTATTCAGGTGCCAAATCCCCGTGCCATTGATTTGTTTTTAAAGAACAAATATGTCAGGAGAGAGTGACTGTCCTGTTTCTTATCAACATCACAGAGGATGCTTTTGTATTCCCGGGAAGAGTGTATAGATTTTGTGTGCGTGTACAAGCTCTTGCAATGGGGAGAGGGGCAGCGATCAGGTGCAGGCGAGGTAAATGAGTTACAGTAATTTAATATTAGTGTTGCGTTGGATTGCATTAGCTCCTTTTCTGTGTGTGTGAGCAATATTTATATATTAGCGGGGTTACGATCGGCCGTTTCAATGATAAAACAGGAATTCTCTCCAGAAAGAGAGAGACCTGCAGTTTTAGCATGGAAATGAGCTCCACGAAAGAATCTGATAGTCCTCGGCTGATGACCCTTCTCAGATAATGATGATGCGGCTGAAGGATGGATGCTTCTTAAATATGTCGGAGGTTCCGAGGGGTTCAGCCGCACAGAGGAATGTCATGTGCCTTTCTTCTCTCCTCCCCCCTGCCCTCCCCCACCCAGTCTCTCTTATTATTCACTCACACCTCCTTCAGTCAAAGGTGGAATCTCAACTCTCCTCTCTAGAATTCTTGGCCAACAAGGGGAGTAACTTTTTTTTGGTCTCACTTGGATTTCTCTGTTCTAGAAAGTCCATGGTATCTCGCTTCTGCAAATAAAGTCAACACTGTCAATCTTTTTTGCTGGTGTGAGCCAGTGAGTCAATAAATTGAGTTATGTATCTCACTAATTAGAACCTGTTAACAGAATTGGTTGGGCTAGGAGTAATAGGGAAACTCCAAAAGAGTGACTCAGTCATGAGAAGTGTTGTTTGCATGCACTACGCCAGGCTGATGTATTTTTTCCGCTATGGTTAAGGCTGCAGGCTGTCTCCATCTTTCCACTCATCGTCTCTAGTGTGGTTCTTGTCCTCATGGGCCAAGATGGCTGCGGGTGCTCCGGCCATCACGCTCGCTTTCAGAACGGTAATCGGGCCGCTTCACATCTCTCAAGAAAGAAGGGGTCCAAAATTTACGCTGAGGACAAATGTGCTAGGCCATTTGCCTATATTATTTCATTTAATTTTTATGTCACTATATAATGTGTCATTGTCTGTATTAGGTTTCTATCGCTATGTAAAAAGTAAACCTAAACTTGGTAGCTTAAGAACAATGCAAATTTATTATCTCACAGTTCCATGGGTCCTCTGCTCAGGGTGTCACCAGGCTGAAATGAAGTGTCATTGAAGGCTGCGATTCTCATCCAAGTCTCTGGGCCCTCTTCCAAGCTCACTCATTTGCATGGTTCATTTCCTTGTGGCTGTATGACTGGCATCTTTCTTTTCTTGCTAGCTATCAGTCAGAAACTGCTCTCACCTCCTAAAGGCCACCCACAGTTCCGTGCCAAGTGGCCCCCTGAGGCAGTTCACAACGTGGTGGTTTAGTTTCTCCCAGGCCAGCAGGAACCCATCTCTCTGAAGCATCATGCTCTTTTAAAGGTGCCTCTGTTTAGATCAGGCCCACCCAGAGTAATCTCCTTTTGATGAACTCTCAGGCGACTGATTAAAAATCCAATTACAGGAGTGATAGCTCATCGTAATCACAGGTTCTATCCATACTCGAGGAGAGGAGATTATCGATGGTGTGTAACACCAGGAGGTGAGAATCTTGGGGGCCAACTTAGCATCCTACTTACCGCACGGACCCTTTTTTACAAATATGGAAATTGAGGCTTAGGAAGACTAAGAAACTTGTCCAAGTTTTTAAGTGGCGTAGTCAAGGATCGTACCTATATCTTTATGACTCCAAATCTCACAGAGAGGGTTATATCACTCATTGTCAATATACCTAGAGTCCTTAACCATGCTCTTGATTTTGCACAATGTCCTTTAATCAAGGGTCTTTCAGATGTAAAACATTCATTAATTCATTCAAGAACCGTTTATTGCTGATCTCTATTTGCTAAGCACTGAATTGGAGAGACTCTGACACAATGGAAATGCGGTTAAGGGGTGCTGGGTCTCTCTGGAGCTAGAAGGCCAGGGTGTGAATAGTGACTCTGTCATATATTAGGTATATAACCCTCTGCAATTTACTTAACCTCGGTTTACTCATCTGTAAAACGGGAGTGATACCAGTGGGACTTAGTTCATAGAGTTGTTGAGATGTATAGCACTCAAGCAATATTTGTTGTTATTATGAAACATTTATGTCCACATTGTCTGTTTTTGATTTCAAACTTTGGAAGTAAGGGGTGGAGTCTGGAAGCCTTCTTGTTGTACTAGCGAGACTTCCATCAAATACCAAGACATATCAAAAATTAATTCTTCTTACGGAGGATGCTGGTAGCACATTTCTGCCATGAGGCAGATTTTCCCCATCTTGACACACACACTTGGGCGTTTGGAATAGAGAAAAAAAAAAAAATTGCACATTTTACTAGTTCTCTCCAAACACAGTGCAGACTGCTAAGCTGTTTCTTCAGAGGGGGAGAATCGAATTGGCTCCAGATTCCTTCTCGGCTGCCAGACCGTGGGAAGTGAGAGAGAATGTCAAAGCTGGCAGTTGACAAACAATGAGATTGTTCCAAAATGAGGAGGATTGGCCTAAGAAATATCCTTCACAAATGTTTTTCTCAGCTTTTAATGAAGAAGGAGAAAGGGAGGAAAAATTCCACAAATCCTACCAAGATATCTGGAACACTGGAGTCACAATTTGCAAATGTTTCAAGTCTAGGAAGGGACCGACTTTTACTGCCTCGGGGAGAAAAATGTTTGCATGGGCAAGTAATACATGTAATTAAAGTATTCTCCTAAATAGGGATGAACAGTAAGAACAGTACTAAGTCCCCTTGGCCCTGTCCCATTTTAGCCCTCCTTCGCCCTCAAGAAACCACTCAAGATTTTGAAATATGGCCTTCCCACCATTTCTGTTTTTCAATAAATTGCATTAGGTTACATTCCCTGAGATAATACATACATATAATCATTTTATTACTTTTACGCAAAACACACAGGAATTGCTTGGCGTTCCTTCTATTTTGATTTAAAAAAAAAAATAAAGTGTCATAAAGTCCACACCATTTTGCAACTTGCTTGTTTCTTTCAGCCATCTTTTGATGGTTCCCTCATGTCAATACATATTGATCTTGCTGATACCTTTTAAACTGCTAAATATCCTGTATTTCATTGATCTATTCCCATGTTGATAGAATAGATTGTTTATAATGTTTCGGTAACATAAACAGTGCCTCAAGGAACATCTGGTTGGAAAAACATGACAACTCTAGCTTGCCTGTCACTTTTCACTTTGGTCATATGGTGTCAGGGTATCATCTCTTAACGGTTTTCTGTTTTGTTTGTTTGTTTGTTTGTTTGCTTTTCTTTTCCAAATAAGCCAGTTGATAGAAGATTCATTTATTCCTTCAAATATTGTACACTAACAATATGGCAGGCATTGTTCAAGGCATTGGGGATGTCACATCAAGTAAGTTGGTCCCCTGCTGCCCTCAAGCAGCTCAAGTAATAAGTTCCATGAGAGATCCATGTACAAGGGACTGTGATGGCACATAGTAGGATATCGAACCCAGATGGTAGAGTTATAGAAAGTTCCATGGAGGTCTACGGCCATGCTACCCTGAACAAGCCCGATCCCATCTGATCTCGGAAGCTAAGCAGGGTCGGGCCTGGTTAGTACTTGGATAGGAGACCACCTAGGAAGACCAGGTGCTGTAGGTGTAAAAAATAAAAAATAAAGGATTATAAGCTGACAAGGTCCTTGCAATCTGTGAGGTCAGATTGCCTCGCCTAAAA
>NW_011888898.1:1126238-1143147 GCF_000151845.1 Pteropus vampyrus | reverse complement strand
CTTTTCGTACTATCGAATTTTCTTAATTCGTGGTATCCTTATATTTTCTCTACAGAATACATATTTGTTCCACAGTGTACATTTTAGGAAATGCTGCCATAATGAAGTAGGATATATTCAAGTGTTAGAAGTAGTGGGAGTAAGAAACTTGGATAAGATCAGTCAGGTACTTTTATGGAAGCAATGAATTTGGAGCAAGTTTGTTTGAAAAGGGACTTGGCTTAGCTGCAGGAAGAGGCCAAAGGTAAAGGTAAAATTAATCTATACATCCAGCTGCAAGCAGAAATGCCAGTAGGTTCCAGGCAGCTAACCTGAATTTATAAAACAGGCAAGGGTCTATATTGGGGAGTGGTGGGGAGTGTGGCAAACTGGGAAGCACATGCCCTGTTGCGCACCTCCAGGGGATTCTCATTCTTCAAGAAGGCGAGTGTGGTGGCAAATCTTTCAGATTTTGAAGACAAGCCAGAATCCAAAAATTTTCACCAAAATTTCTGTTTTTGAAAGCTGACAATTCAAAGCTAAAAGCACAATGGGAACCATATATAAATATATGTGTATATATGTATTATATATGTATGTATGTAATAAGTATATGTATGCATACATATATATGCAATATCTACAATATATGTTTATAGGTTGCTAGTTTACAAAGTATGATCTCTATCGTTGCTGAAATTATTTGATGTATAATAATAAATAAGATAATGCACCATATCGAAAATTACACTGATCTTGGGAGCATATAGCACCCTAAGCAACCGTGAATGTTTAGATTCAGTATCCAATTTGGCCAATAAAGCACTTTTCTGCATTTCCCTCCTCTAGTCATATTTATATTCACGCTATTTCCTTTTCTTGTTGAAAAAATCTAATCCACCTAAATGCTGGCCACGCTCTCCACTTTCCTGTTTCTCCCTTTTGTTCTGAGCTCACCTGGATCCTCTCGGCAGAGAAGGTCACCCAGGTGCATCCGGCCTTGGCGTTGCAGCTTGTGGAGTGTTAGCTGTGGGCAGACGGGCAGGGTTAGTTCGGTTTTCATGAGCAGCAGAGAGAGAATTCAGAGATTTCTCATCTCCCCTGACTTGTGAGCTGGGATCTCAGCCCTGGGATGGCATTTTGCAGGAGAGCGTTTAGGCGAGCCGCCACCACAATACCCTGACTCCAACGAGGGCACAGGACTCTCAGCCTCGGATTAAGTTAAATGAGTTTTAAAAGAGATTGCCTGCCCTGGAAGGGAGAACGAATCTCCATAACATTACTGGGAATGGTCCACATTGTCACTTTAAACTGGCACCTACACCGCACGTAGGTGAACTTGAAAACACACACGGGGTGATTTGAATGGAAAGGTTGACTATTGAACATTAGAGCCCTCTAAACATTCATTTTTGAGAATATTTTCTTCCAGCGTCTAAAATTTCCCACGGAAAGAGGAGGACATTTTGGTGTAGCCAGTATTACTCAAGTGAGGGTGGTTTGGCTCACTCCTGCCTCCTCCCCATATGCCTCGGAGCCCTTTGGCAATGTCTGGAGATTTTGATTGTCATATCTGGGGGAGGAATGCGACTGGCATCTAGTGGGTAGAGACCAGAGATGCTGCCAAACATCCTACAATGCACAGGACAGCCCACAAAGACTTCTCTGGCCCCAAAAGTTGATGGTGCAAGGTTGACGAACCCTGGCTCGTACCATGCTGATGGGATGCTGCTTTGAATGACCATCACACACATGGCGAGTTACCAACAAAGTTGGCAAAGGGATGACTTTCTGGTAGCACTTCCATGCTTGCCAGATCAGCCAGCACCCTACAGAAGGGCCTCTGCGTTTCAGCCTGGAGCTAGTCTTGACCTAAGTATCTTGCAGGAGATTCATATGGTGCGAGCAAAGGTGTAGCTATTACCTGGGTCACCACTTTGGGTTATTGCTTCTCTATACATGTGGGAACCAATAATGTTCTCCTGAAAAAAGAAAAAACAAAAAAACTGGGTTCTGAAACTATCATTTCAAAAGATCTCACTTAAAAAATCTTCGAAAAATTGGCACAGACACAGCATATCCTGCATTCATTGCTTCTTTGATTGTTTACTGGTATCTACTAGGTCAGACCCAACTAGGGTTAAAGGAGGCAGCAGCACACAGACAGACAAATGGAGTCGTGAGCCATAGAGTCTGGACTAGGGGTCAGCCAACGCTTTCCGTAAAGGGCCAGACAGTGAATATTTTAGACTCGCATGCTGGACGGTCTCTGTCACAATTCCTCAGCGTTGCCACTGCAACATTAATGCAGCCATAGGCAACATAACCCATCAGCAAAAGGGCGTGTCTATGTCCCTACGAACCTTTATTTACAAAAACAGGCCACTGGCTAGATTTGTCCTACAAGCTGTAGTTTCTCATCTCTGGACTGCCTTATGAGCCAGACATTCATCAGCTAAATACTTGATTACTCATATACTTCCCATCTGTCTGGTATTCGATTCTCCTGACTTTTTGCATGATAATTCCTTTGTTATATTTGGATCTCAGTTTAAGTGTCACCTTCTCAGAGAACTCCTCCCTAACTACTTATTCGAAAATTCTCTATTAGTTTTCTATCACACCACCCTGCAATATGAGCCTCATGGTGCATATAAACCAGATGATCTTGTTTATATATTTGTTCAATCTTTTGTTTTCCTGTGCAGAAAAGCAGAGACCTGGTCTGTTTTTCCACCTGTGTTCCCATCTTCTGGGACAGTGTCTAGCATGTAGCAGGTGCCATACTACTCCCCTCCACCCACCTAATAAAGAAGTTTATAAGAACGTACTTAATAGTATGACTTAAATTAGTTGCGGGAGGGGCAGGGTAATCTAGTTATAGACTTGGTTAGTATACAGACTATCACCGAAGTAACTACTAATACCAGTAGCTAACACTAATTGATGAGGATCATGTGCCAGGCACTATTCTAACCATTTGTGTATGTTCACCATTTTATGAAGAATTGATATTATCACCTATTTTATAGGTGAGACAAGAACTGAAAAGATCAGTCACTTGCCTGAAGTTATTAGTGAGTCTGAAACTAAAACTCAGGAAATCTAATTCTTGCTCCTAAACACCATAGTATTTGCTGCTTCCACCATAATCCGTACCCACCAAAAAGGAAAAAGAAAAAACAAAAACCAAAACCTAATTACACTAAAAAAAAAAATTATTTATTTGGTTACATTATTCTAGTATGGCAGAGAGAAGAACCTCGTACCATTTTAAAATGTGAATTTTCCCCTTTGGATTGATTTTGGGAAATTAGAATCCTGGATCGCCATGTGCCTGGGGTAAAACTGGGCGTGTTGCTGTTCCAGCTGGGGGTTGGGGGGTTGGGAGTGGGGGGTAGGGTTGGGGGTGTGTGGTTTCTGCAGCCGGGACAACACACTGCGGGGCAGCAGCGCGTCCTTCGCGTGAGGAGCGAATGGGGTGAGAATGTGGCTTTATGGGGCAGTGCAGCGAATGCATCAAATATTTATTGCCAAGAAATATTTATTGCCAATTACATGTACATGAAACAAGACCTCGTCCCTGACCTCAAGAGCTATCAAACCAGGGGTGGGGTGGGGACAGGCTGCTTTGTGGTGCAGCAGGGAGAAAGCAAGAGCAGGGAGCCTATTTAGAGGGGACAGGGACTGGTGCATCTGTCAGCAAATGTGGCCGAGACGGGTAAGATTATGACTTCGCGAGAGGCACGTGGCAATGGGAGAAGGGGATCCTGCAGGACTTGAATGCCGCTCCTGAGGTGCTACCTGGATGAGCCCAAGTGTGACCGTGTCTAGTCTTCACACTCGGAATCTAATAATGAGAGTGCTCGCTTGGCGTGAGGCACCATCCTCCTGAAAGTTTTACATGCCTCATTTCCTTGTGTTCTCCCAACGAACCTATTGTTGTTGTTGTTGTTGTTGTTATTTATATTATTATCGTCTCCATTTTCTAGATGAAGAAACTGAGGTTTGTTGTGTTCAATGACTTTTCCAAAATGATGCAGTAGCACCACGAATAGAACTCAGGCAGCCTGGCTCCAGGTCCCATGCTTCTAATGACGGCTGTGAGTACAGCCCCACACCCTGCCCGATGCCCATTTTGTAGATGGAGAAAACAAGCCTGAGAGAAGGGCAGCGACTTCTCTGAGATTTGAACCTGATTTGGGCCCGGATATTTCTGACGGAGAAGCCCATGGTCTTTTCCCTCGGGTATTATCTGTGGTCCCAAATCAACTTCACCTGCTATCTCTCTATGGGGCATCTAAGATAATCACCTCTGAAAAGAGGCAGTGGAAACAGACCTGGGTTTGTTTTGCTGGAGAAGAGACAGGGAGTAGAGATACCTTGTTGGTTAGATCCAACAAGACTTCAAGACTGCCTGGGTATGGCCGGGAGGCATAGGGAAGGGAAGGTCTCACTGGTGAGTGCCTAGTATCTTGGAAATGATATTTTGCAGAGATAAAGGAGATCATTAGAAGAGTTTGCAGAATTAAGGCAATTTTATTAGTATTATTATCCACCATAAATAATTTCAAGCGAGCGTTTTTCTCCCCAGAACTAGCTGCTAACTTCCAGGGGGGTCATCCCTCTACTAGTTACAGGTCACATATAGTATTTCGAGTCAGAGGGCATAGTATTTGGATCACAAACCGTGACCTCTTGTCTTGAAGACATATGCTCTGAATTTTAAAAGCCTTCCTCTGGAAATATTTAAAGCCAACCATTTCATTAAATAAGTCCCAGATATCCAGACAGTATGGCTGGGATAATACGGAGTTATTTATAAAGATGACTTGTTCTGAGATTATTATGCTAAGGAGATGGGAATCCAACCTTCTCTCCTCACTCACTGACTGTGATTGGAACCAATGTATTTCAGATGTATCGGAGAAGGATGAAAGGTAAAGTGGATCTGGAACCACAGGTACCCCGCAGGCCACGCTGATTAGGTGATGCATTTTATGTGGGTTACAGCCTTTGCTTAGGCAGCAGCAGCACATTCTCACCTCGTGACTGTTGAATTCTTGGGTTTAACCCTGGCTCGGTTCATCTTGTATAACTGAACCGTCTTTTATGTGGGGCTAGTGAATTCTTCCCGTTTATTTAGATGTAACTTTTTAAGCATGTGAACATTCAATGATGCTTATAGGTGAATCAGGATAGAATCCATTTTGCTTTCCAAACCAAGAACTCTCTTCATCTTACCTTGGAGCGGAAGGTCTGATCGACCACGCTTTGCACTGATCTTGGAGTTAAAATGTTCACGTACGTTTATTGGCTTTCTAGGCCTGGGAAGCCCCGGCCCCTATTTGCCATCTCAGCTTTATCCCACTCCTGTCTCTTGTTCTCTCTGGGTTCCAGCCACGTTACTGTCTTTCGCTTCCTCTGAACCAGCATAATTTCTTTCCGCATCCACTCTTTCCTGCTGCCTCCACCTGATCTCCATACCACCCTTTCACTGACGGCCTGATGTTAGCTCCTCCAAGAAGCCCTCCCCAACATCCTCCTCCTCCTCCTGTAAAATATTATTGCTGTACTCATTTCTTCTCTATAGAACTGACTTCGGTTAGTATTACATATGTATTTGTGTTATTACTTACAAATATTTATTTTTCCAATAGGCTACAAAGTCCCTATGAGCAAGTTGTCGAGGCTATCTCAGTGCTTACAACAGGGCTTACATATAGTAGTTGTTCAATATGTAAGAGAATAAATAAATGAACAATGAATGAGTAAATGAATGCTTGGTTCGTCAGTAGCCTCATCCCATTAATTATGATTTGGGGATATTGCAGGAAGGCAACTCAAGGTCTTCAGAACTCAGATTCTGAATTCAGATACTTAATTCTGAGGTTTACATAAAATGTCTACATTATTTTATGCAAGCATATCTTCTATTGTTTGTTTCTCAATCTTAAAAAAAAAATAAGTTAAACCAAATGTTCTGAAACCTTTTGAGATGTTCCTCTATTGCATAAAATCTATTCATCAAAAGCGTAACGTGCCATTGAAAAATCAGAAAAAAAAATTAATTATGGCAGCGTTACTCAAAATGTGCTTTGTGGAGCACTAATTTTTCTGGATGTTAGAGGAAAAAGAGTCCCATGATCAAGCACAATTGGGAAATTTAAAAAAAGATGGATTTTGTTTGTTTTAGTGAAAAACTTCTAGAGCCTTAAATATGCTAATATGCATAATGGAAACCAGAAAGGAGGATTTAAAATGAAGTGTTTCCTAAATATGTTTGACCACAGAGAATTGCCTGGTCATAGACCATCTTAGGTAAATGCCGATATGTGTAAGGAAAAGCAGGTTAATATTTCATGTTTATGCCTGCTTTGGGAGAAAGAACTATACTGATTTTTTAGAGAAACTCTACCTCTCCCACAAACCAAATTTTAGGAACTCCGTTCCCTCTCTTGCATTGGCCAGCAACTTTCAATTAAACGTCAACTCTGTTTTATGGATTCAACATCAATAATAACTATCATTAGAATGGAGGCCTGGAGTTCCCATTGTCACATTCCACATTGAGCTCTCTTTGGGAGTCGGGAAGGGCCGTGAGCTTAGGGATATTTAAGAAACAAAATCGGTGTTTTAAATGACATGATCGGTGGGGGAATAGAAGCAAGGAGAAGCAATATTAAGATCTGGGAAAATAATCAGACTCTGAAATATAGCCTCAAAACTGGACAATTGAGAAAAGCTTGCAAGGGTTCGCTTCTAGTAGAAAAATAATTCAGAAGATCAGATGGAGGGCATATGTTAACATGGGTTCTGATTAAAAAAAAACAAATAACTTCAAAATAGTTCATGTCCGAAGCCCAGAAGAATAAGAGCACTGCTAATATGTGCTTGATAAACTCCGTGTGAATAATATTTCTGTTATATTTAATGACTATCGGGCATGACTCATGAATTTGATGGTGAACAGGGTAGTTCTGTAGCCTCAGGTATTTTTAACCGTCTAAGCTGAAAGGGGAAATATTTAGGGTATAAAAAGGACATGAATTTTGTAATAAAAATAGCATGAGCGTTTGGTGCATGGGGTTTAGGTATCTCTGTGGAATACAGAGTTAAACAGATTACCATATGTTCCCTTCAGGAGCATTTGAAAAATGAAGACCAAATGTGTTTTATAGAATGATGTTCTTCATAATGCAGATAGCCACTGATTTGAAGCTGCGGCTAAAATAAATACGATACCTTTTTAGTGCTATTCACAGACACTAGTGACCTATCAATTTCCCTATCTCGGGAAAAGCGAACTGGAGGATGACAGCTCACTCCCAGAAGAGGGGTTGATATACGTTAAGTGGCTGTGCCTCTGCTTCTGATTATTAATTGTGGCTAATATAAAGCAAGCAGATGTCCCCAGACTATGCAGATGCTTCTTGGAATGGGGAGGTCTTCAGGCATCCTGGAAAGAGGCCCCGTTGCAGAGATTAGGTCCGGGTTTCTGGCTGTGTTGATGCACCTGGAGACCAAGCATGCTTAAGCTTCAGATACTCTCACATTTTGGGCCCTGGGAGGAGCCTTTCCAGTGTGTTGCCATGGTGATATGTATCTATAACATCTGTGAAAGTAAAATGCTTTAAGCACAACTGGTTAAGACGCTGTCTTTTCTACTCCATTGTCCCTTCTATCATACTTCCCTTTGAGTTAGGTGTCATCGGGATGGCCATGGGCCTTTTTAGGTCTGATTATAGAAAATATAAATGGGGGATTGATTTATTTGGAGGTTAATATGGCATATTTGTGTGTTCCTTTATCACTTTCATTTATAGTTCAGGCACTACTAGTCTCCTGGTGTAGAAGTGACTTCTAGGAATATTCCTCCACTATCTGTGTCAAGACCCCAGTGCTGTGGTGGGAAGATCTAAGGTGAATGGCAGCTCTGCAGTGTGAACTTAGGATACTAAATTGTCTGCACTACCAAAGGGCAGTAGAAGGGAAACATGCTTTGGCATAGAAGGAGTTGGAAGGTAGTCTGTGCAATAATACTCTTCTGAGCATCAGATATGTACACTAGCGAGTGGAGGATTTGAGTCTCATCAACACTTAATCAAATTGGAAGTTCTGTTCTCTCAGGAATATACTAACGAAGGCAGCCTACACAATTATAAATGTATCATACATTAATTCTCTTTTTTGATGAAAATTTAAAAGAATTATCATAATCCCACTGTTTAAATTTCTTGTCGATTTGACACAGAATACTAGCATAGCTGAAGATAACATAAAACTTAGAATACACTATTAAATAAAGCATCAGTGACAAACATAACTGGTGGGTCCAAGTCACCACACAAAAAACTTGAAATTTCCCTGAATTTCTATAGTTCGCATAAGGAAGAAACTTTCCAAAATTTGAGAACTATCTTAAAAATGTATAGCACATTACTGATAATGAGTTATAAAGCTCACATAAGTATTTGTAAACTACCAATAATAGAAAAGATCTCTAACAACCATGGTAAGGGGAAGACTGTTCTTTTTCTATTTTCTCTATAGAAAAATATTTTTTTAAATCTTTGTCATTATGAGACAAAGAGCATAAAGCAAAAAAATGTAAGAAAAATATTCTAGAGCTATCAGGCTGTTAATAACATATTAAGTCATTTTTTAAATTTATCTTGATTTATTTCCTCATTCCAAATAAATATGCACTCTCTTATCAAATTTTGCATCACTAATTTGAATTGGCATTTTTAAAAGGAGAATCCAAGTTGAATAAGTTGTAGGATCAACAGGACCTGAATCTATCCTTACAGCTGTGTGACACTGAATACTTCATCCGTGTCAGCCTCGGTTTCTTTACCTGTAAAATGGGGAGGTAATAACAGAGTGGTTGGGAAAAGAGTATTGAGAGGACAAGGCACTGGCCAAGAGCTCGCGTAACAAAGTCTGTGAACCCAGAGTCTGTGCAGAGTCCGCAAAGCCTGGGGACAAGATCTAAGGTGCCTTAGGAATTCCTTGGTGGTTGCCTTCGAGCTCTTCCTTCCTTCTTCATTCTTGCTCCACCTGGCAACTTCCCAGGAAGTAGAAAGTGGGAGTGAGGTTGAAGTCGCACTCCCGGGGGCTTCTGTGTTTTTTTGTTTGTTTGTTTTTTTCTGGAAAGCACAGTCATGGGAGATCAAGGTTTCCATGGTGGTATTAAAAGCAGCCCTAGTATCCAGACACTGGTTTGATGAGTGTCAAGAGGAAGAGCGTGGAGCGTCTATGTTATCACCAATACAAACATGGCAGGCATGGCTCTGGGGCCAGCCATTGTGCAAACAGATTTTTAATCAGGAATCAGGAAGTGGTTCTGAAGCCAATAGTTACGGGGGCAGCTTCCCGATTCTTGGTATTTCTGATGTTTGCAGAGGTAGCAGCTCCCTGGAAAGTCAGTGTGCAATTCCGGAAGTCACCCCTAGAAGGTGACCCTCCAGTCCTTCTAACGATTAAACGCCTCAGTGTATGACTGTTCTCTGCAGTCGAATCTGGACTGCTAGGATGATAGGCAGATGGTTCTAAGGAATCTTTCCCTTACTCTGGGTGTCAAGTGGGGAAAATCGGAAAGTTACTTCCATCTAAACATGGCATGGAAGTGGCAGGGGTTGCAGATGGGGCCTTGCACATTATGGCAGCTTTGACTTTCGTGACCAAGACTAAACATCATTGCACACCCATATAGATAAATAACAACGACCAGTGACTAGAAACCCAATCTCTGGAATTTAAGACTTGACCTCAAAGAGAGGGAGGAGGTGAGATCCTGGATCAACTAAGTTGCTACCACCTGGTGAAAAAGGTTTGACAATGAAATTGTTTAGGATAGAAAAATAAATGTATCTTTTGCACTCCTGAGTGTATGGGTTGATATAAGCCTACTACAGTAGTCCCCCTTTTCTGAAGGGGATACATTTCAAGACCCCCAGTAGAGCCCTGAAACTACAGATAATACCAAACCCTGTGTATTCTGTGTTTTTTCCTATACATACATATTTATCATAAACTTTAATTTATAAATTCGGCACAGTAAGAGATTAACAATGATAACTAATAATAAAATAGAACAACTGTAACAATACACTGTAATAAAAGTTATGTGAATATAGTCTCTCTCTCATTCAAAGTATCTTGTACCCTACATGCCTTTTCACTTAAAGGAAGCATTTTCTGGCCTCATTGGCATGTCTGAATTGCCAGCATCACTTCTCTGGTGCTTTGGGATCATCGCTAAATAAAATAAGCACCCTTATTTTGAACACAAGCCCTGCGATACCACAACAGATCTGGCTGAATGACTCACAGGCATGTGGGGTATACTGTGTGGATAGCTGGAGAATAGGGTTGATTGACACCTTGAGCAGACTGAGTAGTCAGCATGAGATTTTGAAGCAGCGCGAGATTTCGAAACAGGGCGAGATTTCGAAACAGCGCGAGATTTCGAAACAACATGAGACTTCAGAACAGCATGAGATTTCAGAACCGCAGGGCCATTTAAAGCTTGGGAATTGTTTATTTCTGGAATTTTCCATTATAATATTTTGGGACCACAGTGGACTGCGGGTAACTTAAACCGCGGAAAGCAAAACCTCGGATACGTGGGGGAGCTACTCTGTAGAATGAAGCCACCAGACGTTGGTCCCCGTGCCGGCTGTGGAGCGTCACATGCTTTCGATGCAAGTATCCCACTTCTCATGACAAGCCGCTGAGATGAGGGCTCTCATCATCTCTGTTTGACATCCGAAGGAATGAAGACGTGGGTCGGGCAAGTTATCTGATGGCCCACAGCGAATGAGCGGTCTAGTGAGAACTCAGACTTAGGATTTACACAAAGGGCGATCGGGAGAGCGTTTCCAGGGGAGAGAGAAGCAGGAGGAAAAGTCAGATTTGGGAAGGGCGCGAGAGCTGACTGGTTCTCGAATGGTCGCGCACAGCGTGCCTCTGTCGCCTACGAAAGGGGCCGCACTGGTTCTAAGAGAATCATAAAGGAAGAAGAGACTCGCATCTCTCTCTGGGTGAGCATGATGTCATCCCCTTTCCTTAGCCCCCAGGTCACGGTGACTGCTGTGCAGACAGACCCCTTTGCTCCCATCTCCTCCCAGGCAGGTGCTCTGAACAGTCCCCGGGGAGCATGGTTGACCAGGAGCAAATAGCCCACCTCGCCGTCACCTGTTTTGGGACACATCAACTCAGAGAGATGCTCCCCTGACAGCCGGGGAGAAGGACTGGGGCATTTTCCCTTTTCACGAGCCCCAAGCAGAGGCAGTGAGCGGGCTTCACCTCAAAGCGCTGTCCAGAGTGGGCACTGTGCGACTCGGGCCGGAGAGAAGCAAGAAGCAAGACAAAGGGGAGGGCCACTCCCAAGCATCCTTCCTGGTTCTGCATCCCACCCAGGAAAGGCTCGTGCCTCGCTGCCACTTATGCTCCCCTCGTGCCGGCTCGCTCACTCCTTCACCTGCTCACTCCCACTCTCTGCTGTAGCCCGAGCAGCGTGCATTTCAGACCCCAGGCTCCACCTGGGCGTAAGCCCAGGTTCAAACACTTCTGAGTCCTGCAGCCGCGGACAAAGATTTCACCTCTCCACATCTCAGTTTCCATATCCTCAACCGTAAACTGGGGTGGTTTTTACTCCTAGGGCTTTTAGGAAGATTCCAGGAGTTAGTACAGGTCAGGCGCTTCATGCGGTGCCTGGAACACAGTGAAAGCTCACGAAATCTTAGGGGCTTTTCCCCGCTGTTCATTTTTGAAACAATTGTTCCCAAGCCTCACTCATTTATATGCCGATTTCATAATTTTTGCCATATCCAAGAACCTTCCGTATTTGCTTAATAGTTTTATTTAACCCAGATTTTCCTAAGTAATAATATCAATGATATAAAGGATTTGATATAAAAGTTAATATTTTTTTATGTTGATGTCATCATTCCTTGAAGATTGAAATTAAAAGTTAACTTTACGTAGTCCTTAAAATTATCTCGTCTACCATCCATGGGATGGACATTACACCTTAGGAAACACTTGGGTGAATAATTGTTTTCACATTCACTTTCACTCATTTTATTATTAATTTACTAATTTCACTAGTTAGTTATTGAATTTCTCACTGAGTCATTCATTGTTTTTCAACAGCCATTTCCTGAGAACCTCCTGTGCTCCAGCCCTGTCCTGGATGCTGAAGGGTTGCGGACATCCCCAGGTAAGTCCTTGCTCTGGGGAGTTGGCAGTCAGAGAGGGAGCTGGCATACAAACGAGCAATTACAGCCCAACGACTACCTAAGCCAGGTATGTGGGAGAACTGTCGGGGGCCTATAGGAGGAGGATGGATTCCTTTTGCCTGGGAGAGTAGGTGCTCCTGCAGTCAGAAGATTCTCCAAGGGCACATTCTCAGCCACCCCACTCCTGACAACACAATAGCACTCACGACACAGTCGCTCCTGGTTGTTGCCGGGTGGTGGGAATGTCACCAAGGAGAGGCTTCCATGCTGAGCTGGACAGTGGAGAAAGTGCAAGAGGACAGGATTCTGTCTGAAAAGGAAGGTGCCTCATCCAGGCCTGCCCGCCCTCCCACACATATTTATTAAGCACGTACTATGACCGATACCGAGAACACAGTCTCTGCCGTCATGGAGTTTAAACTCTCTTGTGGGGCCCAGATGTCATGATACTAACAGTCACACGGAGCACAGCTCATCACTGTGCCAATTGCCAGGGAGAACACGGATAGAGTTATGAAAGCTCCAGAGAACACGGCATAGATTAGAGGGTTTAGGGTGTCACCTCTGAAAAGGTGAAATTTAAGAGAAGATCCAAAGAATGAGAAGGAACTGGCCAGGCGTGGGGTGAGAGTGAGGGACAGGCGGTGTTCCGGGCTCAGGCATCTCAGCCTGTGGAAGGCTTGAGGTGGGGTGAGATGAAAGGCTTTGAGAAATGCAGCCCCCTCCTCTCTACTGGTTCTTAGTAAAAGACCTAGAAGGAGGAACACAGGAACCGAAGCTGGGGAGCAGGAGATGTTCGAGATCACCTAGGATGTTGTAGGCAATGTATTGCTCATCTTTATCCTAAATGTAATGACAAAGACATAGCGGTCTCAGGCGGGGGAGCTCCCATCTCAGTTTACACTGGGAAAGTTCCTCTGGCTCTCGAGTGGGGAATGAACTGGAAAGGACTTAAACCTGAGCTGAATTAAGGGGAGGACATGTGAAAAAAAAGGGCGGTGAAAGTGAGGAAGCAAAGACAGAATTCCGAACGATTCTCTAAACGAATGAGTCGCCAAGGCGACGCCCTGGAGGCCAGAGGGCAAGGGCATTGTAGAAACCCATGTCGCAGCAATATTTCGGTTTCCTTTGAATTCCATGCTGCGGGAAGAGCGTGGGCCACTGAGCACGGCAGACTGAGGTTCACAGCCTGACTCTTTTTTTTTGGTGGCAGTTTGACCTTAATCTCTCGGTCTTCCATTTCTTTATTTACACAATGGGGATAACAACGGCACTGCCTTCAGAGAGTCATTGTAAGACTTAAAAAAAAAAAAAAAAAAGAATACATGGAATTTCTGGCTCATAGTGGGTGCTCAGTAAAATGTAGTCCGGAAGTAGGATTGCATTATATTCCGTTTTCCATAAGGGCCGCAGGAACCAAGTTTACGAATGGGTTTGGCGATGCATTCTAGAGGAGCAGCCATGCTGTAAAAAGATTCTTTCTGATATGCTGCACATTATAGTAAATGGCATTATTCATGGATATGTCAAAGCCATAAAATAGGAGATTTTGAGGCGATCACAGCTGTGAATGATTAATATTTTCTTCCCAAGATGCCACGAAGGTGGCAAGGCTATGTTAATTATTACATGCCCGAGCCCCGTCCGGCAGGCTTCCTCCCCAAGTGCCTGTTAATTTGCTCATATGCTGTGCAGCTGATGAGACGAGAGAGCTCCACTCAGAAAACACAGTGGATCTCTGGCAGTTTCCTCATGTCCATAATAACTGCTCTGTACTTCTGCGGAGGGAAGAAAAAAATACCTCCAATCCAACAACGATGATGGGATTTAGACAGAATGTGGCTAAAGAGATGTTTTGTCAAAGATGGTTTCGAGCTGCTCTTTTCTTTGCAATTTACTTATCTTTTTCTTAATTTTCTCCTGAAAATTTCAAATGCTGCATCGAAATCGAGAATACCTCATATGCAAATACTATCATCTTTGAAATTGTTTTCCATTGGTATTAAGCTTTAAATTTCTCAGAATAATCTTCTTATTATTATTTAAGATGTATTTTTACCTGTATCAATTGTTTTCTTTTAAAAAGCGGCTGCATTTTAGATATAAGAAAAGCTACTCTATCTCTGTAAATATTGGTTTAGCTTTCTGTGTTTTATCTCTTTCTATAGAGGATGTTGATTTTATACCTTTACTTCTAAAACCCCTTTTAAAAATATAGGTGGATTAAAAAAAAGAAAAGCAAGGTGTGTGCTCATCCTGGAGGTGAATTTGTGAATTTCTCTAAACCCTAATGTGCCCTTACACACCAAACCGATTCTTCCTGCAATTTCTGTAAATCTCTCTATTCATATAATTTCACTAGAATCAGTCTCTGTTGAAAAATCTAGTTTAAGCTGCCTGGCAGTCTAAAAAGAGGAAGATCTATTAATTTAATCATTTGTATGAATCATGTCTAAATGATCTCAGCAGAGAAAATGTGTTAGCCATTTAAATCCCATCATTACATATTATATAATAATTACTGCTAATTCTAGTTTGGATGGGCCACGATTTGGCTTTCCAGCCCCTGGAAGAGGGAGGATAGGATGACCTCACCGAGTTTAGCCATCTCCAGCCTCTGAGCCATCTTCTGTCCTCCCCATTATGGACTTAATAGCCACCTTCACATCAAGTGTCTAGCCAACTTAAAGTCTTGTTTTGTGCTCGTAATTAGTATTCATTTTGTGAGCGTGGAGTTCACCCTCGGCATGAAACGGGACTTCGTGTTAATCACCGCTGCGTCTCCCTCCCTCTGACTGTGATCCATCAGCACCGAGCGGCTTGCCCCATACCTAATTTTTTGCCCTAACCAGCCAACTGGCACCTCCACATCAGCAGTGTCAGAATTAGAAACTTTTGACAGATCTGTAATCATGCCGTTCTCATCAGCTCTGTGCATGTTAGTCATTTCATTTCCACATTCTAACAGTTAATATGCCTTAATTTCTCTCACTTTGTGAATATTTAATTCCTCCCTTTTCAACATCATTTTTAGGTTGTGTGAATCATTTTCAAAGCCTTTGCTCTTCTCCCCGCACTATCATCTGCATATTTTATGAAATGGCACGGTTGAGTCTCGAAGGGGCTCTTGATAAAAATGGAACTGGCAGCCTGCTCATTAGCTGTTTACCTGGAGCTGTGTGAGTCCCCGATAATGGCGAGCTCCCATATGGATTTGCATCGGGATTCTCTCGCAAATAACAACTCGAAGCTTTTCTCGGGAAGGTCCACTTGCCTTCCAGTGCCCTCCTCTCCTCATCTCAGATTGCTTCTCGGAAACTTGCTTTTGGGGGCTGTCCCGGGGAACGGTATGTCCTGGCTTCAGAGGCGGTTTAATTTTTGAAGTAGTGACCCAAGTGGAGACCCAAAAGCTTTAGCAAATTAGCACCTCCAAGGAGAGCAAAATTCCCCTGAAAGGACACATTCTAAAGGTCAGGTTATTTGACCTTCTGGAATTTCGCAGATGCCAGAAGCCAATGCTTTGCATTAACTATGGGGCCAACAGCCCCACTTTGCCTGAGGCTGGGGTTTCGTGGGGTATGGGACTCACAGTTTTGAAATTAGGAAAGTCCCAGGCTAATGAGGATGGGTTGATCACCCTCCCCATGACTAACCCCAGGACTTGCATAATGTTCCAGGCCTCAAAAGTAGATGAGAAAATCTTGGAAGGGTTGTGGAGATGAGCCTTCTTTGTGTTTACCTGGGAGTCCAGGGAAGGGCGCAGACCGCAGACCTGTGTGGATCTCAAGCTCAGCTTGAGCACCTCAATCAATTATCGTTATTGGCTGGTAGCCTGCATTTAAAAATAAGGAGATTCATATATAAAAATTCAAGATTTCCACTTTTCTTGAAAAACCAAAGATCTGGTTACACTAAGTCCCTATTTTTTATGGACATGATTGATCAGCTGGAGCTGAATAGCAACTGTCCTTTTAGGCGGGGCTTCTGTTTTCCAGTTGTTATAAAACTTTATTGTCTCCCCAGCTGGCCCCATTAACTGTGTACCTATCTTGTCTCAGTTTGCATTTGATTTTCTATCTCTGATGAAACTTAAGAGTGTTAGCTTTGCAGCAGATTGAAGTCTCGGTTCTATTATCTCTTAGCTGTCTCACCTTGGGCAAGATAAATAAACACACTGGCTTTGTTTTCTTACCTGTGATTTGGGGATAACAATAGTAGACTAGCACATACTATGTTGTAACAAGTATTAAATAATATGTACATTGAGGAACTTCATAGCAACAACTTAGCATGGTATTTAGTAAGTGTTCATTAAAAGTACATGTTCTTGTTATATTATCTTTAGTTTTACATAAAAATAAACTGGAACCCAGAATTCCTGGCGAGTTACTTAGTATATAAATAGAAACAATGTGAATAAAACAATAACTTCTTATTGGCATTAAGAAGTTATTTTATAACGCCTCTTGAGGGATGCCCAAAGCTGTTCCAGGCGACCACCTGTGCGATGAATGATGTCATTAACTGCCACAGGAAATGGAACAGTCCACTCTCAAGGTACAGATAAGCTTGCGTTCCTCCTTGCATCAGGAAATCCTCTAACACCTTTTTGAATTCAACAAACCTATACTTTTTATACCAGGTGAATTCCTTTGTAGTAGACTGTTTCCTTAAGATTTTCT
>NW_011888898.1:1093968-1124888 GCF_000151845.1 Pteropus vampyrus | reverse complement strand
CAAACGTTAGACCTAAAAGAGATACTGGAAAACAAGCAGACTAGGCAGAAGTTGAAAAAATAAATAAACTGGTGGCCCCTAGATCAGAGGTCCCCAACCTTTTTGGCACCAGGGATCTTATGAAAATCTAATGCCCGATGATCTGAGGTGGAGCTGAGGCGATGATGCTGGTGCTGGGGAGCGGCTGCAGACACAGATGAAGCTTCGCTCACTCATCCACCACTCACCTCCTGCTTTGCGACCTGGTTCCCAACAGGCCACAGACCCCGGGGGCTTGGGACCCCTGTCCTCGATCATACTCCATTTCGTGATCCTTCCACTATAAATTAAAATCTGTGAAAGCATATTTTTAATTAAAAATTTTGAATAAAGTTATTTTTAAAAGAAAGAAACCTAATAGACTTAATCAATTCTAGAAAACATTTTTTTTTACTTTTCACATTTTAACTTTTCAGAAATTAAGGTGCGTCTATAGTGATGACATGTTAGACGTGATGAAAACAGATGACCAACATTTAAACATGATGAGATTTTAATTCAGTATCTAAAAGATGGGAAACTCCTCACCCCTGGGCACCTGCAACTATGGTGCTCTGAGCTCTTGAAAGAAGGCCAAGGTGCTTAGGTCCACCCTGCCCTCCCGCTTCTGTGTCCTTTGGAGTTTGAGGAGCTTAGTTTAGTGTCTCCTAACCTGGGGCTCGAAAGATGTGTGGACTGACTTTAATATTTTAGGGTAGTCATGGGCATTTTATACAGAGTAAATTAATAAATTAAGTTGTTGGTTCACTTGAGTGTAGTAATAATGGTTAGCTCCTAATCAAAAATTCTGATTGGCAGGTAATGAGCAATTAGCAATTGTAATAAAATAAGGGGTGAGGGGCAATAGGGTCATTATGTGGTAAAGGAAGCGTGACAGAAGAGAGTGGGTCCTTGGGGTGAGAGAGAAAGGGGAGGGAAGAAGGAATTCTTGGCAGAGGAAACATTAAGAAATGTCACTCCAGGGACATTTAGTGACTTGTCCAAAAAATCACCTGCCTAGCTAGGAAGCGGCTGTTCTCTTGGCTTTCAGTCCAGGATCCTTTGCTTTCAAACTGCATTCTAACTTTGCCGTCCAACTTACGGAAGAAGTATATTCAAACTGCATCAGTGAACACCTTCTATCAAAATGGCTTTCAGAGAAAAGATTTCCCCAGTTTTGTCCGGGTACATGCCAGTAAAAGATCTGAATAAAAATGGCCATGCTATATCGTTCATGTCGAACGGTCCTAATATATATTTGGGGATACAAGGGTTTTGTACTAAAATGATTATTTCTCAAAGATTTCTTATATTACATTTTATTTTATATACTATAATGTATTTGGTATCTTGGAGATTATAGACCACTTTTAATTTCCACATCTGAAAATTTGCGATTATAATAAACTATCTCATAATGATGACCAGAGATATGGACATAATATATGGGAATATTCTTCGTGCTCCTTGAGTGAAAGACACATTATAAATGTGAGCAATTATTCAATATTATTTTTGAAAAGGGAAATAGACTATCCAGTTCTTGCAAATAAAAGATAATTTCGCAGAGGATGTTCTTCGTGTCACCTTTCTAGTCTTAAACACTTCAAGTGAAGAAGCTTCTGGGCCTCCACTTGTATGACTGTTCACAATCTAATTGATCTCACTGTCTGAATTGTCCTTTCTTAATTTCATCGCATTACTCATTTACTGCTCTCGCTGTTCAGATATCTGTGAGAGGTAGCAGGCCTCCCCCCTACCTTAGTCAATTAGACAAGCTATTGTTTCTGATTAAGATATCACATCCCAGAGAATAATAGCAATTAGAGTTGGAGCGGAGACCCCGTGGGTCGCACAGTCCACTTCCCTGCCAGCTCAGGAGAATGTTTTACATTACGCTGTAGTTTTGTGTGGTTTTCGTAGTGTTGGTTTTTAAAAATCCAAGTAACCGTCAGTGTTAATTATATCCCTGTCCTACATCCCTGCCATGACTTAATTTTCTACTTTGCATTGCTGATTCTCATAAATTGGCATTGAATGATGGCTTCTTGACGATATCATCTCATCGAAAGACAAGGACATGGTGCATTTTCTTTGGAGCAGAGAAAGCAATTGTTATTGTTGGGTTTGGTTTGGGTTTTGATGAGAGTTGGAAATGCATTTTATTCAAATATATTCCTTTGCCAGGGTTCCCACGCTTCAAAATGCTTGGAACACAGTAGATTAGGTGTTTTTTTGTTTTCTTTTTAAAATCAGGCATCTGCATTGCCCACTACTCAGAAGGTTCATATGCAGGTGTAGAGAATGGGGTCCCTAAGAAAGACACTGGAATGTCTCAGAAGCTCTTCTTCGAATCAGCTCTTCCTTTACGTGGGATTCAGGAGAATGGTCTCGTTAGGGAAAAAAAGTCTCCGAGTGTGGGTAATATAAGAAGAGGATGATGATAAAATTATTGTTATCACTATGCACTTTTGAGCCCTTACTATATGTCAGGCACCGTGTCAAGTGCTTTCCAAGCATTATCTCATTTAATTCTCATAGCTAATCAGAGGTAAGAACTGCTATTATATGCAGATTAAGAAAAAGAAGCCAAAGAAGTTTTAAGACCTTCCAAGGTCACTATACTAGTAAGTTATGGAGCTAAAATAATAATGATGATAAAATTTCATAATATTGATAATATTTGATACTTATAGTTAATTATACTTAATAATAATAATTGGAAGCCTTTCTCACCTTACAAGTGTCTATCTAAATGGGAAATGGGGCTGTGGTCTTAGAGTTATAGAATTTCCAAGCCCGTTACAGCATCATAATGATCTGCCCATTGTATTGTGTGCTACAATTTTACATTAAATATTTTCTTTGTTGAAATCGTATTATGTAAATCCACCTCAAGTAATTTACTAAATAAATGCTTTGAGCATCATCATTAATTTTGTTGCTTTTTGGTCACTTTACAAATAATGCAAGCACATGATTCGTTTTAGATTAAAAACAGTGCGGAAAGGAGAAAAATGATATACTGGCCCCTTTCCCTGCCAATCTTCAGCCTCTATTCCAAGTCCTAACTATGTCACCTGCCAACAGTCTCTATGTCTTCTTTCAGAAAGCTATTATAAATATTTAAGTTTATACATTTCATGAAAGTTTTTTTTAACATAAATGGGCTGACACTATCCATATTGTGCTGTAAGTTACTTTTCTATCTTAATACATAATCACAATAATGTATGTATATTGTGTTTAATATGCACCAGACATTGTTTTAAATCCTTTATGTGGATTAACTCATTGAATCCTCATGACAGCTCTGTGAGATACACCTTTTCTTATCCTCGTTCTACACATGAGGAAATGGAGGCAGAGAGAGTGTAAATTGCTGAAGGACACAAGTTACTAAGGAGAGGAAGCTGTAATTTAATTAGACCTTGGAGAGCTTTCAATTTCAGGATAGCATAAGAAATCTTACTCCTTTTAACTTCTGTATAATATTTCACCATTAATTATATAACTCTCCTAAAAGGAACATTTCCAGTATTTACTTTTCTGTTTTAAACTCTGTTGAAATAAGTAAGAATCATTAGGTACACACACTTAGGTGAGCAAACATTTCTGATTCAAATTCCTACAAGTAGAAATCCTTGGTCAAGGTCACCTACACTTACATGTTGACAGATAAAGTGAACCTATCCTTTAGAGAAGTCATTCCGATTTCCCTCCCATTCCCGAAGGCTCTGACAATTTCATTCTCTATCTTAAAAATGTCCGTTTTTTAAGGCTAGGGGGTTGAGCCTGTTTTCCGTAGCTCAGGTTCACCCTCATTGTTCACCCTCCTTCTTTAGGGAAGCCCTGCGTTCCAGCTCCTCTGATCCCTTTATTTTTGCCGATTGAGCCATGCCGTTCTGCACCTCTTTTCCTGAACCCCTGCTGTCTCCGCCGCCAAAATTCACTTCCCACCACCTTTGGTTGCCACACTCTTATTTACGTTTCACGACCCAGCTCAAATATCTTCTTTCTATTCCCTCCTATACAGACCTCGGCATCCCATTCTTTAGCTGTCACAGCAGCTCGTACTGTATGTAACAAGTTCAAATGCTGACAGTCACAGACTCTGTAGATTTATTTTCCTACAACTAAAATAAAAATCTAACTGAAAGGCCCTTCTTTCCACTAATGATTGAAAACTCTTAATCTCATCACCTCTGTCACTCTCAAATTAAACCTCAGTAATAGTCAAGATGCCCTATCTGTCTTGCTTGGCTCCTTGGTTCTGTCATTTTGGAGGCATTGCAGCGTGATGAGAAAGTCATCTGACATTAGAAGAAAAGATTCCAGGGCTGACAGCATCCTCCGGCCCCACTGGCCTCTACCGTGAACAGGCATTCCATCTGAAGTTTGGGGACCATGTTCTGGAATCGCCTTCTGTCCAATATTCCTACAGTTCCTATGTCCTTAGTCCTTTCTCCACACCTGAGCACATACCCTCTGCTCCTCGGCAGCTCGAGAACTCCTGGGTGGCTTCCTTACACCACACCGACACAGACAGTGCTCTGTGACACTGTCTTTGGACTCTGCATCTAGAGATGTCCCTCAGCCCTTGCTAATAGACTGCTTGGGGGCCTTGTTTCTCTGGCACCATGTTGCTGCAGCCTTGCACTGAATGGCAGAGGGCCTTTTCTAAGAGGCTTACAGGCAGACTGGGCTCTGCCAGAGGAAGTGAATTACAAGTCCTCTTGACCCAGAATTTCCCCAAACCTGTCTGAGCATCTATCCCACACATTCAGCTTTTCCCACCAAAGGTTGCTCTTCGTGAGGGGGGGAAAGGCAAGAGCTTCTTTTTCCTTACCCACCAATTGCTTTGCTGTTGTTTAAAATTCTTCTCCCACCCATTGTGATTTTTAAAAAAATCTTCCTTACTGGGTGGGAATAAGACTACTGCAACATTGTATATCTGCAACTATTTTTGGATTTATTTATGAAACAGTGTTTACACAGTCCTCTAAGCTCTAGCATCAATATTTGGGATTCTGATAGAACCTCCTTTTCCCCGCTCTGAACAAAGCATGGCTCTCGAAAATCAAAAGCACTTTAGCTTTCAAGGTATTGTTTGTTCTACAAGTTCAGCGAATTGCAAATTGGCTTTTTAAAACAAAATCCTAGTCTGTATCTACCTTCCTCTTGAAGATACTTGTGGGGGATATAGAAATGTGGGAAAAGGTATTTAAAACCCACCTATTTTAATATCCAGTTTTACCCAGCAGGGCCTGCGATGTGTTGTAGCAGGCAGCACACTGCATTGCCATCCTTTGCTTGCCCTTCGGACCTCCTCAAGGAGCATTTCTTTTATCATCTCAAGAGCAACCCTCTTGGCAACGCATGCAAGTGCTCAATTTACTGATAAACAAATAGTTCCCGAACTCTGCTTTGGGTAGGACGCTGGGCCAGGCACTGAAGATCAGCCTTGGTCAAAGTAGAGTTGTGACTTTGGTGGAGCTGACATGCTAGCAAGGAAGGCAGGTATTTACCAAGTCATTACGAAATTAATCGATTAATTATCGCTGTGATCATTGTTCTCTATTACTGGCTTCCCTTTGTAGTCGTGAAGGCATACTGTGGGCTTTCCTGGTTTATCTTCTGAGGGAGGCGCACTGGTGTAGAGCTGTAAAAGACGAGTGAAAGGTAGGCAAGGAGTGATCAGACAGAATGAGGAAGGAGAACACTGAATCAGGAAACGTGTCAGAAGTCTCTGAGGGATGGAGGACCTCAGCTTGTCCAAAACACTAAGAGAGGGCCCGTTTGGCTGTGGGGCAAAGAAAGAGGGAGCGTGATCTTCATGATAATTGATGAGTAGATAGAGGCCAGAGCAGACATTTCAGTGTTTATTGAATGACTAAACGAATGAACCCAGAGCAGGCTGAGGTTTTGATTTCTGCTCCAGGTTGAAAAGCATGGTTGCCTAGAGTCTGTAATTATAGGATATTGACTCTTACGATTATGCATGGTATAATCATAAAACAGACTAGATCCTGGGCTAAAGGCGGAGCCGTTGGACGTCTCCTACAAATCTCCACTGGTTGTATCGCATAGTTTTAAATACTTTTTGATCTTTGGAACTAAGCTGACATAGAGCATCCCCTGCCCCAATTTGGTGGTTTCCAGTTGAGTAAAGAAATGTTTGTGAAGTAAACCATTTAACATCCAATGTCCAGTGTCAAAGGCATCTATTAAGAGTATGGAATATTGGCTGAGGCCCCAGATGAGAAGAGGCTGTGTGCACTTTGATTGGTCCTTATCACTGAGAGAGCAGAAGGAAAGTCTAGGAGTACAGGCATCCTCAGCTGATGGAGAACCGGGATAAATGTAGCCAGAATTTATTCAGGGCTGGTAGGTTCCAGGCTGAAAGGTGAAACTCCAGAAGGATCAAACCCTGTAATCACTGCTTTGAGTTAGCGACCTGGAGATGTCAAGGGAAATATGGCAGATACCCTGTGTGTTTGGATTGTGGCAACCGGCCAATTGGAACAAGGATTTTACCCTCACTATATTATCCGATAGCTCTAATAAAAGTCAGATGGAAGAGCTAATCAGATCGTTCCCTTGGCCTGGGCCCTTTTAAATCAGAGAGAGGTCTATTTTGGCTCTCCATGTTAAGTAGACCCAGAGACCTGACATTTTGTGTTTATTTGAAATGATAAACTTAATCATGAGCGAAATGTTAAGAGATGACAGAACTGGCCACAGTAAGGTCACATTGTGTCCCTGCCAAACATAATACAAGCTCTCGCCTTCACTGGGTTGCCAATCCCTGCCACAGGGGGCCCGAGGCGCTTGCAAATGGGGACCAGAGTCTGTCTATGTGATAATTAATCCATGGCGTTCAGTGAAGACTGCCAAATCTGCCATATGGTAGTTTTATGACCTGGACTGCTGTTATCTCTGGAGAAAGCTAACATCATAATCTCATTTACTTGTTATCTGTGATTCGAACTTGTACATCTATGGGGTAAAAAATAAGCATGATAAGGAGGCCCAGAATTCCAGAGCCCTGAGATGTTACTACTGAACTTCTGTAGTAAAAGTGTGCAAGGAAAGGCACGAAACTCTGACCTGGGCACGTGTTCTGACCTCACACTGCTTGACCCTATGCAGAAATGTCACCTCTGTTTTATGGGGACTCTATCACACGTGTCACAGAAATACCTGACTTGAGAAGGCAAGAGGGACTGCCTTCCAGAAACATCATGGGTAGAATCACATTTATTGCTCTAATATTTCTTTGGAATATGTAGGCCAGGTGTTCTTGATTATTCTTTCTTCCATAGTGACATCTAGTTTGGGTGATGGACTTCCTATAGGACTTCCAGGGGTGCATTTAGACTTCAGTGAAATCTCAAAAGAATTTTATTGTGAAGTAAAGCTTGAAAGTAATTCATAACTGCGATAACAACAAATGACACATTATAATAGATGCTTACAGGGGCTCCACCGTGGAGAAGAGAGGCTGTGGGCTATTCCCAAGTCTGTGCACTTTGTGACAGCATCTTTTCCTCTCCTACTCAAGGAGGGACATTGTTAGAGATGAGGCTGGTGCAGAGCACAAGGCACAAACTCATATTTTTAAGAAGAGACATACATCTCTGATGTTCATTCTAAGTCAACTTAATTTCTATTGTGAGCCTTGTGGTAAAGACTGCCAACTGGAGACTGGGCAACTACTTTCCTAATATCTATTCTTTCCTTTCTTTGTGATAAATATCCAATTTTATTCAAAGTAATAGTGAGCTCAGGGAAAAGGCAACATTTTACAGCCACATTTGAAGCCAGCAGCAGCCATATAAAACATTCCAGTCAATGAGATTAAAAGTCCAACTCAGTATGTGGAAGTTAAAAATGGGATATCTGACTCTTCTTTGCCTTTCTCTTGCTTGCTTCCTCTCTTTTTTTTTTTTTCTCCTGGAATGTTGTTGAAATGTCTGGAGCTCTAGCAACCATGTTGGACTCCCACAGAGAGCTCAAGTTGGAAAGCTGTGCTAAGAACAGAAAGAAAGGAGGCTGAGCTCCTGGTAATATGTTGGAGCCATTATACCAGCCCCAGAATGCCTACCAACAGGCTTTATTTACATAAGAGAGAAGTATTTCTCTATCTCATTAAGTTACTGTTATTAGGATTTTCTATTATATACTTCTGGACCTAATTTATACTTCTGTTATATACTTAAGGACCTAACTGATACAATCTTTATTATCTCAAATGATGGAAATAAAATATTTCAGTTCAGGGTCCTCCCCTCTTATGGTTGTTTTTTAATGTTCAAGGAGGTCGCACAGGAATCAGAAGTGGGTGTGGGAGGAGTGTGGGATCTGGTCTTTGGTCTCTGCCTCTATTCTTATGGCATGTTCTGACTTATCTTTGCTGTCATCGGGCCCTAGGTAATCAGCCATGCAGGTTACAGCTGCATCTTCCTTGTTCTGACCACAGGATGGCTTTTTTTTTGTTTGTTTCGGTCTCTTGGTATCAAATTTATGCTGGTTGCACAAGGAACATTCCACTGCTCCCAAACTACTTTTGTGTTTGAAGGAAAATCCATAAAATTGCCTGAGGCCCATCTAACTGGATACTACTCGAAGAAACGCTTTTTCCGTCATAAGTTTAGGCATCAAAGACAGAGAATCTCATGATCCCACCATGTTGACATGGTCCTCAGCCTGCCACAGATGTGATGACCCAGGTCATATGTAGGCAGATAGAAGCTTGGACCTATTCTAATTCTTATTATATTTTAGGTCATTACAAATTTCAGTACCTTATAATTGGAAGTGATTAGCTTAGAACCTACTTCACCACAGTCTGTGATGTGTAAACGCGCACCATGGCTGATAACTGCCGGAATAAGATGTTCTCGTGATAACCTGCCAGTCCCTTCTTTGTCACTGCCTCATCGTCATTCAGTGTAGAGAGTGGACAACTCCTCTCCTAGTGCCTCACAAGTCAGAGGCGATGAGGATCTGCCAGCCCAGTAATCGCTTTGTAAAATTTTCAGGGGTAAAAATCATTTAAACCCCAAGAGATTCTCCAACCTGGAAGCTGCTATTCTGCCTCCTTTTAGTAAGCTTAAATCCAGATGTATTTCAGAGCCATTTTGGGAACAAGACACAGGAGAATGGGGCTGGGCATAGGCAATATATGTATTTATATGTAAATATGCATAGTTGTATATACATATATCTTATTATTACATAATAGACATATATACCTTGCTATTTTACTTTTCTTTTTATCTCCTATAAGCTCTTTTTTCAAAATATAAATTGAAGTCAAATTGATATATAGTGCACAGTTCTTAAGGGCATGATTCCATGAGTTTTGCCCAATTTATACCATTCAAGACAGAGAATATCCCCATAGCTCTAGGCCACTTTGGGGTGACATATTAAAGGGGTTGTGGAGAAGCCCTAAAAATGTGCACATGCCTGCAGCCTTTAGGATGGACGATGTCCCACTGTCAACGGGGCCTTGGGCTGCGGGTGTCTAGAAAGGAAGGTCAGGAGGTCACGGCTCACAGGAGGTCCTCAGACCCCTGACCTTTCTCTTCTTGATCTTTTGTGTAGTCATTCTTATCAAGAAGTTATGTCAGGCTGTTTTCCACGAAAATATTCTGCTTATGTGAGCCAGATCCTTTGGCCTGCAGTAAGTCACCGTCATTGTCCCTCGGTGTTTTGAAAACTGATGAAACCACTGATTCTTGGCTCTTTGTATGCAAATGATGAATTATAGATGGGAAATAGGAGAAAGAAGGTTTTCCCTGGTTTGCCGGTTTGAAGCGAAGTGGATTAGAGAAAGCAGAGCTACTCTTGACTATTTATTGTGACATTGCTTAGAAAAATTCAAACCCCAGAGATCCCAGATCCCAAGGGACATTGTTAGCCTTCTGCAGGAATTATTAAAATGTACAGAAATGTAGGCGCTGCACTTTATAATAATTAATCAGGGCCTGTTGATTAATAAAGCTCATTTTTTAGTCTCGATGATTCCAAGTATCATACAAAGGACAGTGTCCTTGTCATTTTGATTAAGAAACCAGACTTTGCAGTGGAAAGAAGTACAGGAGCAGTCGCACTTCCTCTGTCTCCCCATAAAATAAATATTGAATGAGAATATTAACTCGTTAACCTTGACAACAATTTGTAATTTTCATAAAGGGGAAAAACTCGCATATTCAGCAAATAAATCGCTGCAGGGAATTCAGGAAAACAAATTGGAGAGAATGAAGAATGTTACCATATGAATTCTGTCATTTTTATGGGCCAGAGTGATTAATTTGTTTGTTTAGGTCCCTCAATTAAGGCCACGCATAGTGTAAGGTGTTGGGAGCAAGTTAACTGTTACTCTGGTACTGAACAATCAACTTCAACTTCGAGTGAGAAAGAAAGGTCATCGGGGGGAAGTGAGCAACTTGGCCCCCAGTCCAGAGCCTCAATACCCTACCAGAACCACTATACCTGGGGTTAGCTGCTGAATCTGTAATTTCACTCTATTAATAGTTTAAAGCTTGTTTTAACAGATAACCCCTTTCACTGAGCAACGATGCCGGAAAATCATTAGGTGGAATTAGCAGTACCAGTCACAGCTTTTCCAGGGTTATCTAATTATTTTGAACTCAATTTAACCAGGAATGGAGATAAAATAAATAACCCATGAACTATTTACCTTGCCGATTAGAAGGCTTCTTTTGTCCATTAAAAAAGAGAGAAAAGAAATCAAAAGCATTTGAGGCCAGAATCAAAGCCCTGTTTGTTTGATTTTTTTAATTTTGAAATAATATTGAGGACCTAAGATACATTTCTTCTCTCCCATGACCTTTTAGACTCCTACCCCTGAGGATGTCATTTGTTGAGATATTTGCCATTATGCATGTGTTAAGTGTACTATTTTCTCCCAGCAGGCTTGCTTAAAACTTACTGCCTAGGGACTTTGGATAATCCTCATTTTTGTTTGTAAGGTTTGTTTGTAAGGTTTGTTTGTTCTCCTTGCCAGCTCCCACTGGCCCCTCTGGACAAATTGAAAATTTAATATGGTTATTTTTAATTTTACATTGACTTTTTTGAAGGAGAAACAAAAATTAGTATGTTTGTGGTATGGTGGAGAGAAAAATTAGGTGCAGTGGGTTTTCTACTTTGCTCAGAACAAAGTGAACAAGTGGCAGAAGAAACAATCCTTCAAGTCAGAGGGAATATGGGAAATTTTTCTACGGCACCCGGCTATTATGTCTAATCTGGCTTTGCTACTTTGTAATGACAAGATCTTGGTCAAGTGATTTTTCTCCTAGAGTTTATTTCCTGTTTTGGAAAATGAGGCTAACGATAGTACCTACATTAGAGGGTTGATGTCAGGATTAAATGAAACACTTTTAAAGTGCTCATCACAATAAGTGACACATAGTTAAGTATTCAAAAAATATTAGCTGTTGATAACCGTGATGAAGAAAGATGTGTTTGCAGGTAGAGAATGACAGAAGACTAAAAAGACAAGAGGAGAAATGGGATAGTTAATGGAGTTAGTCTCCAGGCGATAGGAAGAATACCAAGAAAGGAGGCAAGGAAACTGGCTTTGGATTTGGGGAGGCATCATGAAAGAGAGTAGTAGTGAAAACAGGTGCGTACGTTTGGAAATGAAGGAGAAAGATGAATGAGTCTATGCATTAGAATCCTCTTCCCAGTTACACGTTATTCAGAAGAACAAAGTCCATGCTGAAAGAATGGACTTAAGGAGTAAGTAAAAGATAAGAAATGGACATAGTGTGGAATGAGACAGGCTGCTGACCTGGAAGACTGGACAGCAGTCTAGGAAAAGCTTTTGATCTCAATAACGAATCAATGAATGAGTGTCTGTTAGAAATCTCTCCCTCAGGAAGACTTTGTAAGAAGGGTCATGTAAGACAATCATTGGGCACAACGATTCTGTGATGATATCAAAAGCATTTGGTCCCAGACAGATAACAAGAAACAAAAAAAATGGATGGCCAATTGCATTATTAGCTGCTAGAGAAAGCCATCTCATTGTGCACAGTAGGTACCCAATAACTATTTGTTGAAGATTGATTCTTAGCAGTCTCTAGATGTCTCAGTGATTGGGTTGGACAGTGGTTTTCACTGTCATTCTTGGTATTCAAGAGCAAACACTATGAGCAAAAAAAAAAAAAAAAATACACAAAGTAGTATTGGCCCAAAGTATAAATATTCATGAGTCCCTACTGATATAAATGATTGAATAAACAAATAGAGGAGAATAGAAAAGTATCCCACATAGAAGAATTCCAAATAATTTATGTAGATGCTCTGCACTCAAGGAGCGTCCCTCCCCACTCCTTACAAAGAGTACACTATGGAAAAGTGGAGAAAGAGAAACTTTATAGTAGAACACTTGTCCAACTTTACCTCAGCCAGGTGGTCCAGGCTAATAGCAACAGCAATGCGTGTGTTGTTAGTATATACCCTTGATAGGCCCGTGATGAATTACCTCTTTGGTCTTCCTACACCAAACTTATAATCCCAGTCTAATCACAAGAAAAACATCAGACAAATCCCATTTGGGGACCTTTTTACAAAATACCTGACCAGTATTACACGAAACTGTCAAGGTCACCAAGAATAAGGAAAGTCTGAGTAATTAACATAGCCAAGAGGAGCCAAAGGAGACGAGATGACTAAGTGTAATGTAGCATCTTAGATTGGGTCCGGGAACAGAAAAAGGACATTAGGTAAAAAACACTAGGGAAAACTGAATAGGGCATAAACTTTAGTTCATAATAGTCTGTTACTATTGGTTCATTAATAGTGACAAAGGTACCACACTAATATAAGATGGTAAACTGGGCATGGGGTAAATCAAAACTCTTTATGCTGTCTTTGCAATTTTTCTGTAAATCTACAACTATCCTAAAAGTAAAAAGGTTGTTTTTTTAATAAAAAAAATTATAATGGTAAATTTTTATAGAGAGTGATAATGAGGAGTGAGGCTCGGGATTAGAATAATAATATATAGTCTATGGGAAGGAAAGAGTCCATCTCCAAAAGGAGGATCAGAAATGTCAGTGTTTTACTGTAGTTCTCACTTTTTTCTTTAACAATATGATTCAAATCATGTTTAAAGTAATAGACCCAGCATTGTTAAAGTATCTTTTGATTGTTAAAGATTTTAGAGTATTGTCAACTTTTTGAATAACTATATAAAGCTTTAGTTAACATCCTTGTATATAAGTGTTTGCTTCTCTGATAGCTTCCTTTGGATAAATAGTCCAAAGTGGGATTGTTATAAAATCAAACATATAAGCGATTTTAAGTCTCTTGTAGAAATCGTGAAATTGCTTTTAGATGAAGAATAAATCACTCTATGATTCCACAGGAAATATAAGATGCTGCCCTTCAGTGGTACATATATGCTTTTGTCTTTTTTCCCTCTATACCATAAACTCTTTTCTGTATTTAAGGAATCTCCTTAGTTTTGAGGTAGAGGTTGCCTCCCCACACGATGCCTAAAATGGTCATATGCTTGCTTCTCTATGCTGCCTTGAAGCCAGGACATCCTCTAGGCACTTCCAATGGGATATCTAGGCCTGCCCAGTATTTGAATGCATGCTGGTGGTACAAAGAATCAAGGGGCTGCAGAGACATCTCCCTGGAAGCTGTGGGGTTCTGAGCTCCAGATCAAGTTCCTTGGGGAGCACTGGCAGGGAACTGAGGGAGTACCAAGGTCATAGGGTATTGAAGGGCAATTAAGCAGCAATCGTACTGGACCAATTCTGTATGCCATCTGAGGCAGTGAGCAGTGGCTGTTAGCCTTAGATGTAATTCTCTAGCTTGTCCAGAAATGTTGTTAGTGACCAAGTAACAGTACAAGAAATTGCCTTCTTACTAAAATCAGCCTAAATCCTCACTGCTGCTTGCAAGGAAGGCCCTATTGTTTATGGACAGCATCTTATCACACCTCAAGAGCACTGGGTATTAAAATAGTTTTCATCTCTGTTCATATGCCAGGTGAAAATCAGATACTCCTTTGTTTTAATGATCACTACTGAGTTTGAATCTCTTTACATGTTTACTTGTCAGCTGGATTTTGCACTCTACTTTTCCCCAGACAGAATATGCTCACATTCTTTCCTCATAGTATATGAAGCTGGAGAATCTCAACACAAGAAGAGCACACAGAATGATAGATCATGTCAGTTGGACAGGGGTTGTTACTTTTTCTTTCTTTCACTTTTTGGTATTTGCTTTTTTTTTCTTTCTTTCTTAATAGTAATAACTGGTAATATTTCTTATATAATTTCTATGTGTTAACAAATTTTCTAAGGGCTTTCCATGGATGCATTATTTCATTTGATCCTTCAAAATCCTATGAGATAGTCACTATCTGCATTTCATGGGTAAGAAAACTGAGCAGTAGAGACTATTAACTCATCTAAGGTTACCAATCTGGCAAGAAGATTGTAACCCAGGGAGCCCAGAACTCTTTTTCCATTTTACTAGGCTTTATATGATTTCTATGTAGATTAAAAATTACCAACTATCACGAAACCCTATGAAGAATGACCCTATAAGCAAATCATCAAAATTACTAACCAATCATTACCAGAACCTGCCTGTTTACTGAGGGTTGTTTTAATATATCTATAAGCAAAGGATTTCAGATTCTGCATTTTAGCTGAGATTCAGGATTTTCTGGAGATGAATGGAATCCACAACTTTTTATATATGTTTTTGAGATATTAAAATGAGGCAGTGGGGAAAACACTGAGGGAGGCAGTCACTTACGGCAGGTTTCATTGACTGATACTGGCGACGAGTTCTGTTCTGCTTTTGTTTCTCAAAGTGCTAATAGCAAGATTCTGTCCCTGCAATCCTATTACTGGTGGCAATGGAATATAATCAGGCAGTACCTGCAGGATAAGTCAAAAGATTAAATTAAGTTGGGATTTGAATCCCCACTAAACACAGAATCAAACAAAGATTAGATTTCTGGACCCCAGTCTCAGAATGGCTTTCAAGGGCTTCTCTGCAACAACAACAAAAATATATCATTATTCACTTTGACCATTGGCACGTTAAAAACAAATGTGAACAAAGAGAGATGAGGGAGAGAAGAGATTGCAATAATATGGAGTCTCAGTCTTTATTCCCTCAGTGTGTCCGACTCTGCCGAGCTTGTTGGTTTTTCTCACCGACCCTGGAGAAGTCGTGGGTTGATTTCACATTTGACGATAGGAAGGATTCCAAGTGGAAGGATGTATATTTCCACCCCTAGGATCCTGACAATCTTATTTTGAGCCACTGTTCTGCTCCTGAATAGGAAGTCAGATTAGCACAAGGCTCTTTGGGAAAAGCTACTAATAAGAGATTCTGAAAAAGCTGCAATTTAGCTAAGCATTGGCAGCAAAGATGTAAAACTCAACAAATTAGAGGGGAAGAGAGGGCTTTGCCTTCCTTAGCTTTTCCTTTCTCCGTTTTATTTTTTTGTTGGTAGTGATATTGCTGTTCCCAAATATACTATATGATCTTCTTTTATAAGCAGACCAAACTGTATGCAGCTGAATGTTGACAGCGATTGAATTTGAAGTTTGTTCATGTGCCCGGCATTCTCCCTGATGTGCTTCGATCAGGAGCACCATGCTTCTTGAAGACATCCTGACAAACCACCTTTTACAGCTCTTCCAGAGATTTCACTCTGCTTATGGTCCTGTTTATAAAGGAACAAAGGTGAAATCACTTTGTAAGGTCAGAGAACATGAAAACCACACGGAAGTGAAGGTTGGTGCCTCAGAGCACTTACAGATGTTTGAACATCAATAACCTTCAGAACCACATTTGAATCTGATAACCCCAAGAGCCTAGCTATTATATAATAAATATAAATCAATAATATCGGCTATTGTAAGGATAACTAAAATTTATTGATCACTTAATACATGTTAGGCATTCTCAGAACTTTAGATATATTAACTCATTTAATGTTTTTGTCTCTCATTTAATTTTAATAACAACCTGATGAGGCAGATTCAATTGTTAGATGAGGATGTGGGAATCCGTGTGGAGAGATCCACCTGCCCAAACTCACAGAGCTGGCAAACAGAGGAGCTGGGAGTCAAACCCCGATGGTTGCAGACCAGGTCCCATGATTCTAATGATTACATGCCACTACCTCTACAAAGGATGCTAAAAACCACGTTATACTATATATTCTTGTTTTCTGCCCCCTGTGTCATATTTACAATTTAAAACCAACAAACAATTTCCCTCTTTGGTAGTAGAAGTTAACATCCATTTATTTGGGAGTCAGACCTGCTGCCCGTTGTAGCGGCCTTATCCCACAATCGTTAACAACTTCTGCCCTGCCTTTGGGTTTCATTTCTTTCCCTTTGATTACAGGATTAGAAGGACTGTCAATCAAACTTCCCCACCACCTCTTGGCCAATAGATGGACATGTAACCCAAGTTAAAGAGCAATCTGAATCTTGAAAGGAAGAACTCAAAGGCTGGTTTATCCTTGCCTTGTCCATCAGTTTCTTTTCTGCAGTTTCATGGAGCAGTCTTGGGCCCTTACTCTGTGAGACTCAATTCTACAGTTTTCCTATAGATTTTGTGGCCCATTATATACCCTTCCAATACATTTCTCTCTCTCTCTCTCTTTCTCCCACTTCCTCTCCCCCGCTCTCCCTCTCTCTCTCGGTTTAACATAGCCAAAATGGATTTCTGTTGTTAGCAGCCAAAGAATCTTAACAGACATACCTATTAAGATGGACAAATGTGAAAGAAAAAAGAACATTTCCCCACAGGAGTCCTTGTGTATTCCCCAAGTTAAAATGGGGAAGAATTATTTATTAAGCGCTTACTGTATGCAGGCACAGTGCGAAGTGCTTTTATGCATTCGTCACAGATGAGAAAACTGGCCTACAGAAGTAAAATGCCACAAAAAGGAGATGGATGGTTTTGGAAGACCTCAACAAAACAAACTGAGTCTTTCTCCAGGAGCCTTACCACCTGCTAGGGTTTTAGGAGCGGTGGGTCACTGGAGTGTGACTCTAAATGAAGGCTGATCAAAACGAGCGACCGCATGTAACCTTTGTAATCTGCCGAGTGCTTTCCTCATAGGCTTTCCTTTAGTCCTTGAGACCGCACTGCAGGTAGATACGCTGACCCCTCCGCCAGAGGCACTTCTCCCCGGTCCTTGTTTTGGTCTCATCCCTCTCATCACTCAGGGCTCCGCTCACATGTCACCTCCTAAGGAAGGCCATCCTGACAAACCCACGTAAAATGCTGGTCCCTCTCCAGTCACTCCCGACCCTTCGTTTTCCTCCTGGCTCTTATGACTGCCAGGAATTATGTTCCCGCGGTTTCTTGTGTATTATGTTACCCCATTAGAATGCAAGTCTCTGTGGCGGTCTTGTTCACCTCGGTGTTTTCAGCACCTTATAACTGTTTCTGACACAGAGCAGGTATTTCCTAACGTTTGCTTAATATGAAAGAATACATTTTTATTATTTTATAATTCTGTTTACAACTCGGGAACTGCTGGCCGTGCCATGGTGATTAAGTTACTTCACCTTGGTAAATTTTTGTATTTTCATCTGTTAAATGGGGACAATAAAATTACCTCCTGTTAGGGTCGTTATTGGATGTAAGTGATAAAGCACTAGCTTTGTGTCTAGTTCCATCGAGTAAGTGTTCATTGGGAGGGGGAGGGGAGCAGACGCTTGTGGGAAGAAAACTCTTTCATCCACTATTTGGAGAGACTACATTTGAATCTTTTTTATTATTATTATTAACTCACAATACATTTGTCTCAAGTATAAAATGCAAATCATATGGTCATGGGCAGAAAAGGAGAATTTTTTAATATTGGAAATTTCAGGCAGAGTCAGAAAATGAAAAATGGAATATGTAAAATCTGATGTTTAACATCCTGTATTGACTTAAATTTACTATGTTCGGACTCTTTGGTTCCAAGTTTGGTTCCACATCAAATGAACTAAAGCACTAAATTCATATCATTGAAACAGCCAGGGCCATTCTGGCAGGGCTTGGTTCAGAGGCCGAAAGATATTGGCAGGATGTGTCTCTCTAAGTCGCTCAGCTTTGCTTCCCTCTGGGTTGGCTTCACAGTCGAGCAGGCCATTTCTCTCCATGGCCGTCCCCTGCAGTATTACTCTCACAGCCTACCAGTGAAGAATCCTGGTGAAATAAGAACACGTCTTCCTCTATGATGACAGGAAACGTCTCAGAATCGTGTCTCCTTGGCCTGCTTGCATCATGTGATCATCTCCGAACTGATCATGGTAGCCAAAGGAATGGATCGCTCTCACAGGCCAGGCCTGGGAATGTGTGCGAGCTTGCAGGAAAGGGTGGCGTCAACCACTTGAACCAAGGGTGGAGAAGAAATGTCCCCCACCACCCCGCCCAGCCAAAGGAGAACTGGGATGCTGTTACCAGGAGGGAAAGTGGAAGACCAGGCAAGGCAGTCGAAACGCAACTGCTGCTTTAGCTATTACTAACTGATAGCTCTGAAGACGGTGATTCTGATGGCAATTTTAATGATAAAAGAGAAGAAAGTGTGACACGGAGGGATAGGACAACTTGTGTGAGATTCCTCATCTAGAAATAGGGTGACTCTGGAACTTTTAGTGCAAAAACCGAGGCAGTTCCAGGAAACCGAGATGATTTGGGTTTAGCAGAACCATGCCTCAAACTCTGCTTGGTGTTGTCTTTCCTTTCATCTCTGACCTGCACGCCACAGTCACTCACCAAGCTTGTTCTGAGCACTCTCCACGGCTCTGAACTAGGCTGGGTGCTGGGATTCACAGGTGAAAGAGAGTCTTTTCTGCCAAAGAGGGGTGAATATTTAATAATAACACAGTAAGAGTTTTAATGGGGTAGGTTCATCACAAAATGCAATCCTATTGGAAAGTGACTTAGCCCTGATGGGAATTGTGTGTGAGATTGAATATTCCTAGAGAAGATAACCTCCGATGTCACTTTTGAAGGAGAAATAGGGTCAAGCCCACAATTCCTGATTTCAAGTAAACTGTCTTCCATTAAGCTGGACTGAAATGTATGGATGACATCAGCAGAAATATGGAAAGATGCTTGGTTCTCCCCGGAAGTGACCTCCTCTTGACTGATAGTTTAACATATACAACAGGAATGAGTATGTACAATAGGAGATCTGGACACAAACCTCAGAGAAATATGAATTTTTACATATTTCTGAATGTTCTGTCCATCTGAATTTTAGAAGACTGGTATCTGACTGTGTCTGATCTTCCCCAAGAAATATAACAAATGTCTTTGCAAATTTTGGTTCTAGCTTACTCTTGTTGAGCCTCCCACCTACCCCCATCCACATAGCACTGTAGCACCCACACCATAAGGGCTTAGGAGCTCTCCCGCTGCCAAGAACCCCCTGTCATCTTGGCTTCTGTCCAAGAGCAGATGAGGATGGTTCTCAAGACAAGCCCTAAATATAAACTTAGCCCTGAAACACACACACACACACACACACACAGTGTGAAAATTATTCTAAACCCCCTGCTATTTCTAAGAGATTGTACATAAAGGAGAATTTGAGTCAGGGAAAAACCAAAGCATTTTGTTTCATAAATAGAATTGGCGTGGGAGTTGATTGTTTTCTCTCCTGAGGGATAAACATTTTAATTTAATAACAGTCAGTGCCTAAATGTTCTTGATGTTCCTAGGAGGACAGGATCTATTCGCTTGCTGAATACTTGAGGTAAGGTATTTCATCAGAGAGTTACTCAAAAATACCAACCAAATTTTTCTAAGCGTTGAATTTTACTAATAAAAGTAATCATAGTTAGCAGTTAATTGGGAAATTTTTACGTGTGGCAGGTGCTGCACTTATTCCCCGTGTGAAGCTTATGAGGTGGGGATCTTTACAATTCCAATTTTGTTTGTGGGTAAACTGAGAAGTTAATCGACTTGCCAGTAAGGGACAGAGCAAGAATTCAAATTCAGGTCTGTCTGTCTGACTTCAAAGGAGTGTTTGTATTTGTGTCCATTGCCATTTATACAGCAGGTCTGTTTGCAACACCTTTCAACAGCTCCATCTAAGGTGGGACACAGATTTGTAAGAGAATAAGTGGCTTAAAAAGGAATTAAAATAGAAAAATGAGTTTACGTAATATTAAGAGGATGCTACCACAGATGAGCCAACAGACAGTGAGGTGGCCAGGCCAAAGAAATAAAATTATACATGTGAAAAAGTAAAAGCGTGTCTTCATATAAATACAGTTTGGTCATATTTGGGGTAGACTGCTTGTTTGTTACCAGACCTTAGTGAGGAATCTGGTTGCCTTTTGTGCAAGTATATGAAATAATAAGGGCTTAGAAGGGCAACATCAGAGCTGTTAAAGTTAGCAACTTCCATTTCTCTGCGGCAGGTCTGTCTCACCTTCCTCCTCCTGGCCTTGGTGCATAGCCAGAGATACCCCGTCCAAGATAGTTTCCACCAACCATTACAATTCAACCAACAAATAAGGGGCTAGCCTTTAATAACAATAATAATAATGCACATCATTTATGGAGGGCTTATTCTACGCCAGGCTCTCAACTAAGGACTTAATTTGTATTAACTAGTTAGAATCCTTACAAGAGCTCCATGAGGAAGGTACCCTTATTGTCCCTATTTTTTTTTTTTAGAAGAAATTGAGGCACTAAGAGTTAAATCACTTACACAAGGTAAGTTAGTATGAAGGCTGCGATTCAAACCCAAGAGGTCAGGCTCCAGAGCCTACACCCCTAACAACCATCACACCATATTACCTCTGGAGCGGGGATAAAAACACATTTTCTATAAAGGTCCAGATAGAAAATATTTCAGGCTTTTTAAGCCATATGGTTTCTGTTATAACTACTTATCTCCATTGTACAAATATAGCTACCATTGTAGTGCAAAAGCAGCTGTAAGCAATATGTAAATGAATGCGTAAAGCTGTGTGCCAATAAAACTTTATTTACAAAAAGAGGCAATGGGCCAGATTTCCCAACCATTGGTCTAGACCATACTAACCTATATACAATGTCTGGGATTCTTATTCTGTTAGGTAGGTCATTCTAGCCACAGTTACAGTAAAACATGTCTCGCATGTCTTTTGGCTTTTCCCCATTTTATTTCTTCCACTTACAACATTTCCCTTTCCTTTGTTAGGCTGATGGTAACATTGATTATGATGGTGATACTTGCTAATGTTGACTGAGTGTTGCTATACAGGTGCGGGAACTGGGGTAAGAGGGAGAAAGAAACTGCCTTATAGCCAGAGTGTGTGAGCAGAGCTGAGACTCAGAAACAGAAGTATCTAATTCCAAAGAACCTCATCATACTAATCACAGTTTCTCAGAGTGTGATTTACAGACCAACTAGCTTCAGGATTTTGGGAAGGAGATCGTAAGCCTGTGTTTTAACAAGCTTCCTGAGTGATTCTTAAGTGCATTAAAATACAATGAGCACAGCATTAACACCGTGTGGTCAACCACATCTTCCAGGATGCTCTCTTAGACTCTCAAGCCTGGATTAGGGCTGCTTCTGGGTCTCTCCAACCCCCATGATTATCCATTTTACTACTATTTACCCTCTATATGTAATTACCTGAACACTTGTCTATCTCCTTTATTAGTCAGTCATCCTCGAAGGTCATGAACAGTGTCTCTAGTTCACTGTTCTACAGCTATAGCCCATCATGTTGTGGGACCTCCATGTATATTTTCTGAATGAATGAATAAGTTAATTAGTAGAAGCACTAACTTCATGGGTTTTACAATGATCTTCATAACTACGTTTGTTATGTCCACTGCCTGGTTTGTATGGTTTTTCTCTGGATCCTCTTGTGTTCCTTTCTTTTGCTATAGATCCCTTTGTTCAGTTTTCAGTATATTTCGATAATGCATCTGCTCTCCCACAAAGTTTTAATTTTATTTTTAATTTGCTTTATGTTAAATATACCTGAAGAGAGCTACAGGAATATAGCTGTCTTATAGGGGGGATATCCTAAAGATGGCTTTATTTATATGTCAGTCTATTCATGAGCATTTATTAATACCTGTGATGATCCTAGCATGGAATTATTTAACAGAGTCTTTATCTTCAAAGGGTTTTTAATTTAGTTGAGAAAGACCCAAACCTCTGTAACATGGCAAAAAATGTATGTAATTCTGTGCTAAATCACATTATGCAGTTATATCTATTAACACATAAGTATTTATTAAACACTTATAGTCCCCGGTCCAAGTGTCAGGAATTCAGGAGTGAACAAACAGGGTCCATGGAACTTACCTTTTAGCTCCAAGAGACAAGACCGTAAACCAGACCGACAGCAAGTGAACAAGACCATTGCAGATGGTGATGAGTGGTGAAAGAAGCCGAAACAGGCTGAAATGATAGTGACTGGGAGTGGAATATCCTGGATAGAGTAGTCAGGAATCTCCAAGGTGAGACTTGAGGGGTAAGAAGGAGCAGGAGATGTGAAGAGTGAGGGCTGGGTATGTTCTGGGACATCTCTGGAGCACAGCGAGGGAGGGGGAATGGCAGGAGATGAAGCTAAGAGTTGCGGCTCATCCTGCAAGGTGACAGGGTAAGAAGCTGAGATTTTGTTCTATGTGTGTTGTAAAGCCATTGGTGGGTTTTGGTAGGAAATTAATATGATCTGCTAAATTTATTTTTAAAGGTAATTTTTTGCTGCTGTGAAAAGAGGATTGTCGAGAGACAAGAATAGAAGTAAAGGGACAAATTAAGAAGGCGGTCACAATAATCCAGGAAATGTTGGCTGGTGGTACTGGACATGGAGAGTGAAAACAGATGAGGGCTCTTTCGTGGAAAGATTTGCTGATGGTTGGCACGTGAGGAATGAGGCCAGCAGACATCTCAAGGATGACTTTCTGTTCTTCAGCTTGAGAAACCGGGTGGATGGTACCGCCATTCACCAAGACATGGGAGACTATAAGAGGAAAAAAGTCAGCAGAAAATTTAGGAAGTTCTTTTAAAGGCATATTAAGTTTGAGATGCATATGTGTTCATCCGAGTAGAGAAATCAAATATATCGTTTGGTAATTGAATGGCATTCAGTGGAAAAAAAAATCACACACGAAAAATTAAAAACTAGAGCTTTGATTAAAGTTTGGAAGTTACTAACCATAGATGACATTTAAAACCATAGCACTAGATGAAGTCGCCTGAGGAAAGTCAGCAGACAGGGAAAAGTAGAGAACATGAGAACCCCATTCTGAAACAGGTCAACCTATCGAGGTAAAGCAGACAATGGAGAACCAGCAAAAAAGACTGAAAGAGATAGACAGGGAGACAATGGAGAAACGCACAAGCCATCATAAGAACAATAGAAAAAAAGATTTGAGCGGATGAATGGGGTAAATAGTCAACTGTACAGTGCTGCTGATGGGTTGAGTAAAGTGAGGCTAGAGATATGAGTTGTGGATCTGGAAACGTGGTGGGAATTAGTGAGCAAGCAGTTTGAGTGGGATGATAAGTGTAGAAGCCTCAGAAAGTCGAGAGAACAGAGGCTTCTCTCAGAGAGCACAGAAAGGTGGATGAGGAATGGGTCTGCCGTAGCTTAACGATCTGCACAGGACGTAGGAAAATAGGGAGGGGAGTGATTACGCAGGTCCACTGAGAAGTTTTGCTACAAAGTAAAGCAGAGAAAAGGGGCTCATTTTGGAGGTTATGGTGAGGCAGGGCATAAGCATTTTTGGTTGCCTCTTATACTCAGGAAGTGGTTAGGTCTTTGCAAAATTTCTCCTGTCTGAGCGTCAACGATCATGCTACAAAGAGAATTGTTATAGCCCTCAGAAGCCAAGACATTAAACAATACTTAATGTGGTGCTTCTAAGGGCTTTGAACTTTCATTTGTCATCAATTAAGGAATCCTAACTAATGTTTATTTTCCTAAATTTATATTTTTGTCATGATGTAGCACATCTTCTACTCCCAGCTATGTATATGAGGGATTGTTTGGCTGATACCCACCATATATGCTTCTGTATACACATTCGTGATGGCCACAGGCACACATCCCTCAAAACACATCCGCCAATTAATTCAAGAAAATAAAAGGAAAAAAGTTAGACACAAAGGACCACCCTGTTTTCATATAAATCAGCCCAAAGAATGCTCACTTCATGTGCTAAAAGACCCTAATGAGGACAGCAGCCATCTGGCAAACAACCCATTTGATTGAAACAAAAATGTCAACACAAGCAAAATATGTGACGTTGTTGACCATTGACAGCCTGCTGATGGGCACCTATTTAGCTTTCAAAGCAGGCTGGCACATAGATTAAAAAAATCCATCAGACCTGAAGCGCCTTTAACAGGCCAGATTTCCCTGGGGGGCCTTTCTATATGGTACATATCATTTTCCAGAGCACTGATAGCTCTGACTGTCTCAGGCATCATTAGCCTAAATAGAATAATGATGCCGATGTGGGGAGTCATCTCACACATGTAATCTGGAGTGTGCGTGTGCGCCTGTGAGTGCACATTGCGTGGTTTCGGCTCTGCAACTTGTAAGGTTGTGCCAATTTCCATGGTTTCATTCGAGCTTTGCACTTGCTAATTATCTTCCTGCCATCACCAAGTCCCCTGCTGTAAGCACGCAGAGGGAACGGGTGACCTCGGTGTCCGTTCGCGAGGCATGTATTCATTGTCCAGAATCTCACTCCAGCGACCACCTTCTGCTAGGAAAACAGTCCTCGTGCAGTTTCTTTGCCTGATGAAACTGTTTCCATATTCACTTGGCTTCCTAATTGGCCTCGTACTTTTTTGGGGAAAAAAATATACCTGAGATGCCTCCAGCTTGGCAGAAGCTAAAGTGAGAAGCCATACAGATGTGGTTTCTGAAGGAGCAGTTGATTTGTTTCACACACCACCTACCTTCTTTGAAAATTAAAAAAGCTTGCCGACAAAGTGGCAATTGGTCAGGACCTTGGGAGGGCAAAAATACAGAAAAAAAATTAATTTCAAACTGTGAAACTCAGCCAGCGAGAGCTAATAGCCCAACTCCCGACACACAGCGTTCACTTTCCGGTAAATGCAGTGGAGCCTGGGTGTGTGTGCCTTTGCCGATTTTTTTTTTTTTTTTTTTTAGTGGGGGATATCTGTGAAGGCGTATGTCTCTCGCCCTGATTTTATCACTCTCACTACACGTACCGAAAATCATCGCTAACTTCTTAAAGGAGAGTTTGCAAGCCCAGTCCCTCGGTGTTTCCTGCACCAAGAGTTCCACCGTGGAGCAGACTGCAGGCACTCCCACAGATCTCCATAATGGTGGAAACAGTAATTAACCACATCCCTCGAAATGTTGGCTGAATGGCTGGCCCCTAATTTGTATACTTTCTGCAGAGGTTTCAGTGTCTCGTAAAATTTATTGCCATACTAAAGTCACCTTTTAAATTATGGATCACGGTATTGGTATGCTGCTAAAAATGTTCACAGCATTGTAATTTTATGCACTGGCGATAAACATGAAAAATGCATTTTGGGGTTGTTTAACATTAAAAATAATGTTTTGGAAAATAAATTTTAGGAGAAATTTAGTGCTGGGGAAAAGGACCATATTCACAGCCCTGAAGACACAGATCCATAATCCAAAGAGTGCACTGGATGGGGACCAAATTTGCATCTCAGCTAGGTCAACAGCCAGGTACCACAAGGGCTATCACCTTCACATGGGTTGGCTGTAGACGGGATCCACATCTTCCTGCCAACTCTCAGCTATCAAGGTCCTCCCCTTCCTTATTGCTCTCTAAATGGTAGCAGGGTTTATCTGCAGAGTTGGCAGTTGATTGCTAGGCACTTGGCAGCGTTCCAACAAATCACCTTGTTCAGGAACGAAAGTAATATGGCAAAACCTGGCTTTCTGAAAAGCACCTTACCTTGGGCAGCCAGGGGCAGTGCCTCACGAGCTTAACTTTACCTGAAGAGTTAATTCAGTGACTGGTGTCACAGCCATGGCGCTTGACTCTCCCAACAGAGGTCTCATTAAGGGGGCCAGTAATCAGCAAAGAGCAAGTCATCTTGAGAGATGTCATGAGTCCGAATACCTAGGTCTGCATCCCGTCATACGTCTTGTGAGACGTGTGACTTTGGGCAAGTTACTTATACTTTCTCTTCCTCTATTTCCCCATCTATAAAATAGAGGTAATGATACAACATAATCTTGAGGTCGTTTGGAAGATTAAATTAGAAAAGACATGTAAAGGTACATGTGCAAGGCACATAGCAAAGAACTAATAATGTTGTTGATGATGATGTTGGTGATGATGTAGGATGAGCCATCCACGCTGCATTACATAAAAACTATATAAAACAGATGATTTGAGAAGCAGCAGCCATTGAGCCTCGAAATAATGAATTTCCTTTCTATTTCACCCCTCCTTTCCCTACTGGTAAAATTCCACGCATCCTTCAAGGCTTAGCCTAGCAAGTGAGAATCTTCTCTGTGTAGCCTTCCTTTACTTCTCCCACTACCTTGCCAAGGAAGAAGAAATTGCTCCATCATTGAGTATTTCCATAAATTTTGTTCAGAATTCATTTTTATTTCATTTTTCACATTATAAAATATTTAATTGGTTATATGAGTCTTTAATATCACACCGTAAGCTGCTCTACACAAGGAATATATTTAATTTATCTCTGTGCCCACAGTGCATAGTGGAATTACATGAAGAGTTTGCTTACTGTTTACATGCTATTTAAACCTAGTGGGAAACAAATAGGAAAATCAAGGGGTCTTGAGGGTGTCTGACCTTGACCCAACCTGTTTCTGGGGTCTACTGAAAATCAGGAATGGCATTGGATTTCCTTCAAATTTAAGACACCTGTAGAATCCGTTAAGACACCTGGTCCCTCACTACATTGGAGAGGAATGTTAATAAAATGACCCCGTTTTGATCACTGTTGGTTTCCAAGTTTCATTTGGTTTGGGCTATGACTTCCTGGCATTGCAGGCTGAGAAAAAAGTTCACAAGCACAGATATGAACAAACTCTAGAGAAGGAAGATATATAGAAATATTCTTATTTCCTTTGTTCATGACACATATCTAAAGAGCCTGAAACATATTCCAAAATCACAGTAGCATTTATTAAATGAAATAATATAAAGCTATACAAATGATAAAAATGCCATATAGTAATATATTGAAAATCTTGATGTTTGGGTGTTGGGCCAGATGAAAAATGACGGATATGGTCATTAAGTTTGGGGAAGCCAATGAACATCATCTAATATCACACTCCAAACAAAGTGTGTGGAAGGTGGATTAACACAGTGGTTCTCAAATATTAGCACGTAGCAGAATGGTCCATGAACATGGTATGGAATTCATATTTCTGATGCCCGGTCCCAGAGATCGTTTCAGCAGGTCAGGGTGGAGCTGGGGGAAAATTTTGAGCATGCACAACCGAAACATGTTATTTATAAGTTTTATTCATGTGCTACTATGTAATATCATACACATTATTAAAATTCACAAAATAGAAATTATAAAAGTCTATAAAAATAAATGATATTGTTTACATTCCCAGTAGATATTCTTGGACACTCCCTGGGGTACATGCACCCCCTCTGGAGATGAGTGCTCCAAAAAGGTGCTTTTCAAATTTTATTTATTTATTTATTTTGCTTTCCAAATTTTAATGGGCATATAAATAGCCCAGAGTTCTTGTTTAAATGTAGATTATGATTCAATATGTCTGGGGTGAGGTTTGAGGTTCTGGTGTTTTTTTTTTTTTAACAAGCTCCCAGATAATGCTGATGCTTCTGGATTGGGAGTTACGCTTTAACTAGTGAAGGTCTGTGCAGTAGCTTCCCTACTACTGACCTAAATCCCAATGCAAATTGAGGTTTTAACTGATCAGGGTTTGGTGTAGTTGGTACAAAGAGGCAAGCTCCCAAAATTTTAATCTAGAAGACTTTCTGTAATTCTTAAGTTTTACTGATGTGAAACAAGGGAAAAGCACCCCAAATAAGCCTGCCTCATCTCTAGCCTTTTATGTCCTTTTCTAGAACGGTTCTTTCTGCTTATCTCTTGAATTAACAAGCTAGTACTCCCTGAAGTCATAAACAATGACTTTCCTGGATGCAACAGTGGGCAAGATTATTCTCCCTGATTAAGCCTTTGACAGGCAGCATCTTTGCAGCAAGCATCATGCCAGGTTTTATTAGTAAATTGGTCCTACAAAGTTTTTTCTTACCTGCAGATGCCCTAGCTCAGCAATCCTTTCCATAGATTGGAATGAACACATTTAAGAATGTCATGCCTGGTGGTACCAAGAACAATAATTAGACAAATTTATAAATCATAAGGAGATAAGTATAATGCACTAATCTGTAGAGATTATTAAGTGGAAGTAGGAAACTTAAATAATTAATTCTTAAAATCATCCCAAGAAGGCTGCGTTTTTCCTGATGTACAGACACTGCAATTAGGTTACCGTGACAAGACCATTTCAGATGAAACAGGAATTCTTCAATATGCCTATTTAATGGAGCTGAAACATGTTATAGGGAATGATTTCATTACCACATCCTTCCGACCCGAATGAAATCAAAACTCCAGGATATGCTACCTCTTGAGTGATTCCACAGCATGCCATGGACCAGAGACAGGGGTTGGTAGTCCAGAAGATCTGATGTGCATAAAAATCATCATCAGACATCCCATTAATGTGTTTTAATAAAACAGGAAAGCACTATACTTTTGCATTAGTCACCTGCATGTCACTTATAAATCAGCCCTAAGAAGCAACAACACCCTTTGAGAATATTGGAAATCATTCAGTGACATAGTGGTTGTGTTGTTAATGTTTAGATATTTATGTATTCCTTTTAAAAAAATTAGCATGTATTAATTGCCCTACCCAGCTTGAGAGGTCTTGTCTACCAAAGATGCTGCCTGTTGGAGCCTACCCGAGAAGCACAAGAGCCTTTATTGGGAGGCTGCTGTTTATGGTGTCCAGTGACCCAAGTCCAATACAGCTCGATCACTTTGGCAGGTCTTGTAAACTTCTTGTGGGCTCACTTCCTTCTGTGCAATGGGAAAATAATAATTATTTTCCTGAAAGATGAGATTCAAATACAATTCATTTTAAAGAGTTTAGCACGGGGTCCTCAATAGAATAGCAATTAATTGGTTTACTTCTAGATCCTGCATTGTGTTGCCCTGTGTTATTATAGAAATATTTCTATTCTCTCTCTGCAACTAGATTGTGTTGAGAATGCAATAGTGGTCAAAAGGGAAATCACTTTAGTGAGACAAAGTTCCCAATGTTCATTAAGACACATAAACCGAGTTAAGTTAGTAAATGTAGGTAAAATAAAATGCTTGAAAAGCCATCGACTGGGGTTGGGGAGGAGAAACAGGCCAAGCGGGGAGAGGGTGATATCACGGGATGTCTGCTGTAGTTTGCCTGCAGACCCGAGGTGAGTCCGAAGTACAGCCGGCCTCTGAGCAGAGAGAGCAGAGGTCTCCATGTCCCAGTGGGCTGCCTGTTGTCAACTCAGTCACCCTGGTTTCCTTAGCAATGGGCCCCTCTCTAGGTTTTGGACATAACAGTTAGCATATTCACTTGCCAGTGAAGTCAACAATAAGTAGAAAAGCCACAGCGTGTCGGACAAGGCCAGCTGCACGTTGGACAAATAAGGTCCAAGAAAGCATTAGGGTAAACCATCTATAACAATGGAAAGGACAGTGCTTCTGAGTATTTAGTGGCACTTGTCTCTCTAGCTGACTTCAGCGATGAAGAAAATAAACCAAGTAATTTGAACATCTGCTTTGCCTGCCCTGACTCTTAGGATGTCCACCTTTCACAGAAGGAACTGGAACAAAGTACAAGAGTCTACATCTGAGGAGCAGGTTGTCTTGCACATAACTGATGTTCAAATATTTGGTGATGAAATTGTAATTAGGACACCGGGTCACCTATGCCTCTGAGACAGTGTTTTTGAAATTCTCTTTTGTTAAGCCTCGTAATGCTAGAAGGCATGCCACCACCACCAACAGAAAAATCCATAATTAAATAAGCTTAGGAACGGCTGCTTTCCATATCTCCATATTAGATATTCCTTTTATCAGCATATCAAAAGATCTGAGAAGTTCTGCCCTAAAGAAACATGTTTAGGTTTTTATTTATTTATTTATTTTGGCTTGAATTTCCCAAATACAAATGAGCACAGACCACAATCATAAAAAAACTACTGACTTTGATTTATGGGAAGCTTATTCCCCCCGCTCTGTCCCCACGCCCCTCTCTCTTCTTCTGTTCTTCCCAATACCCGCCTCCCCCCACCCCTCCCGCCCTCTTTCTCTTCCTCCCTCTTTTCCTCAACACTTTCTCTATACTTTGAGGGTTGGGAGAGTCAGCCCTGTAATGTCCATTCTTACCAATACAACTTATACTGGAAAACCATACATTTAGGGAGGATTACTGCATATGGAGCCTTAATAAAGTGGATGTTCTGGACCTCTTTGTGCTAGCTTCCAAGCAGCATTCTGAGGGAGAGGTGGAAGGAGACATCAGAGCATACATCCAAACATATATATGAAGAAGAATGTCGTATCTTGTGTTAGGCACTTATTTCCTTTATAAGCAAAAGACAGAGCTGAAATCAGAGCTGGTATCTTCAGAAAGAATCAGAAGATGAGGGATGAGGTTGGAAAGTCCAATCGTGCAGGTGTGCCAGACCCTTGCTTTTATTAGATGTTGGCTGCTGATTCTAGGTTGAGCTGAGTAAATTTTTTTAAAGTAAGCTTTTTGTTTTAGAAAAAAATTGACATTTATAGAAAAGTTGTGAAGTTAGTACAATGTGTTCCCACAGGCCCC
>NW_011888898.1:1077141-1093918 GCF_000151845.1 Pteropus vampyrus | reverse complement strand
TTATTCCCCCCGCTCTGTCCCCACGCCCCTCTCTCTTCTTCTGTTCTTCCCAATACCCGCCTCCCCCCACCCCTCCCGCCCTCTTTCTCTTCCTCCCTCTTTTCCTCAACACTTTCTCTATACTTTGAGGGTTGGGAGAGTCAGCCCTGTAATGTCCATTCTTACCAATACAACTTATACTGGAAAACCATACATTTAGGGAGGATTACTGCATATGGAGCCTTAATAAAGTGGATGTTCTGGACCTCTTTGTGCTAGCTTCCAAGCAGCATTCTGAGGGAGAGGTGGAAGGAGACATCAGAGCATACATCCAAACATATATATGAAGAAGAATGTCGTATCTCGTGTTAGGCACTTATTTCCTTTATAAGCAAAAGACAGAGCTGAAATCAGAGCTGGTATCTTCAGAAAGAATCAGAAGATGAGGGATGAGGTCGGAAAGTCCAATCGTGCAGGTGTGCCAGACCCTTGCTTTTATTAGATGTTGGCTGCTGATTCTAGGTTGAGCTGAGTAAATTTTTTTAAAGTAAGCTTTTTGTTTTAGAAAAAAATTGACATTTATAGAAAAGTTGTGAAGTTAGTACAATGTGTTCCCACAGGCCCCCACACCCAGTTTCCCCTGCGTACGTTTGTCACAATTAATGAACAATCTTATACATTACTGTTAGTTAAAGTCAATAGTTAATTTGGAGCCCCTTAGGTTTTCCCTAATGTCCTTCTTCCCTTCCAGGATCCCGTCCAGGACACCACATTACACTCGGTTGTCATGACTCCTTGGGGTCCTCCTGGCTGTGACAGTTTCTCAGACTTTCCTTGCTTTCGATGATCTTGACAGTTTTGAGGAATACTGATTAGGTATTTTGCAGAATGTTCTCTCATTGAGATTTTTTAATGTTTTTCTCACTACGAGGCTGGGGTTACGTGTTTTGCGGAGGAAGCGACCACAGAGGTGAAGTGCCATTTTCATCACATCAGATCAAGAGTACATGCTATCAGTCTGGCTTACCCTGTTGACACTGATCTTGAACATTTGGCTTAGGTAGCGTTTGCCAGGTTTCTCGACCATAAAGTAACTCTTCCCCCACTCTCCACTCTGGATAGCCCAGGCCCAAGGAGCAAGGAGCTTTGCTCCACTTCCTTGAGGGTAGAGTATAGAAATTATTTAGAGTTCTTCCACGTGAAAGATCGGTCACTTCTTTCCCATTTGTGTGTGTGTGTGTGTGTATGTATGTATGTATATATTTATTTATCCATCCACTCATGTATTATATCAGAATGGTTATTTATTTTATACTTTGGGTTATAATCCAATACTACTTAATTTATTTTGTTGCTTAACACATCCTAACTATGGCCACGGGACTGGAGGGGGCTACAGTGGGGCGGACTCCCTATCCCTGACTGGGTTGGGGTCTGGCAGAGTCTTTTCTCCCAAAGAGTAAGCCATCACTATGAAGGGCATGCTGGGCTCATTTTACAATGATCGCTGTTCTCTTCCCCCAGCCACAGCCAGGAGAGACTCTTTCACGGGTCTTCAGCATGAGAACCTGTTGTTCTTCTGGTGTTTCTACCAGTTTCTGGCTCCTGAAGCTTTTTCTTAGGGGTAAAGAGATCTCACCTTTGACTCTGCATTGCCCGTCTCTCCAGATTTCATGGTGGTCATTTGCCCTGTGAAGTCAGGGTCCAAAATTAGTTCGTTTTTAATTTGTCCAGGTTTTGCTTGCGGTAGGGATGGCAATGATGATTTCCAAGCTCTTTACATATCAAAGCTGAAACTGGAAGTCCGGCTACGTGTATTTGTATTTTCTAAACATGAAAATGATCATGTAAGAGAATATGAGTTCGTCAGAATGAACTTATTGCATGCGTTAGCACAGGACAAAGTGTCTTCTGCCATGCCACGAAAGATGGTGAACCGGTAGCACTGTTAAACTGCACACTGAAAAATCACAGAAACAGCAAAGGAGAGGGCCATATCTCTATGCCCATGGCTACTTCAGAAGAAAATGTGTTATCATGTGTCCCGGCCGGGTTTCAAATGTGCATGAAAGCAGGTAATGCAATTTGATGACCTTCTGTAGCACCAGTGACTTACACCTAAGCCCGGAATTTGGGAAAAGATACTGGGCCAATCAAGAGGTGGTAGAAATAAATATGCCACCTGTACAAGGGGCAGATATTGCTCTTCTGAATTTGCTCTTCCTGCTGACTTAAACAGTCGTAGATGTGGAATAAAACATGGACTCTAGAAATTTCCTAGAAAAAAAATATGACTTTGTAGTTGGGAAGGGTGCAGCATTAAATGGCGAGCTCATTTTATTATCATGATTACTGAGGTTTCTCCTAGGTTCCAATACTTTGAAAATTATTTTCTATTTTTTTTCCACATCCACATGCCTCTTATACTAGTGGTCCCTTAATGTTTTTCTCTAAGTTTCTTCTAAGGCTCTTTAAACTCAGATATACTTACTTAAATGTGAGCTCATACCTCAAGACTTTGATGCTCTAGTTAGACGGCTTATTATACGTTTTCTATTATATATTTTTACGTAAAGAACGTAAAGGTGAAGTACATCCACAGATGTACTGCCTAAATATCACCCAGTATTTTAACAGTGATGCAAAACTTAGAAAAGCAGAAGATAAGTGGTAGCAGATTATTTAGTTGAGGGCAAAGGCTCAAGAGAGTGGACGACAAGACAGGCACTTTTAATGCGTGGATATAGAGACCAGAGAAAAAAATAGTACTGTCAATATTAGCTTGCTTGATTGGAGCTTCAGTGTATATCTTGGGGAGAGTTGAGTTGAGGTGTCCCCAGTTGAGATGGGATCAATGTGCAGATCTCCATGCTGCTCCATGTATGTGGAAAAGGTCATGAAAGGGAGACTTGAGTAAACTTTCCTTTCCTTACGATTTTGTCCGAAGCTCCTCATGCTAGGGTCTCGGAGACGGTACTAGGACAGCTGTGAAGAACCAGAGAACTTCCTCCTGTTATAACAAAGACGTGAATGGGAATTAAAAGCATAAAGAGATTTGGGTTAAGATTCTCTGCCCCTTTTTGGTCTTTCAAAACTGGGCTCTAAGCTCAGTTTTTTTGTGAGCTCTTGGTTTTCCTGCTAGCAAACCTGAGTTACCAAGAGTCTATGACTCTCCATTTCTTTTCTGTTCAATAAATATTTATTGAGTACCTTCCATCTCTTAGGTTTTGTGATAGATGCCAATTATACTACGGTGAAAAAGACAGACATTGTAGTTCATGCTATTTTGGAAGTTATAGTAAGAAAGACATGATAAATAATATTTTCTCTTCTAAGATGACAGGCTGAGGACATGCTTCATATCCAATATTTCTGCATTAGACCCATAGAAATGGTGTAGGAAAAAATATTTTTTAAAGAAATGAAATATGTAGTCTCATATAAAGATAAGAAATAGTTTGCTCTTCAGACTGGATGTCCATCATGGGTGCTCTAGGCCCAAAGGTGGCAAAGGGGGGGGAGTGACTAGATCAACGAAAAAATGTTGTAAAATAACCTTAGTAAAGAAAATGAGGGAAGATGGGGAAGAGTGTTCTAGGCAGAAGGAACGGCCTACACGAAGGCTCAGAGACAAGAGGGAATGTGACTCCTTGGAGGCACTGAACGTCCTCTTGTGTATCTGGAGTAGGAAACAGGAAGAGATAGTTGAGAGGTGACCTTAGCATGGTGGGGAGAGGCTAGTTTGTAGACCTTTTAAATCATGTTTAAAATCTAGACTTATCCTGGGACAACCGTATGTAATTTAAGGACTTTAATCAAAGAAATGAGAATGGCCTTGATTGACCTGTGACCAAAGATCATGCGTTAGCAAACTTTTTCTGTGAAGGACCAGACGGAAAATATTTTAGGCTTTTTGAATTATAAATTCTCTGCACAACTATTAAATTATGCCATCGTGGGATGAAAGCAGCTGCGAACAATACATAAATGAGTGTGAATATGTTCCCCAAAAGCTTTATTTATTAAAACAGGTAGTGGGCCACATCTGGCCAGTGGGCCACAGTTTGTTAACCCTCGATATAGAAGCAGTAAAACCAGAAAGAAAAGAAAAGCGAATAAACTTCTTAACTCAGTTGCTTTAACTTAGTTAACTGATGATGCAGAAAGCTTTTTTCAAATTCTTTTTCTTTTTCTTTTTTACTGAATCTGAAACGACTTGCATCAAAAAGGTTGGAATTGTGATTTTGTTTTTTAATTTCTTATGGTGACAAGTTTAAAACTGGGGAAAATCTTGCATTCTATATCTTAGTCTCATTCCCTCCTGTCACGCAAGTAACATCTCTCTCACTGCTGCCAAAATGGCTACTTCTGCTACTGGGTCAGACCAATTATTTCCTAAATGGTTTGTAGTTACCTACACTTCAAATGCACAGCTTTTGCGGGGAGGGGGTTGCATAACAGTGGCTGGCACTCATTGTACTCCACACATCTGTTATTCGAGCAACACATCAGTCTGCTCAATTAAAGCCCATGACTACAAAGCAACTGTGTATCTGTGTATTACTGCTCTGCCACAGACCCTATTTAAATATCTGACGTTCAGAGCCCTTTTCTGCTTAGCTACGTACTTTATCCCAGTTTAAAATTAAATTGCAAAAAAGCATCAACAATATTCTTAAAGTAAATCTTTCCATACCCACTCATATCACTACTTCATAGAAAATGTTTTGAAATCACTTCTCTCTCTCTCGAGTTTTATTTTTAAATTACCAAGGAGACCATTGAGTGTTAGGATGAGAGTCAGATATGAGGAACGCTGGCACAGTTAGTTTTAAAGACTGCCATTTAAAACTCCTGGTTTCTCCCAATTTGGGGAGAAGTAGCAAAATGATTATAAAAATAGTAATAATAATAATAATAATAGTTAACACTTATTGAATGTGTAGTCAAAACTCTTCTAAAAATATTGCATTTAATTCTCACAACAAATCTATTAGGAAGTTATTATTTTTCACCTAGGAAAAACGAGGAATTGGCAAAGCCAGGCCTCGGTCCCTGGGTGGGGGAGTTGAGAACTCACGCTGTGCTCTGCTGACAGTGTCACCCCCACATTCTAACACCCCACACTGTCCTAATATCTGGCTCACCCACCGGGAAACCTGAATTATTGATCGCATGATTAGATATTAATTATAAACGTGATACTTTGTTTCTGTATCAGACCTTTCAGTATCACACACGCTGTCACATTCAACCAGATGAGACAGGTTAAAATAGAAGTAAAGAGAAACTGGAAAGGAAAATCGTAATTTTAAACATGAGAAAACAAGTGTTCCTAGCCTCACAGGTTGAAACTAGCAGAGCTGGGACCTCAGTCCAGGCTTTTTAACACCAGGTGGAATGCTGTTTCTGGGTACACCTGCTCCTAACAGTCTTCCTCAGGAGTTCCCTTTCCCCAGGGCATGTGATGCTTCCCTGTGATTAAAACATGAATGATTTCAGAAAGCTCTTGACAGCAAAATCTAAAGGTGGGCCTGATCCCCGGGCAGGTATTTGGGGCTGTGGAAACTTTCTGCACTCCAGATCACAAGGCCTGCTTGTATGAAGAGCTGATCTCGGTCTGGAAACCAATTTAATGTACTGTCTGGATATTCTGAAAGAATATCTGAAAGTATTTTTATATATTGACTTTATATATTAAATCCCTCAATAGGCAGGTAGATAGATCTCTATCTATCTATCTATCTATCTATCTATCTATCTATCTATCATCTATCATCTATCTATCTACCTAAATTGTGCCTAAGATTTCTTTCTGGAACCCTTAAAAGATTATGCCATGACACAAAGAGGGATAGACAAGTAAAAACCATCTATATATAAACATCATATTATATTAAATTTATTATATTAGTTATAGCTGTGCGATTTATGTCATAGTCCTGTTGCCATCATCTCACAGAATGGACAAAACTGCCACCCAAGATTTGATTCACATATCGAGACTGATGATGCCACACATGAGAGGATATGAAAAGGTTTATAGTTCACATACTGAGGCTTTCTGGGAGAGCGTTGCAGATCCCAAGCAGGTCGTAAATGTCTTAAGAGAGCAGAGTGGGGCAGTTGGCTTAAGATTTTGCGGTGGCTGAGAGGTAGAATTGGGTTGCCTCTCACGGACTGGGCTTGCATGGTTTGAACTTCCTGCCAGCGCTAAATGAGGGAGCACCCAAGCTTTCTTATTACCATGCTCAGGTGCAGGACAAGGAAGGAGGGGGAGTTGTGGGGCCTGAAAATCATCAATGGTCAGGCATCGAAAGTGGAGTCAGATGCTGTATGATAAACCCCCTTCTACACCGTATTTATTTCTGTTATATCACTAGTCAGGATTGGTTGTTATACCTTTGTTTCAGTTACTTGCTGTCTCTACTCAACTGTGAACTGCATGGGGCCATTATTTATCAGTTTTAATCACTAGTGGATACCCAGAACTGATTATAAAACCTGACACATAATAGATGATCAAAATAGTCATTGGAGACCAACGGGCACATGGAAAGGTATTTAATATCACCAATCATTAGGGATATACCAATCAAAACCACAATGAGATATCACTTCATACCTGTTAAAATGGGTATCATCAGAAAGATAAGAGATGACAAATGTTTGAGAGGGTGTGAGAAAAGGAAACCCTTGTGCACTGTTGGTGGGAACGTAAATTGTTGCAGCCACTATGGAAAACAATATGGAGACTTCTCAAAAAATTGAAAATAGAACTACCATATGATCCAAACCAGCAATCTCACTTCTAGGTATATATCCAAAAGAAATGAAAACAGAATATTTAAGAGACATATGTACTGCCATGTTCATGCTCATTACAGCATTGTTCACAATAGCCAAGATATGGAAATAACCTAAGTGTCTAACAATGGATGAATGAATAAAGAAGACGTAGAACATATATATAATTGAATATTATTCAACGACGAGAAAGAAGGAAATCTTGCCATTTGTGACAAAATGGATGGATGCAATTTGAAGGCATTATGCCGAGTGAGATAAGTCAAACAGAAGGAGAAATACTGCATGGTAACTTACATGTGGAACCTTAAAAAAAGAAAAGCATTCAAACTCATCGAAACAGACAATAGAGAAGTGGTTGTCAGGAGCTAGGCATGGAAGGGGAATAGAAGTTGGTAAAAGAGTGCAAATTTTCAGCTTTAAGATGAATAAGTTCTGAGGATCTAATGTAAAACATGGTGACTATAGTTGAGAACACTGTCTTGTATAACTGATGTTTACAAGTTCTGCTAGGGGAGCAGAACTTAAATGTTCTCATCGAAATAAAAAATAGGTTATGGATGTGCTAATTAACTGGATGGGGTAACCTTTCACAATGTAGATGTACCTCACGCCACCACGATGGACACTGTAAGTACTTTACGACTTTATGTCAATTATACCTCATTAACACTGAAATTAAAACAACAAAAGCAAATAAAAACAAAATCAAAAATAGTCATTGTAAAAATGAAGTTACAGGTGGCTCAGTGCTAGGTGTCAGGTGTAGAGCAGTGTCAGGACATGGTTCTTCCACTGAGGTCCCCATGTTTTCTTAACTGTCAGGTGAAGTAGTTTAGCCATAGTTATATGGCTAGAAGGCAGGAGGAAAAGATAAGCAAGTAAACAAATTGCAATAAGGTGTGACAAGCACTACAAAGACGTACGTTTCGTCTATCATGGGGCCGTAGGTGACTGTCCTCCTTACCCCAGGCACCATGGTCCTGCATAGAAAGGCAGGTCTGCATGATGTAGACCTGAGTGAGTGGACTGCAGAATTGAGTTCAAGTTTATATTGGCTCTCTATCCTGGGAACACAAATCAAAAAAAAAAAAAAAAAAAAATTCAGGCTCCTTAGGAGCCTCCCAGGAATTTCTGAAGCTTTGCAAACCTTATCCACGTTCCCCCACCACCTCACACCACCTCTTATCGGACACTTACTGCAAATAGTAGGTGTGAAACGGTATAGCAAACCAGAAAAAAATGGGGGGGGGGAATGCTGACAAAATCAAATTTTTATGCCAAATTCTATTTTTTAAAAGTGACTCTTGTTATTTCTCACTCTCCATTTCAAATCTTCCTTTGAATCTGCCCCTCGCTGCAGCTTTCCTTAAACTAGTGTTCTCTGGGATGCTAGTTCCGTATGCATTCTGCGACGGCTTGGAGTCAATGCTCAAGTTTGAGGAACTGCTATGTATTCTAGCTCTCCCTGGGAGAGCCACAATGTCCACAGCATATTCCTAGCTCTTGGATTCTCTGCATTTTCTAAATCTTCCCAACCACTGAGCATGTTCCTAGAACACTTTGTAAGTTCCCAGGGAACTGGTGTTTGCAGAACATGCTCTGGGACATATTGGACTGAAAGATAGAGTCTGGGCCACTGAAGATAAGCCTAGGATGATTTACTTATCTGGAATCTTCCAGCTTCTCCAAGCTCATCACGACTTTCTTTCCCTTTCTTTCATCTCTGTCCTTTGGCAGTGAGCTCCTTGTAGATTTTAAGTAATAAGGTTCTCTCTTATGTATCTAAGGCTTGCTCATGGCTGCCTCCTCTGCCTTGTAGTCACAGAACCTTGGCTGTGTCTGGGATGGTTAGCCTCAGTTGGCTTGTATGTTAAGTAGAGGATTTGGCAAACAAATGATCTTTAAGATCCCTTCACATTCCATCTTACACCCATCTTATGATTTCTTTCTCCCCCGCAGTCCTTGGATGTGTTACTTCCTTTCTCTAAGACTCACTTTCTTTATCTTCATAATCAGGGGAATAACAGAACATATGTCATATGATTCTATGAAGAATAGATGGAATGAGGAAGGTGAAGGCTTACTATTATGGTGTAATCAGTAGGACTCAATAAAAATTAATAATAAGATCAAACTACCACTTATAAGAAAATTATTCCAACATTACCTAGGGTTGGTCTTGCTTGAGACTGATACATCCTGTGTGCTCTCTGGCTTTGAAAGCCTTTTACTGATGTAAAAATAACTCTTAAAATGTTCTTAACAGTGTAGTTCAAAGAATGTTAATGTGCTCTGAGGCCAAATAAAGGGAAGCTCAATTGCTATAAACTTAATTTTTAAACACCCTAAATAAATATGTGTTTTCTCTAATGGCAGAGAGTCAACTCTCATCAGAATCTTGAAGGGCAGAATGTGACAGGACATTGATTATGGTTTCCCAGGAAACTAGGTAGAGGAGCCTGAAGACCTACTAAAATGATCTGACTTTGAAAATAACTTTTGTATACAAGAGACTTTAACTTCACAATGTAGTTTTCCTCCATGATTTTATTTGGTGCTCAAAGAGACAGGTGAAGGAGACAGAATCGTAATATCATTACCTTTGGATGTGCCTCAGCTCAGCATGTCCAAAGCCAAACCAGCCATCTGTTAGTTGCAGACTGGACCCTCTCCCTGCCTTGGTGTATGACTCCACTTCCCAACCAGTTGCCCAGGCCACATACCCGGAGTTATCCTCCTCTGCTCTTTCTTCTCTGCTCTTCACTTTCACCAATCTTCAAGGCCCTTGGAGTCGATCTCTAAAATCTCTGCCAGCCAGAGTCCTAACTTTCTTCCTGAAACCTCCTTTTGAACCCGCCCCCATCCTAGTCGATGGTAATTTCATCCTTCAAGCTGCTTTGATCCCAAACATTGAAATCAACCCTGATTCCTTTCTTTCCCTCATTCTCAATGTCCGGTCCATCATCAAATCCTGATAAACTCTTCATCTTCAAAATCCGTACAGAATATAACTACTGACCCACACCTTCACCACTCCCAAATGGGTCCAAAGCATCATTTCTCAAGCCTGATTTTTCCTTTCAGCAAGTTTTTAGCTGGTCTTCTGGTTACTGTTCTTATCTTCCTATAGAGCAAACTTTTTCAAATTTGGCATTATTGACATTTGGATACAGATAATTCTTTGTTGTTAAGGGCTGTCCTGGACATTTAAGGTGTTTAGCAGTATCCCTGGCCTCTACCTACTAGATGCTAGTACCATCCCCTCACCCCCATCACTTGTGACACTGAAAACCTGATAGTAAATTCCCTATGCCTTAGAGGAAGGCACCACAATCACTCCCCTAATCCATTATCTACCTTTTCTGACTTGATTATTTTTCTTCATCCACACTGGCATGCTGGCCTCCGTCCTACCTCCAAAGGTTTGCATTTGCTCTTTCCTCCGCCAGGAGAAATCTTCCCTAAATATCCACTTGGTTTGCTCCTTCATCTCCTTAAGGTGGTACCTCCATGTAGATATATGATATTATACATTGCACGCAGCAAGATGCTTTAAAATAACATTTGATCACTGGGATGCATGTTCCCAAAATATTGTTAAATAACAAAGAATGATTTGGAAAAAAATGTACATTATGACTCCCATTTTGCTAAGGGAAGAACCAAGTACGCATTTGTACACATATTACTACTAATAAATACAGAAAATACACCAGAAGGATAGACACACCCGTGTTAACTGTGTTTATCTCTGTGCAGCAGCTGTATAACCAATTTGTTTACCAATACTTTTCTGTATTGTCCAAATTTCTATTATAAAGATATTTTATTTCATAATCAAAGAAAAATAGTCAACACTTTTTTAAAAAGGGAACAGCATCATAATCCTAAATGTCTCCAAGATCCAAAGACCAGTTGGGAAAATGTGGAGATGTGGAGCATGGGGAACTTCAGTGTACCCGACCTGAAACTACTGCTAACGAAGACCAAGGGCATGCATTTAGAGGCTTTAAGTGAGACAGAGAGAGAGAGGAAACTGAATTAAGTGACCTAGAATGTTTACATTTATGGGGACCTTGGCAATCATGGAATATGACATCCTCTTCTTTAATAAGGCAGGAGCTCCAGAGAAATCAACTAACCCAAAGTCACACAATTAAATAGTCACGGAGCGGGGAATGTTCAATTATTTTTTCATCAAACATTTATTAAGTTTCCACTATGTGCTGGGTGCTGGGGTGCAATGGGGAGAGATAAATGCAGTCCTTGCTCTTGAGTGCAGTTGGGAAGAAACACAAATGCACATCCAAATACTATAGAAATGAGCCACCTAGTATAGAAGTCACTCGCCACATGTGGCCATGAGCACTTGAAATGTGACTGGTGAATGAGAGGGGCTTTAAGTCTGAAACACACACTGGATTTACATAAAGGATGCATAATAGCCCATCAATATTTTTATATTGATTGCATACCAAAATGGCATTAGTTTGGACATATTCAGTTGGATAAAATATTAATTTTGCCTGTTTCTTTTTACCTTTTTTTAAACATGGCTACTAAAAATTTCAAGTTATATATGTGGCTTGCATTTTGTCACTTTCGGACAGCACTGCATATGCATTTTGATGAATACTTGACAGGCCCTTAGAAATGAGAATAGAGGACGAGGAGGTTCAAAGTTCCTTTCTCAGTCTTGAGGACAGAGAAAGCCTAGGAAAGGAAGTGGCATATAAACTGGGACCTGGATAGTAAGTGAAATTTAGGCTAGGAACAGGGTGGGATAAGGCGGGGGAGGAAATCAAAGGCAAACCAAATATTTAGTGAAGGCCACCATTTGCAAAGTTTGACTCTCGTATTCTTAAAATATTAAATAGCAAGTTGCAATCTTTTTTTTTTTTTTTTAATGGATTTTCTCTTCACATGGGAACTTTGACAGCCCCTAATTCCAGGCCTGGGAGTGAACGTGTGGACCTCAGGGACGCCAACTCCACCAGCACCGTCCTTCCTCCGCCGATATCTTATGAGATAAGCTCATTTCAGGGAAGGGCAAATTCTGCCTAGACCAGAGAAAAATAATGACATTGAATTAGCTAGATAGATGGCAATGAGTAATCCGCATGAAATTCTTAAATTTGGATTGGGAAGGGAGATTCAGCATTGGTTAGAGTGCCTCTGATTATGCAATTTATTCTCAGCCAAGAAAATGAATGTGCTCCATAAAATATTTCTGGAATAACCTTTTAGTGAAAAACAATAGAAATTGTAAGACAGATTAAGGTTTAGTGTCGCAAGAGATTATAGTGTGAACAGACTGTCCTCGTAGGGTCTGTTTAACGGGTGACAAGCTGGAGGAGGGGAAAACTGTAAGGATATTTGACATGAAAAATGTGAATTTGCTCTCTGAGTGTTTACTAGCATTCACAAGTAGCAGGAAATGAGCCGTGAAATGTATTGTCAAACATTCAGTGTTCAAAATATAATGCATTACTTTAAGTTGGGCTTTTTGCTTTCTGAGATCCTTATTCTCAATTTGCCCACCCCTAGGATAGATGAATTGGCTTTTTATTGTGTCCTTCCCAAACCAGAATGGTAAGCTGTGGCAGAAATTGGGAACTGGCTTTCCAAAAGCCTCTTGTAGTTCCCTTTTCCTTTGCCTGCCTTAATTGTAGAGACTTGCTTGCCTCTCGCATTTGGTGGTGGTCATGTGACTTGCTTTTCTCCCAAAGAGATTTGAGTATTAGTCTCTAGGGAAGATTTCTCTTTCCACATAAGAAAACACAAAGCCCTGCTCAAGGAGACCCCTTCCCCTTTCCTCCTCCTTCCGCCTGACTCCTAGAGTAGGCGTGACACTGGCTGCTGCTACCACAGATACGGTGGCACCATTGTGAGAATGACAAAATACTTCCATGTTGGTTGGTCCTCGGATGGGGAGAAACCACAGTTGTGGAGAGCAGATGTCCATGATTTCAGACACCATTAACTGTGTCAGTATTTCCAAAAGAGCTGATAATAAGTGGACACCAGGAAGATGCATAAATGCTCTTCGAGAAAATTAGAGCTAGAAGGTTTATTTTCACACTGTCGCCCCTCCCACCCCAACCTAGAGAAATTCACCTGCTAAATAGGACTGATGCGTAGTTTGCATACAGCATCGAAAGCTGTAAGAATTGCAGAATTTGTTCCAGTTTTGTTTAAGCATAAACTTCCCTGAAATGTGACTCCTTTCTCCTTCTCATTTTCATTAAAAATCAGTTTCAGGTAGAAATGCTAATACTTTAATAACCATCACTTTTTTGGAGGGGGGTACAAACTAAAAATGGTTTGTTAAGTAAATTTAGCAAAATCCATAGTTAGATTAGATTAGATTGGTTAGCTAGATGGCAGCCAGACAAGATATGCAGAAATACCACGTTTTGATACTTATCTGTAATTTCTTCATTGAAGTATGAAAATCACTCTACCGAATCACCCTTTACAGGAGCTGGATGCATTGCTGCTTTCGGCCTGCTCTTCGCTTAGCATCTGGCAAATGTCAATCCAAATATATACATGTATATAACATATACAATGTATACTATAAATATATGTTTGGATGTAAATGGATATATACATGCCCATATACACATATGTGTATATATGTGTGTTTCATATATGCCATCTGCCCATGCATTATGCTATGTATATGTATGTATACATATACACACTATCTATTTATAATTCTACATCTTACATTTCCAACCTCACAAAGCATTTCTCTTCTGTGTATGGAAATTGGTAAGAGTCCCACCTACATTTTGCTGTCAATCTCTGGTCATTATTTATAGTTCCGCCTCATAAATGTCTCATGTGCATAAATGATTTATGCTTGACATTAAGGGTGCCTCCAACTGCCGACCACTTCAGGGGCAATGGCATCCCGTTTGCTAAACAGCTTTCACTCATAGGCCCTTAAAACCAATCCCTTCCCTAAGCCATCGCCCTGCCACTTTGGTGGGTGATTCTGGGATGGAGAAGGTGGAGCAGAGAGCATTAGAGGATCCATCTTTCCTCTGTGAGGGCAATGCCTGCTCTTTTTCTCACTGAGAAAATTCTAAAGTTAGGAATAGAAAACAAATTAAATGTAACCTGGCAATAAGAACATCAAGTGTTAATACAATGCTTTTTGACTCACGAGGCATTTTCCTATACGTGAATTCATTGGATTCTCATAAAAACTCTATGATAGAGGCAGAACGACAATCATAATTGTCTTTTTACAGATGCAAAAGGGAGATTCAGAGAAGTCAAATGACTTGCTTAAGGTCACACAGCTAGTAAATTTCAGAGCCAAGAAGAGAAATTCAACCTTTTACTAACTCCTCATCCAGCAAGTTTTTCACTATACACTTCACAGTAGTTTTTGTCTAAACAAAAGGCATATTATTTTTCCAATCATTACTCTAATAGCAAATTTACTAGCATAGTTGCACATTCTGAAAGCTGATAAAGTACCATTTCATAATCGGGTGTAGAATTTTAGCTTCTAGGAGCTATGTAGCTCTACCTGCTCATTTAGTCCATTCATCGTCCTCCTTCTATAGGAATGCCAGTCTCCCCATGAAGCTGCAAATGAGAAACATAACATTGGCTTGCATCTAGTCCTGATTCTATGCAGAGTTCTGTGTGTCCTGACTGATGGCGTCATTCAACCACATTCTCTCCCATACATTATCCATCGCCGCCCTTTATCAGGTCCAGTTTGCATTGTATCACAATGAGTTCCTTTCTCTTTCCAATGAGGCCACTGGGTAAGAGGGGATGTCAGTGTGTAGCCAGCTTCACTACCGGTGCTCCTGGCTTTCTCTGCTCCCAGATTTTTCATCCATTTCTTTCTTCCTTAGGCTTAGACGCAAACATCCAACCTGGGAAATAGAACTCAATGTGAATTTAGGGAAACATGAGAAAAAGGAGCAAGAACCAAGAGCCACTGAGAGCAGAATTCTTTGAGGGCCACTGTAGTGACCACACAATTTTAAACACTTAAAAAAATCCATGTCAACTGGGTATCGGAAATGAATTTTAAAAACCTCACCCTGCCCAGGGCTGCCAATAGCAGAGTCCCTCAGGGCCAAAGCAGTTTAGCCTACAGTGCTCCCTGAGCTAAGAAAATCAAGTGTCTAAATCCATATCTTCACCTTTCCTAAAAATGGAAGGATACAGAAGCCAATTTCTATTTTTGGTCAACCTGTGGAAGTCGGCCAAATATGAGCACCAGTTTTAATGTAAGATTTCTCCCAATTAAAAAAAAAAAGTGCTTCTATTGTTATCAGATTTATATGAACACAGTAATATTAATAATATTGAGAATTACTTATTCGAGGCCAGTCTCTACCAAAATAAATTTTGGAAAGTCAGACTCTAGTGTTTTGGGAGTGAATTCATAAAAATTACTTTCAAAAGTGAAATGAGCCATGCTCTTTTAGAATGAAAATTGAAGATGCGAGTTAGTTCATGTTGACTTCATCCCTTGGCGAATGTTTCATTAAGTGACTACTTCCTGGCTGTTATCATTATGAAGGAGAAGTTGTAGGCTTCCCCCCAACTTCGCATAGGCTCTTCGATGTAGGAAGACTGTTGGGAATGGATAGGTTTGCGTGGATGCTGCTGACCGCTTTGTCCTGGGTGGTTGAGACTAGGTCAGTGTTCCGAGTTCCTTCTTCAGCCACCAGGGGAAAAGTTTGAGCTTTCTTCTTTTGTATGCGAGGTAGCCTTAAACACAGTTCAGACCCCTGACTCCTGGTCTTCTGTGGGTTTAAATATCTCCTGACCTGCTTGCCTTGTATCCCCACTACCCCTACCAATTCTTTACCTATCTTTTGTCTTATTTCCTCAAGACCTTGCTCTCTGATGCAGTTGATCTGATTAACTAATTGGCAACAAAGGTTTACAGACACCAGCTTTATCAGCTCTCCCACCCACCCCACCCAGGCGCGTAGCGGGTCTGTGTTAAATCCTGGGAATTCTCATGCCCTACTGTCCTCCATTCGTCAGCGAAGGCCTTCACGGATGAGCCCTGCTGCCCCGCGGCCAAGTCAGGGACGTGTCTCAATCCCTTGTTCATAAAATTTGAAGCTGCTGCTGCTGCCACATTCATTTCATTGTAAGTCACTTGATTTCTCAGCATCTACCTCTTGGTAATCATAAAAATTTGGCGAAGTCAGAAGAATCGTCCCTTCAAGAAATGAAAGTGAATAGCTCCTTTAATGAGTGACTAATGGTAGGAATTTCAAAGAAATTCCACATTATTTTTCTTTTGCAAATGTCTAGATATCTACAGTTGCAGAATCTTTTTTCTTCCCTCCCTCCCTACTTCTTTTTATCAAGATTCTCATCTTTCGTGAATATGCAACATGGTCTTCTTGTGGTTGGAAAAAAAATAGCACTGAATTTGAAGAGTCAGAAGACCTAGGATTTGAAACTCCAAGTCTCCTGCTTGTGAATGACTTTGGACAAGTTGTTTAAACTTATCCACATTTCACAGGCATGGAACTAATATTCAAAGAGGTTAAGTAGTTTGCTGAATGTGGCACAGCTGGTAAGTGGTAGAGCTGGACTTTGAACACAAGCCTTCTGGCACCAAATTTCATCTCTTATTCATGATTTTCTAATGAGAATTAAGTGGGGTAATAAGTACTGAAAACCTGGACTCTGAACAAATAACACCTAATCTATATTGGAACCCAGACGCCTTCTCCGCCAAGGTGTATTTCCAGGTGTGTTTCAAAGCCACCCTTCCTGCCCTTTCCTACACTTGGTATCACCTGAACACTTGCATCCCTCTCTTTTGAAGTCCTCTTGGTCAGGTGAGTCTCCATCCCACATGCACTGTCCCTCAGCAACTGCACACAGAAGAGATGGAGCCCACGGCACTTGGGAACCACCCCTTCATTTCGACTCTGATGTGCTCGCTTTCACCTCTTTGATCTAGTGGGTTTCTACCCCAAAT
>NW_011888898.1:1059980-1076126 GCF_000151845.1 Pteropus vampyrus | reverse complement strand
TCTGGCACCAAATTTCATCTCTTATTCATGATTTTCTAATGAGAATTAAGTGGGGTAATAAGTACTGAAAACCTGGACTCTGAACAAATAACATCTAATCTATATTGGAACCCAGACGCCTTCTCCGCCAAGGTGTATTTCCAGGTGTGTTTCAAAGCCACCCTTCCTGTCCTTCCCTACACTTGGTATCACCTGAACACTTGCATCCCTCTCTTTCGAAGTCCTCTTGGTCAAGTGAGTCTCCATCCCACATGCACTGTCCCTCAGCAACTGCACACAGACGAGATGGAGCCCACGGCACTTGGGAACCACCCCTTCATTTCGACTCTGATGTGCTCGCTTTCACCTCTTTGATCTAGTGGGTTTCTACCCCAAATTTAACTTGAAGAGAGCCAGCTGCTTCTTACAAAGCCCCTCACTCACACCCATATGTATTTGAAATTCACAATCTTTGGCCAACCCTTTTATGTTATTCAATAAGGACCTGAGTTCTTAGAGGTAACTAGGGAAAGAGAGTAGGATTTAGGAAATAGAATTTGCATATGTCCCTACTGCAGCCAAGGAACTTGAAGCAGGACCAGAACTGATGCAATCTGGGGGAGGGCAGGCAGAAGCAGTCTGAAAGCACGTCTGGACCGCAATTCCAGATAGATCTTGCTTGATAATGACATGCACCGGTTATGCCAGACAGAAGTGATCATTTCACTATTTGAGAAGGGTCTTTACTGTCTGTTATTTTGACTACATCCATGGCTCACGCCTTTTTTTTCCTTTTAAATTTTTTAAGTGACTGGAAGATTAGTTGCATTCTTAAGAATAAAAAGCTCCAAGCCATGCAACAGTAGTAATAATTACAATTTGATCATCACCCTAGCATCACCATGAGGCACAGTAATCTCTACTCAGTTCCCCAAGCCATCTTGACACCGGGCCACTGCTGAACCAGAACCGTTTACTGCCCTGACTGAGTTCTATAAACTCATGAGACAAAGTTCTCACATTTTAAGTAAATACTTGCCCTTCTTTTGACAAACTAGTCTAGGCTCTTACTTATCACATTAACATTAAACAAGTCAGATTTTCCCCTCTCTCATACCAAGGAGTCTGGAGATAAGTGGTTTCTGACCCTGGCTCAGCTCTTCCAAGATATCTGATCTGAGATCAGAATTTCTGAAATGATCTTCCCCTTGCTGGTCTTGATTTTAAAATAGTGATCACAGGTCTAGGCAGCACACCCTCATTCAAAGCAGCAAGAGGGGACACGGGCTCTCTTACTTATTGTCGGTATGAGTTGTCCTCTGCTTCATACTGCACTGGGCATCCTTTGCGCTCCCGTGTTGTAGTGGGTAGGCTTTGCCACAAGTATAAGGAGTAGAGGGAAATTTTATACTTGGATCGACATGTAGCAAACCCATTTATGCCCCAGAAAATGACTGGAGAACTGGTCACTTAGACTGTAGTGGACTGATAGACATAGTTCACTCTGAAAACAAAACAAGCAGAGACCAGGGAAGACCAGGGGGTTGCGTACCTGGTTTGAACGTCTTTGCACGAGTGGACACCCCGATCCCAATTCTTATCTTCCCCACACTTCCACACCAACTCGCGACACTGGACCGCTTCTTGCCCAAGCTTGTTTCTAATGTACCGTCTCTGCACTACCTGAATAGTGCTTCTCCAGACTGAAACAGGATTGGAACTCCAGTGTGCATTCTTAGCTCAAATGTCACCTCCTCTTGGGAGCCTTCTGTGACTACACTGTCTCTATTTGCCCACCCCTAACTCACTCTTGATCGCACTGCTGTGTGATTATCTCTTCATAGCACTCACTTCTCACATCTGCTCGTTTTCTCTTGGTCATTCGTACTGGGGTCTAAGTTCAGTGACCAAAGAGAGAGTATCTGTTCTCTTCACTACTCACCTGGAAGACTTAGATGAATACCTAAACAGGTGTTAATTTTACGAGAACAAACAATAGTCATCGGGAAGAAGCCCAGGGTTTTAGGTGATTTCAGGGAAGGTGAACGACTTATTAAATAGTACAATTTCTTCATGAAAATGTACAAAATACCCACAGGCCATGCAGTGCGACAAAGGTCTTGGTTAACCCGCTGGTTTGCGCGTGCTGGTCAGAACATGCATAATATGATCTCCTTTGCAGGTGTGGGTGGAGCCGGCCTATTATTTCAGGGTCCTTGTTCTTGGCAGCTTATTTTATGCATTCATGATTCAGGACAGAATGGCAAAGCCATCTATTTGAAAAGAAAAAAGTCCTCTAATGCTCTTTAGTGTATTGTCTTCCAAGAGAACCGTAAGTTTTCACTACCTGCCAAACAAGGGCTAGAGCCAAAGAGATGTGGAAATAAAAGTCAAAAGAAGTTGTGGGAAAAAAGGATTTGAATGGAGTAGCATTTCCTGGTTACAGCAGTGCGGGCACAGGCTTTTGGCCACTTTGTACTTTTTGATGAAGACAAAAAGGGACTAAATAAATATGCTGTGATTCATTGAAAATCCAAATAAAATGGCAAGTCATTTCATCCACAGAATGGATTATCTGACCGAATGATATCTTCACAATCACAAAACTTTTAAGCATTTCCCACAGCCAAGTGAGCTCCTGACAGTTTCGTTTCCTGAGCTGTCGTTCATTTATGGGTCCCTTTCCACGAAGAACATGTGCTCTGTTCCTGTCAGCATGCCAGAAGGAAGGGATATGCCCCCTGGGCTGGAGCAAAAGCAAAGATTATTGGCCATCTTGGAACCATGGAGTTATCTATGAGGGTAGGAGCTTATTAGTGTTTAATGTCTTTCTGTTTTAAAATGATCGAGCCACAGGTGGGTGGCTTTGCCCGTGTCCACATGTAATAAAACAACAAGACAAAACAACACAACACTATGTCCCTTGATTTTATTTCCCACTTCCCTACCCAATCAATCAGCTTTCAGCCAAGAGCGCTTTACGACAAAAGAACGTCCGAGCAATAATAGCATGGACTGAAAATATAATACATTAGCTTACATTAAGGCAAAATACTTAAAAAGAAAGTAAAACAAAAGCCAAACCAAGTCAGGGCAGAGAATTCCTAAGGCAAGAACACTTCTTGGGTAGAAGACTCAATAGAAGTGACCAGCGGGAGACATATGGCATTTCTCTTGTCCTCCTCTCCCATCCTCCCCTCCCCACAAAAAAATTATTCAGTGGAGAGAAAACAAAAGGAAACGAAAGTCACTCAGGTCTGGTTGCAAGAAGGTTCTTATCGAAATTGGGCAGCATGCGTGTTGCTGGGATGGGAGTCCCTCAGTGGCGGAGAGAAATGGCAAATGAGAACAGGACTCTTCACAAATCCTCAAACACTTGCGGTCATCCAGATTTGAACTTGAAAAGCTTAAAAAAACATACAATTCCGAGAATGTAATTTTTAACCCTCTTTCAAAGATCTCCCCCATGAGATTTTGTAGCCTAGGGAAGGAAAAGAGAAATTGTTATTTTACCAACTGCGGATTCTTCTGGTAATTTGCTGATAGAAACAAAATGCTTTTTTTAAATTTCCATTGAAAGAAAGAAAATCAATCTCCCAATAAGCGTTATTGGAGGAAAGTGGTGAAGGAGGGGGTAGAGGCACGCGGGCCATTTTATTTTCTTAGCCACTTGTTCTCAGTTCCTATTTTTCTTCTCAAAAACACCAGTCAGGTTGTATTTTGATGCTTGTCACTCCACATTCATCAGGTGACAAGACTGTTCTAATACGTTCAGCCCTGGATGTGTAGCCTGAAGAATGCTCCAGAATCAGAGAGCTCTTCCTGTTTGCGTTGGAATTAGGGCTCAGAACCCCACCTAACAGCTCCCCGTTTCTTCATGCACCCGTCTACTTGCATTATTTCATCCGGCAAAGTCAATATAAGAATTAATAATAGCTTTCCAATCTACAAATAAAAGTATGCCACTTTAAATTTTTGGCAGTGAGCTGGCATTTTGTCATTTAATCATTTCACATCATTACACTGCAATATGGAATGTAATGACATGACACTCGTAAATGACAAACACTTGGTCTCTCCTCTATGGGAAGAAATAGTGTAATAGGAAGCAAATTACATCCTTAAAGGTTTTGCCAGAGTTTCACTCCCACAATTTGGGATTAAGATACTGAGCAAATGCAAGGTGACAAAACGAAGAACTTCTCCTACAGATGTCCTGGGGAAGACAACATGATAAGTGGATTGTCTCTGTCCGGAAGTGGACAGAGCATTCCTGGTATTGTCACTCGTCCTTTTGTTCCCCCGGGCAGCCCTGCAGAAAGCGTGCGCAGAATGCCTTCTCGTGTCAAAGGCCTCACTGAAAGGGGAGTGAGGAGAGAAACTGTGGTTCACAAACAACTATTTTTTTTTTTTTTACAATTCTTTTGTTATTTGCAGAAATTAATCACCCCCTGCTTAACGATTGTTCAAATTTCACACTAATTACAAAATGGATAATGGATGTTTTACAAAACGATCACCCCCAGTTAATTATCCTCATCCTTGTTTAAGTTCCTGCCTTGCCAGGCCCCAAACCGATCTCTTCTTTCTGTATTATCTTAATCTCCAGTTCAGCGTGTCCAATACAAGCTCATAATTCTCTAGCACAAACTTCTCCCCTAGCGTTCACTCTCTGGACAAATGACGGCACCAGCCATCCAAAATCTTAAGAGGCACCCTGACCACCTCCTCTCTGATCCTTCCAGAAATCATATGCAGCACATCGAACACTGGTTCAGCACGGACACCAGCTGTAACTAGTCTCGCCCAGCTAGCTGGGGCCTCTGGTCAAATCCCTCACCTCTCTCACCCTGTTGGTTCACTTTTCAAGTAATAGTCATTCTTCTACCTCGCTTTCTTGGACCCTCCTTGCCGAAGCACCCTCCTCTCTTATCTGGACGACCGCCTGAGTTTATTCTCTCCCACTCATCCCACGCCTCCCTCCGCCCCCCGTGGATTCCTCATACTGCAACTAGATCTTTGCAAAATTCAGATGGAATCTTTCTCTTGATGGCCGGAAGTCATCTCCACCAGTGGGGTAAGGAGCAGCTGGCTTCATTGGACGGTGCACAGCATAGCGGGCCTCCTGTTACACTGTCTCCAGACCCACTGACGTTTTGGTTTCTCTCAGTTTCTTTTACTCACCTTGAAACCTCTCCACAGTAGGCTTTTGTACCTGCTGGTCTGTTTGTCTGGAGTTCCCTCCCCCACTCACCTAGCTGACTTACATTTGTGTTTAAGTTCTCGGCTCAAGTGTCACCCCCAGGGGAACATGATATGGGTCATGTTCTGTGGTTGTCATTCTCTTAGCACCTTTGAAACAAATAATCTCGGTTTGTAGCTACGTGGTCATTGATATAATTATTTGGTTAGTGTCATCTTCCCACCAGACTGTACATTCCATGCTTACAGGAACCATGCTTAGTTTTGCTTACTATTATGTTTCCAGCTTTAGCAGAGAACCTGGCATATATTAGTCACTTATTACTTCAGTCAACAAATATGAAATATCTGTTAAAGAGATAAATAAGCAGAGGGTCTCAGGTTAGGTCCCTTACTGTGGGGCTTCATAGTCTTGTTCTCCTGTTGGAAAATGTGATTTGCAGAATAATTCTAAACCAAAAGTGAATTTCTTCACCATAAAGAGGTGTTGAGCTTGTGACACGTTCTGCATCATCCCATTAAAAAAATGTTTCTGGTCATCTCAACTCCAAAGTTTGTTATTAGCACCTTCACACCAGGGAGCAAGTGGGCTCTCAAAATGTGCAGGTGTCGTCGACCGTCAGTGTGTGACAGGGAGGAAAAAGCGATCAGTATTTCTGAACCCTGAAAATATAAGGCAATTCTGAAAGTAAGTGACTTAGTGGAAAAGCTTCACCGTGTCTTTGCCGTGTGCGTTATGGTGATGATTTAGGGCCGAGGGCGATGGTCATCAATGAATGCATAACGATGAACTGAGTGAGGTTATACGCTTTAAAGGCCCTAAGAGAGTGACAACCACAGAACATGACCCGTATCCTGTCCATCTGGGAGGACGTGCGAACTGAGAACCGAAACATAAATGAGTCATCTGGGCAATGTCAGGGGGAGAGTATTGTTCCCCAGGAGACATTTGGGAATATCTGAAGACATTTTTGGTTACTGTGACTAGGTGTGTGTCAGGGGGTGCTACTGGAGTCTCTTAGGGCAAAGCCAGGAACGTTGCTGAACAGGGTTCCCAAACACCCTACAAAGCACGGACAGTCTTCGTAACAGGATTATGTGGCCCGAAACGCTGCTACTGCGGAGGCCGAGGACCCCTGGTGTAGAGCGTTCAGAGACTTCCCAGCTCGCTTCTAGGGACCCGGAGGTGCTCTGTGGGGAGAGCACAGAAGGCGTTTTCTCTCCACGTAAACCTGCCTCTTCCCGTCTTCAGTGCCAACAGACATGAGCAAAGGCAGCAACCACAGGAGAGAGACCAGCGAGAAAAAGGCTGGGGCAGAAGAGTGCTTTGTAAATATTAACCCAGCTGCACAGGCCACGCAGATCTTTGAGTTATGACCTGATAAAGGTTTTGAGAGCTTGCCAACTACACGTTCAAGAAAAACACAGAAAAAATTGAGCTGATGATATCCTTGATGCAATTTCCCTTTAAGTGCAGCCTCATAAATACCAACTATAGAGTCCAACTGAACTTATTGGAAATTTCCCAAAAACCTTGGAAAATAGACAAGTGCAGGTGGTAAGATATTTACTGAAATGAACTGTCTGTGAATGAAAAATATGTGAGCAAAATAGATATTTTATCTGTCATTTTATTCACAGAAAGAGATCCATTAAGTTTCTCTATTTCATTCTGTTCCTGTTTGGTGTGAAAGCACTTTAAACTAGATCTTCATTTTCTTTTTTAAAAAATGAGTATGGCAAATAGAGGACTTGGCACCTCCCTGCTGCTCCCCCCAAAATAATCAGTGTGTGTTTTTTTTTAAACCTTGGAAGCAGGGTATTCTAAAAATACCAAAACATGTCTCATTACTGATGCTCAATCTCGTAGAAAGAATAAGAGGCAACTTGCTGGTAAGACACAGCTTTAGGGTCCTTTGACCCTTTCTAGGCAAGTAAAGTTGGTCACTGCATTTCGAGAGTCCTCTTGCTCCCAGAAAGTCCTGCAGTGGGTTCGTATCAAATAATGATCTATAAATATCTCCTAAGCAGTCTTTATCTGCAAAGTACTCTGCCTAAGCCAAAGGAGATAAAAAGATGAGTAAATTATGGTCTCTGACCTCCAAGAATTTCACTCTATTTTTGAAGAAGGAGCATTTACACATAGAAAGTTAAATCACCACACTATTAATTCAATTTTCTATCTCAGTGCAATTTAAATTAAAATTAAAAATTTAGTTTCTCAGTTACACTGGTCACATGTCAAGTGCCCAGTGTCCACATGTGGCTGATGACTGCCATACTGGATCACACAGATATAGTGAAATTTTCATCTTTGCACAAAGTTCAATGAACAGCTCCATTCTAGATCGAGATTTTATTTCCCCTTAAAAAATCTGGGTGTCTAACTAACCCTAAGCTTGTGACATCCTCTTCCCCCCAATTTCCTCAGTGACATAGATAACAAGGAAGCAGTATCTTACAGAGGTTAAGATCATGCATGGGCTTCGATATTATTCAGACCTGAGTTTAAGCTCTGGCTCTGCCATCTGTTATCCATTTGACCTTAGTCATTTCTCTCATCCAATCTTAGCTCCACCATGCTCATCTTTAAGGGGGAGAGAGAACAAAAGAGGGGGAGGGAGAGAGAGACAGAGGGAGAGAGAGAATAATAGCACTTACTTTACACAGTTGGTATAAGGATTAAATGAGATATTACACACAGAGCATTCAGTCACAGGCAAGTGCTCGATAATGTATTGTTATTTCTGTTATCGCCTATCATTTTAACTCACCAGTGTGGCCAAGACAGGAATGCTCTCCCACTAGTCCAGTTCCTCGGCAGCGAGGCAGGTGACAGGATAGGTGCTGCTGTGGGGACAAAACAAGTGTGAGGTATCACTTCTGGGCTGAGAAGTGCAAAGCCCTGGGACTCCTCCACGCACCCTCGTTCCCTTTGGTGAAAGTGTAAAGGCCATTGGCTCAGCAGCCAGAGTCACAAGGATGAAGCAACTTGGACTTCTGAGTTGTGTCATGGCGTTGTTCTAGAGAGTTTCTTGACCTTCAGAGGACTTTGTGTGCATGAGAAATGAACTTTATGGGCTAAGCCACTGAGACAGAGAGATGGTCATTTATCTACACTGGAAGGATTGGACTCATTCGAGGCAATTAGGTCGACGCTGAGCATGCCTTCATCGATCTAGACCTTCTCAGACCTATGAGGCTGGATAATATTTTGTTACATTAATCGATGTACTCTTTATTTGAAGACTTGCCTTTTTATCCTCATCCCAGCTAGACTAAGAGGCCATCACTCCTCAGAGAAGAGTTGTCATAATAGAAATGTAGGGAATAAGCTCTTCCAAGTTCCAAAATTCTAGACATTTGGATATCTAAAAACCTCAATGAAAGAGGGCATGAAGTTTGTGTATAACTAATTTACTGGGAATGATAGACGAAGAACCAGGTTGCCACATCCTCCGGCTGGTTTTAGATTCCCCGGACTCTGATGGGGAAGAGAAAGAAGTGGCAAAAGGGTAATAGGCCCCCCAGGAAGAAGTAGGAGTTCCAGCTCGGCTACCTAGAATCTGAGTGGCCAGAGGCAAGTTTATAATCTCTCTGAGTCCCAGTTTACTCGGGTGAAAAACAGAGAATGAGGATATCACAGAATGTTCTTAACGCTCTAGGTGATGACATCGTAGACCAGCTGTGGTTAATAGAAAGTTCTGTGATGGCGAAGATGTCGTGTGTTCATGTGGTCCAGTATGATAGCCACTAACCACATGTGTCTACTGAGCACTTGAAATGTGGCTAATGCAACTGAAGCACTGAATTTTTAATTTTAGTTCATTTTAATTCATTCCAGTGGCCACATGTGGCTGGCGGCTACCATCTTGGACTTTACAGGTCTAGACTAAATTCTCCCATCCCAATGTCTTTGCCCTACATATGTCTCTGAACTTACACACACAACTGTGAGTTGACTGAGGACTCATGAGTTGGCTGAGCTTATTTCTTCCAGCCAGCAGCAAAAAGGCTTGATATAAAAATTAATTTGTTACTGAAAAATAACACTTCTTTCACACTTGGTGGGCGAATCTTCAGTAGTGCCTTAAGATAGGGACCTGTTTCCTTCCAAGAATGATCTGGAGCCTGAATAAATTAGACTGCTGGCTTTATTCCTCAGCATCAGGATTCATACTGGTAGCTTTCTCGTGAGCCAGAAAGTCTGTTTGTAAAGCCGAACGACTGGTTGTGGAGAAGGATTCCCTTCTAGTGATAACATGTGGCCTCAGCTGTCCCTGAGCACTGGCATGGAGCCATTTGCCCGGTCCCACCGCCAGGTGCATGATGGGGCTCTGGCTCTTTGATTTAATTGTCCTTCTCTTCTTTCTGCATCTTCTTTCTTGATCTTCTTTCCATTGGCTTGCTCCCTTAGATCTGAGGCAGAGAGTAATTGTCTGCCATGAGTCACTCTTCCAGGAAAAGGAGAAAGACAAGGTGGGGAGTGGAGAGAGGGAAGGAGGGAAGGAGGGAAAGAGAGAGGGAGAGAGAGAGATGCATGTGTGTTTATTTCTGAGTTCTCCATGGTTTGATTAAAATGGTTCATGGATAGAGAGAAAACGTTGCCTCTGCTAGCTGTCGTCACTAAGTGTGTCTCTCCGTAACAGGCGCATTGGAGCCGGCAGGATAATGGCCTCCACTCGCCCCGGCTTGGAATTCCCTATGACAGGTCTTGGCACGCTCTTCCCCTTTCATCAGTAACAGCATTTCTGAGGCCCCGCCTCTTCCAAGAAGTCTTCCCCCAGCATAGAAGAGCAATAGCAGCCCCCCCACGCTATCCCCATTTATGTTTGTGGTAGATTACAGCAATTAATTCTCTTATCTACCAAATAAATTAGGTCTCTGCATTTGTCTCCATCCACACTCTTTGAAAGCTCCCAGAGAGAAGGAGTATATTTGTAAACTCTCCCTGTATAGCACTCCATTAGATAAGTGGATTGCATCATCATTTTTCTTACCCCGGCCATCCTGATGGATTATATATGTTTGCAATGATAGACTTTGATTTTTGATGCCCATCCCTGCCCCCCATATGCATAAAAAAAAAAAAAGACAATCTGCAGCTGAATAAACAGGCATTTTTAAAACATGGTATTCATAAAAAGTGCATTATAATACGTAAGGATACAGCACGGGTACGGAGGACTCTGGGTTATGTATCGTCCCTCTGTGCTAAGTAACTACTTACCTGTTTCTACCACTGAAGAAAGTACATCAGGCTAAATGTATGGTGTGTGAACTCAGTAAAGCTGTGAGAAAGAAAGAGTGGAAGAAAGGAGGAAGGAAAAAAGAGCAACAGTGTCATATGTATAACATTTAAACCCCTCACATTTATAAAAATTAAAAACCATGTACAAACTTAAGTATTTTAGTAGCAGTAACACGTTATTTGCAACAGGCCATATGACTGTGATATGCGCCCATGTTTCAGAAAATTTAAAAAAAAAAAACTATAAGTGAAGGAAAATAAGTAACCGCTTCAAGATTGTAAGATCTTGAGGCCCGAGGATGATTTTTATTATTCTTTTATTCCCCTGAGCCTTGTAGAGTCGATGGTGCCCTGTTACCACTTAATGAATGTTTATCAAACTGATAAGAATTCAGCTAAGTTGTTGACACTCTTCGGTGACTATTGTGTGAGAAGCGACGTAGTCACCTCCAATTTCAAGAGCAAGACTACTGCTCTTGTTTCAAAGGTAGGGAAACCAAGGTGTAGAGAGATTAAGGCCCTTGCCCTATGTTTTAAACCTAGTATGTGGTGGAAACGAGGTTGACTCTGGCACTAACACTTCCCTAATCCAAAGGTTTCCACTTTGCCTCGGAAGCTCAGCGAGAACTTCTCCCTGAGCAGCCATACAGACCTGTCTGAGGTTTTCGGGTCTCTAGCGCCCGTGCAGGTAATTGGGTGTTCAGAGAAGGACAGATTGCAAGAAGAGTCACGATACCCTGCACATGTCCATTTGGAAGAGGGTCTTCGCCGATCCCGTTTTCATCAAAATGGGTTATGTGTTTACCCAAGAACTGCCTTTATAGACAGTTAGCCTATTAAAATGAGCATATCGACCTCACAAAGAGCTGAATTTTACCTGTTACTTGCTCTTTTATTTCCAAGTTTCCTTTTATATGTTTAATCACAATTTGATATGTTCGATGCCCTGAATGAAAATAGTTAATCAGGCAAATGAAGAAAATAAAATGAGTTAAGGACCACAAGTGTGGATACCTGTGAAACTGGCTAATTTCATCACTATGGGTGGTACTCGAATGGCTGATATATCTCTGCATCGCAACTTGCATGAGGATGCCTTTTCATCCCCTTTCCCCAAAGTGTACATAGCTTTATTGGGAGAAGTTGATGACACAGTTAATAAATGCCTATTATTTTATTTTTAATACAGTAGTATTTAGAGTAGAAGGATAACATCTTTGCCCTTAACTTCCCCTCCCTGCCTCATCTGGAAAAAATAACTGTGAATAGTTCATATATATATCCTTGACTTTTTATTAATATCTACTGCCAGAATAGGGGAACTAGCATTTTAATAAACTTGCTCTTTTCCTTAAAATATATCTTAAATATTTTAAGTATGCCTCCTAAATAATATACACACACATTTGTACATGTGTTTGTGTGTACGCATATGTGTGTATATATGTGCATACACATGCAGATGTGTGTGTATGTTTACACACAGATACACACATATATACAAACACATATACCTACATGCTTACAGATACCCACAAACAAACCTACACCCATATGTGCATACAGATGCATATAAATCCCCAAATGATGAGCATATAGGTTATTGTTCAATTTTTCTATGTTACAAATTTTGCCTCAACACTCATCTTATGCAGTATCCCCCTTTATTCATGGGGAAGATGTTCCAAAACCTCCTCTGGATGTCTGAAGCCACAGATAGTGCTGAACATAGCGCCTATGTAACTATGTTTTTTCCTATGCAGACATACCAAAATAAAGTTGCACGTGTAAATTAGGCGCAGTAAGAAATTAGTAGCAACTGATAATAAAATAGAACAATTATAACAGTATACCGCCATAACGGATATGTACTCCTGATCTCTCTGTCTCTCTCAGAATATCTTATTGTGCTGTACTCACCCTGCTGCTAGCAACGACGTGAGATGACACAGTGCCTATGGGATGTGTAGAGTCAGACGAGTGATGCAGGTGTTGTGCTGTGGTGTTAGGGTGACTTGAGCACAAGCACGGTGACGCTGTGGTAGCTGATCTAATGACCAAGGTGGCTGCTCAGTGCCTAATGGTCAGATAGCATACGGACGTGCTGGGCAAAAGGATGATTCAGGGCAGGGTGGGATGGACAGGGACAGTGTGAGATCTATCATACGACTCAGAATGGCATGCAATTTTAAACTTATGAATGATTTCTGGAATTTTCCACTTTATATTTCAGACTGCAGTTGACCACAGGTAGCTGAAACCATGGAAAATGAAATCATGGCCAAAGAGAGACTACATAAATATATTTTTATGCAGCTCTTATTTCTCTTAGGAAAATTTCCTGGGAGTAGAATTTCAAGGTTGCATTTTATTAATTATACTATTTAAAAATTAAATATCTACCTATATGTAGCAGCTTAGCGATAAACCATGAACCCTTGCTTCAAACATTTAGATCATAATGTTCATACTTGGTGAGAAACCAGTTTTTACACCAGAGAAAACATAGAGAAAAGGTACAATATAGTGCCCGGCGTATAGGAAGCACTCAAAAAAATGTGAGTTGTAAATACAAACGAGCAATTGTCTGAACGTGATGAAACTCCGTGTTCTCTTCACTTCAGTTAACTCTGGGGGAGGACTTGTCAGACAGCCTGGCTCAGGGGAAACCACAAGATAAAGTGAACCCCATTTATCACAACCCCCCCTGTGCCCAGGAGCTGCTGGTGACTCTGGATTCCCACCCACCAGCAAACAGACAGCTCCATCAGGTGCCAAGCAGAGTTTATCTTTGGTGCCAGGAAGGCAGCAGCAAGGGGCAGAGTCTCTGGATGACGGACCTTGAGTTTACATTTGTGTATGCGGGGAGGGGATTGGAAGTTTGGGGTATATTTGTCTTGATTTTCTCAGCAACCATCAGGCAGACACGCCAAATGTGGTGCCTAGGAAGTATGGGCATCTCGCATGTGCCATCCAGGGCTATTCTGGAAGTGCTATCCACCCCATTATATCAGTTCCAAGGAAAACAGTCGACTCTTGCCCTGGGCAAAAGAGGAATTCGTTCGTCTCCATGAATCCTTCCTCTCCTGTTTTGATTTTCATCTTTGCTTTCAGTGATACCCAAACACCTGCAGCCCAGACTCCAGGTCTCGCTCCTCTGCAAGCCCAAATGTGTTCCATTTAAGGGGTCCCTGTAGGGCCAGGCTACACTGACAAACCAGCTCGCGAGCTTGTCCTAGGAGCAGAGAGTCGTTTGATGGGTTTGCTCTTCCCAGACTAAGGGAACTAGCCCTCAGTTCCCTAAAGAGGGAAGGAAACACCAGGCCCTGTGCTGGGGCTGGCAGAGAGCGACATTTAGAAGTACATATTTTGGTATCCCTAGAATTTTACAGTACACAGGATATTACAGTTTGACCCATGCCTGATGGCTCCGGAACAAGAGTTCCACATCCCCTGGGAGATTAAAATATAGACAGAAATGCCCATGATTCAAAGGCATATGCTAATATTCTGCTTCCCCCACTGTAATTTCAGGCACAGTGTATCCCAAACCTTTCCTGGGGTCAAAATATGAAAACGATTTTAGTGGCAAACTCAGGATGGACTCTGAGACAGGAACCAGGGTCTTTGATCACTGAAATACACTTTGAGCATTACTGTCCTCCTCCGTTTTCTGTTCGGGGATGCCTCTGGCTGACAGCATCACACAGTGGAACCAACACAAGATGGGAAATCAGGACAAAGCTGGAGGCACTGCCTTCGCCCAGTTTTCAGGGGGGGCTTTGGGTAAATCATCCGAATTTACTTGAGCCTCAGTATCCTCTTTCCTACTCTCGTTAGGTCAAGGTGACTGGATGAGGATTGGCTTAAATGAGAAAATAAATGTGAAGTAGTGTGGTGAATATAAAATGATTGAGAAGTGTTATTTTATGATTATCATTATTAAGATGGTGATTATTATTACACTAGTGCTTAAAAAAAAAACCAGTAATCCATGCTGGCAAGAATATTTGACCTATTTCAAGAAAACACTGGTAAATCAACATCTAGAACATAATTCTGTGAAGAACCTGTGAGATGCACAATGGGAGAATGTGAAGAATGTGACTAATATTAGGGCAGGTTATTTCTTTCCTGGGTCTTTAAAGAAACATTTACTGAAATTTGTAATATGTGCCAGGTGCTATTATGAATTATTTGTGTGCATTATGCCATTACGAAGTAGACAAACGCATTATCCCCATTTGACAGATGAGGACAGAGAGGCCCAGAGAGGTAAAATACCTGATCCTAGGTGCCTCGACTTGTGAAAGTTCTGTTGAGATGATGCATGGCTCTTGGTACAGCTCAGACCTTGATACGATGTCACTGCTGTTACCTGTATATCCATCTGACACATGTTTTGGGGAGGTCTTTGTGCTGGGCACTAGTGCTAAGGCCATATTTGCTTTTGACCCTCGCAGGAAGTTCCTGTTCCCAGGGCGAGAGATGTCTCTCTCCCGTCTGATGCAGAACGTTCTGGGAAGAACGGCTTGTCCTGAGCAGATGAATGGGCTTATCTTCTGGGGCTTTGATTTCATTCTCAGCTCTGTCCCAGAAAGAGTTCAGGCAGCTCCCTCCCATCAGTCTTGTAGAATTGCAACTTTAAGCAGAGCTGACACTACAGAAACAGTAATTGGCATCATATTTGCGAGGAGCAAGATGGTCATTTCCTCAGGCACCAAAAAAGCATAACCCAGTTCTGAGGTTCCAGAAAATGATGGCTGGAGCGACCCGGAGTCTGTGGCACAAACGCAGCCCCATTGCTCTCCTTTCGATGGCTGTAATTCCCCACGCGAAAGCAGGCAGAACTCTTAACTATTATTTTAGATGACATCCTCTTTTTAACTTTAAGCAGTGTTCTTTAAACATTTCTAAACTTTCCCAATTCCTCCCCAATACCATGCCATGAATTTGCTTGTCACTGTAAGCTGTATACAAAGAGAGACACACACAGCAAGCACAAAGGTATCAGGAAGTGGTTTTCCTAGCAACAGTAATCATCTGAAAGATCCTAGAACATCCTTTCTATTCATACAGCATTTCGTGTTTTGAATAGTGCTGACAGGTGAAGTGGATTCATAGTATTTAATACAAAAAAAATATTGCTAGGGATTGGAACCGCATAAAAGCTCAAATATCCACACTATTCACAAGCAGCTGAATTCACTGTTTTTATATCTATCTAGATTATTTAGGGAGGCACAATTGCAAAAGCAAATACTCATCTGCTTACCGAATGACTAATCCCGGGTGTATTATGGAAAGTCTGATTCTCTAGACCTCATTCAGGCAACTGGGACACAGCCCTAAATCAAGCCCGGCTCTCTCTATACAAGCCGATCTCAAGCATAGTCTTGAATGATAAAGAGACATTCCCTCTGCCAGGTCCCTCAGCAGATGTGTCCAGTTTAAAATAAAAATGAGTCAATACAGTTGACAAAATCATCCACCCCCAAGGAACTGTATCTGGTTACTGCCTTAACTCTACCGGAAATGCTCATAACACTCCTCCAGTCCTCTCACAAGTAATATCCCAAACAAATCTATCCCCGAAGGTCAAAAAAGGGAAAAAAAACAAGCAACATTAAAAAACAAACCCTTGAGTTTCATCAGAAAGAGAGAAGAGAGGAGGGAGGGAGGGAGGGAAGGGGGAGGGAGGCGAGAGAGCAAGA
>NW_011888898.1:1057147-1059930 GCF_000151845.1 Pteropus vampyrus | reverse complement strand
ACCGAATGACTAATCCCGGGTGTATTATGGAAAGTCTGATTCTCTAGACCTCATTCAGGCAACTGGGACACAGCCCTAAATCAAGCCCGGCTCTCTCTATACAAGCCGATCTCAAGCATAGTCTTGAATGATAAAGAGACATTCCCTCTGCCAGGTCCCTCAGCAGATGTGTCCAGTTTAAAATAAAAATGAGTCAATACAGTTGACAAAATCATCCACCCCCAAGGAACTGTATCTGGTTACTGCCTTAACTCTACCGGAAATGCTCATAACACTCCTCCAGTCCTCTCACAAGTAATATCCCAAACAAATCTATCCCCGAAGGTCAAAAAAGGGAAAAAAACAAGCAACATTAAAAAACAAACCCTTGAGTTTCATCAGAAAGAGAGAAGAGAGGAGGGAGGGAGGGAGGGAAGGGGGAGGGAGGCGAGAGAGCAAGACAGAGGAGAGAGAAGGTGAGATGTTGACAGAAGGGAGAAGGAGAGAAAAGGAGGAGAAAGGACAGGAAAAGAGGAAGGGACGGGGAGAGAGGAGAGAAAGTCCCAGCTTGCAAGGGAGACTCGAGGAGAACGTGGAGGAACCACATTCACAAGATTCTGACCGGTCTGGAGCTTAAGTGCATCATGAAAGGGAGCATTGAAGCCACACAACTTTACAATCTGTGCAAACTGTCACTAGGGTCTTATTAACACCTTTCTTGCCTTTGTTATTAAAAGCCACACACTGTGAACCTGCCACGTGTATGAGTTGTGCTAGGTACTGGAGGAAGAGGAGTCTCATTCTTGGATTTATAAGGTATCTGAAGAGATGAGACAGGAGAGAAAGGGCCAAGTAACAGTCGATGGGTACATACACTGGGTTTCAATCTTTAGTAATGTGTGACTGACTGCATGTTGATATTAGAGGCAGGGAGTGGCTGTAATACAGGGTAGTTAAATGTAGGCTTCATCATCGCCTGGATTTGAACTCTAGCTGCGGGGTTGAAAGCAAACTTATAAAATATGGCAGAGTCGTACTTATCTTATGAGGCCGTTGGACAGATTGATTATGTTCAGATCCTTAACACATCACGAGCACTTATGAGTAGCTACAACTCTCAGAAAGTACCAGTTGGAGATGTACGACTTAAAATGGCAATGGTCTATCACTTCACACCCCTAAAACTGGCAAAATTAAAAAGCCCGACAAAATCAAACATTGTCAAGGTTGTGGAACAGTAGCTACGCTTCCATGTTGTTGGTGAGCGTATAAGTGGTACAAGAACTTGGGGGAAAATTTGGCTATGGCTGATTCATTTAAAGATGCACATACTCAGTGTCCTAGAAATTCCATTCTAGGGTATATTCATCAGAGAAATTCTCATAAATGTACCTGAGAAGGCTTACGTAAAAGTGAATGTGCTCTGTCCGTAATACTGAGAAACTAGAAAAACCTAAATGCCTATCCACAGAAAAACAGATAAACAAAAAGCAGTATATTCATAACAGCAATTACAGTGAGTGAGCAAGGTTTGAGTCCTTTTACGTCCGGAACCGCTTGGTCCATAAGCAACTCTTCGAACAAAGCAACTTCTCAAGTTCCATCTCTCTTCTGGAGTACTTTCCTCTTCCTCTTCCTCTTCCTCTTCCTCTTCCTCTTCCTCTTCCTCTTCCTCTTCCTCCCAACAGCGCACTTTCAGACAAACCCATGGACAAATAAATAGAGCAAGCGTAAGTCACGATCGGCCAGTGACTATCTCTCTGGGAAACACAACAGAGGCAAGAGGAGCAGGAGGTGACAGGCTCTTCCACGTTTCTCATGCCAGGAATTGGAACTGGGAGCCACTGGGGGCCACTGGATCTTGGCTCTCCTCTGCTGAGTGCGATAAAAACAAGTGGATATGATGCCTTTTGGAAATTATTCACATCCCGAAGAATGTATGTGTCCCTTGTTTTTGACTCATGAAAGGAAGCAAATTTTATGATTTATTAAATACATATTATTGTCCTGCTCGTGGGGCGTGTGTCCCTTGAATGTGTAATTACATGAATCCTGATGCATGGACGCACTGAGGAGGGATTGCAGGAGTATAGAGGACAAAGGGAACAGGTCACAGAGCAGCCCAGGGTCCCACGGGATGCCAGAGTAAGAGCAGAGATGGCACCTCTGTGGGAAAGAAGGAGAGAATGAAATTCAGTTCCATTAAGAAAAATCTGTCGAGTACAAAACTGTGTCTTGGTCCCTGCATTGGTAAACGCCGGCCATACAGAGGGCTCAATCAGACAGAACGCTGCCCTTAAAAAACTCCCGATCAAAAATGTATGAGTGAGAGGACAGGATTAGATCATCAGTTTCCAGAAGGAACAGGTCAGAAGGAAGGACTTCGTGACATGAGTGTTCAGGGGAGGGGGAACCAACCCAATGGGTTCACAGAGAGCGAGCGTGGACGATGATCTGAAGCGGATAAAAAGTGACCTGAGTTTTACTTTTTTAAAGTTTTATTATTCTTAGGCGAGGCAACTCTTGGTTGACCTCACAGATTGCAAAGACCTTGTCAATTTACACAATCCCTTATTTTTTATTTTTTATGCCTACACAGCATCTGGTCTTCCTAGGTGGTCTCCCATCCAAGTACTACCCAGGCCCGACCCTGCTTAGCTTCCGAGATCAGACGGGATTGGGCTTGTTCAGGATGGCATGGCCGTAGACAAAAAAATGACCTGAGTTTTAAAGTTGTGAGGCATTGGGTAAAAGGCTGCTTAGCGAAGCAGGCAATGTCCTTCGACAGCTTTTTACGGCATATT
>NW_011888898.1:1029322-1055992 GCF_000151845.1 Pteropus vampyrus | reverse complement strand
ATCCCTTATTTTTTATTTTTTATGCCTACACAGCACCTGGTCTTCCTAGGTGGTCTCCCATCCAAGTACTAACCAGGCCCGACCCTGCTTAGCTTCCGAGATCAGACGGGATTGGGCTTGTTCAGGATGGCATGGCCGTAGACAAAAAAAATGACCTGAGTTTTAAAGTTGTGAGGCATTGGGTAAAAGGCTGCTTAGCGAAGCAGGCAATGTCCTTCGACAGCTTTTTACGGCATATTTACTGGGTCCTAAGTATTGGGGATACAATGCTAAACATCAGACGTGACTGTCCTTTCAGAGCATGTGACCAAGTGGAGCATTCGGACGTGATTCCAGATTTCCTATTCTAGAGACCGTGGACGGAGTTTGGCAGGGGGCGGGGATCTGAAAATTTGAATGAAAAAGAAATGACATTGTTACTTTGAGAAACCCTTAACGGATGTTTAGTATTCCCTTCCATTGTTAATTTAAGCAACAAATTCAGTAGAATTAGCAATCTCTGTGACTTTGTTCACCAATATGAATTCCATATTTTTATATTCCATTACAGTTGTTGCAGATGCTGTAAAATATCTCTTGCACTTATCACCACTTCAAAATTACAGTAGTTATTAGACCTTCCACTACATCTTGTTATTTAAATCTTAATAAAGAAACACATTTCTTACTATGCTTCATTTAAGAAAATATTTTGATAGCCAATTATAGTGAAATGCAAGTTTCTTTGTAATCCTATGTATTTTCTATCATGCATTTGATAAGATTATTTTGGCTTTCATACACTGCCATACGGATCCATGGAACAAAATTGTTAAGAACCCCTGCACTGATCAAATAATAACCAAAGCTGATTTTAAAAACTGCAATTATGCCAAGTACTGTAGAGAGGAGAACCTAGCTAGGGAAGTGATGGAAGGCTTCCTCAAGGAGGTAAAGTGTAAGCTGGGCTACAGAAGAAGAGTAAGTCGTCACTAGAAAAATGGGGTAAAGAAACATTCTAGGGGAAGGAAACAGCATGAGCAAACATGCCTGGAGATGGGCTGAGCTACAGGAAACCAGTGATCCTGCTGCAGGGATGCTGGTGAAGGGGGGATGCTGTTACAGGGATGTTGGTTCAGGGATGCTGGTGCAGGGATGCTGGTGCAGGGATGCTGGCTCAGGGATGCTGGCTCAGGGATGCTGGTGCAGGGATGCTGTTACAGGGATGCTGGCTCAGGGATGCTGGTGCAGGGATGCTGTTACAGGGATATTGGCTCAGGGATGCTGGTGCAAGGATGCTGTTACAGGGATGTTGGCTCAGGGATGCTGGTGCAGGGATGCTGTTACAGGGCAAGTGAGGGGCAGACAGTTGTGAAATGTGGCTGAAGCCCTGGGCAGAGCAGAAAGCAGGTGAGTGAGACATGGACGAGGGCCATGAGGTGGTATGTATGGGGACTGCATGTGGTTGCGTGTAGCTGAAGTCCAGACCCCATGTCCGAGAGAGGAAATGTGGAGCTGCACCAGTCTGCGGGGCTCAGATCATTGCTGGCCTCGAGTGGTCTGTGCTAGCAAGGGCACACGCCTTATCCTAAGGGGAGTAGGAGCCACCTGCCTTTAGTGAGCCCACGCTTGGTGAGCTGGTGTATCACTCGGAGTTTTTCAGAGAAATGGAATCTGTATATACAGACATAAACATATGTGTGTGTCTGTTTGACTCTCAGATTCTCATTATTGTGATAGTTATATTCTGTAAAGTTGCCATGAACACTGAATTAGCAACATTATTCCTAGGGGAAATACAAGCTTAGGTTCTTGTGAGCCTTTGGTCACAATATTTTCATTAATGATCAGTACGTAATCTTGTTTTATGTGTGTTTCTGTTTAAAGACACCTAATTTAAAATATATTATTGATCCATTAACATTGAGCTCACGGCCAATGGCACTATAATTCATGCTCGAACAAGGCTTATCTAACATGGGTGTTTTCTCCACAAGGCACCTCACAACCTGTTTGCACTTGGGAACACTAAACAGCACTTCAGTCCTATGCTTGGGGCCATTTTAAACAGTAAGATCACTGACAAAGAGCACTAAAAATGCAAAAAATGTGGCAATGAATAGATTGCAGAAGGACACATTTCTAGTATGAGAGCTGAAGCGAGAACATCTTGCTGGACCTCAGCTAGGAACGTGAGCAATGGACAATTCATTTGTTTTCCTCTGTACACATCTGTGTATGACCGAAGCCATCACGAGTATTGATTTGGGGGTTACAAATAAATTTTAGTCAATAGGTGAACTGATAAATGTGGAATTCATGAATAAAGAATTTCAACTGTATACATGTATATACTCTGTTAAGGAAGTGGCTCACATGACTGTAGAGGCTGCCCAGTCCAAATACCGGAAGCAGGATGGTGGGTAGGCTGGAAACCCAGGCAGGACCTGGGGGTAGAATTCCTCCTTCCTCAAGGAAACCTCAATATTGCTCTTAGAGACTTTCCACTGATGAGAGGAGGCCCACCCATATTATCAAGAATAATTTCCCTTATTTAAAGTCAATTGATTGCAAATGTTAACCATATCCACAGAATACCTCCGCAGCAACACCTAGATGAGTGTTTGAATACCTGGATACTAGAACCTAGCCAAACTGCACATCAAACTAACCATCACCGATGGCGTCGAGGAGAATGAGGTGCAAGATGACAGCCATTTGAATTGCTCAGGTGTGAAAATCCCGATACGGGCAGTCCTTGCTGTCCACAGCCATCTGTCCCTTCATCCCGTCGGCCTCGCCAAGGCAGAAGCAGCCACTGCATTTTAAGAAGAAGGTTCTAGGACACTTGTGGCATATTTCCCTTTGGCCTCTAAAATCCTTCACTATTTCTTTCTTTCTTTTTCTTTCTTTCTTTCTTTCTTTCTTTCTTTCTTTCTTTCTTTCTTTCTTTCTTTCTTTCTTTCTTTCTTTCTTTCTATCTTTCTTTCTTTCTTTCTTTTCTTTCTTTTCTTTCTTTTCTTTCTTTTCTTTCTTTCTTTCTTTCTTTCTTTCTTTCTTTCTTTCTTTCTTTCTTTCTTTCTTTCTTTCTTTCTTTCTTTCTAAGATGGACTAAGTCTGAGAAAGTAGACGCACTGCAATGTCGTTGGGATATTTTTAGTTGCAAATAATAGAATATCTGACTGAGTAACTTAAAAAGCAGTTCTGTTTTTAAAACCATATTCCTTAAAAGAACTCTGGAGATAGATGGTTGCTGGGCTGGTTTAGAGAAAGTCAGCAAAAAGGTCACATCACTCCACCGTCTATGTTTGTACAGCCCCCAAACTAAAAGGATTGCGAAAATGAAATGAGATGAGATATGCATAACGACATGTGTGCTCACAAAACATAAATAATTACTATCTGCCTTCAACCCAACAGAAGTCTCCTGATCTCTGGTTTAAGGCATCAGCCAGGCCATCAAGCACTCGGCCTCCCCCTGCCCTCTCTACTTGGCATGTTGGCATCATCTCCCACCATTGACAGCTGTCCCAGCTCTACGTGCCAGGTCTACAGTTGCCTGGTTGAAGAGGAGATAGAACTTTTCCCTCACGTATCTGTCATCAGAAAGGAAGAGCTTTCCAGAAGGCCCCAGCAGACATGCCCTCAGCCCCCAGCAGCTGGAACATGGTCACATGGAGTAGCTGCAAAGCAGGCTGGGAAAGGGCTGGCTGGTGTTTTCTGACTCCCTGTGGGAAGACCCCCTGCCCGTCTGGGAGCAGGGGGCTGGGACTGCCTGCTGGGTTGGTACCCACCAGCATCTGCTCATGGGGCATGTCCCATCTGCTCAGAGCTATTGGTAACACCAGCCATCTACCATGTAAGGACAGGGACACTTCCCTCTGATTAGATGCTCGTCAGTTCTGATGCTACTACCCTCCTCTCTGTGGGATGCAGAAGAAAGGACCTCTTTGAGCCGGCTGCCTTGGGTTTAAATCTCAGCTCTTGGAAGTGTTTTATACATCTGTACACATACACAGCAATGATAACTAGCATATACTGAGTCCTATTACGAGCAGCTGGTACTTTGTGAGGGTCAGCGAAGCATATTAGGGACTTCCAACCCCTGTCTCAGGCAACCGAGTCCCAAAGGAAGCTCTGTCCTTCATCTCACATCTACTCTTTGTCGGCACTTTTCCTGCGTCTCCTGGATTTGCAAGGTCCTCGATAAGACACAGAATTACTCTCCACCACAGAATATGTAGAGTCCCAGAGACAGGGGAATGCACCCTTCTCTGTGACATCTTTTTTTAATAATCAGTAGATTATTAAAAAAAAAAAAATTAAAATCCTTGTAATGGTGACTTTAAATAAGAGACTTTTAATAACTTTCACCCTTTTGCTTTTCTTCCCAGAACACAAGGGGCTAATTAAAAGTAGAAAAGTTCTTGTTTGATCAGAAATTCTTGTGTTTTGGAAAAAGCAGGGAAAACTACTCTAATATTCAGAAAGGGCTTAATTGGCTTTAAAATCACCACGTTCCCTTTTGCTATTTGGGACAGTGCGGATGAGCCTTCCTTTGTGAACCCACACAGAAAAGGTAAGGTAATGGGACTATTGTAATTAGGGCCCTCAGCTGAAAGATGGTCTTTTGATGTGGATCTATGGGATTCTCTTTCAACCTAACTCGATATGATTCCTCTCTGAGAACCTCTCGTACGTCCTGGTCTTTTGGCTGACTCCTCTCCATAAATGCCTTTATTACTTGAGCCGTAAGCTTGTTTATTGAGGAAGATGTGTGTGGTGGTCCCTAATGGAGCATGTCAGCATAAAAGCCCCGTTAGACTGAAGCAGGCCTGGGTCCATCCATTTCACGCCAAACTCTCTCCTCGATGTATTAGAATTAGTGCAGGGAAAGTGAGTGCTCTATGTAGCATGGCCTTTTTGAAACTGAAGTGTCTCCACCTCTAGAATAACCTAGAAAAAGAATTCCCTGGGCTCATAGACGCTCCTACCAAGAGGAACCATGGAGCTCATCAAAAGGCACAAAATAGCAAAATGATATATCTGTGGAAAATTTACAAATGTTCTTTCCATAGCAGTGATCCTAAAAGTTGACGTGTCTGTTGGTTAGCAGACTGTTTTCAGTCCTCATTTGTCGATAAGTGGGATGATGAAAATGATAGCATCAGGAAAAAGTTACACCCAATTCAATTTAGTGTTGGGGATATTTTTTGTCTTATAAAGTGACTCTCTGTAGACTCTTGCCAATTCTTGTTTAATAATTAAAGCAGGGACTCATTTATCCACTAACTGGGACAGGCTTGCATGGAGGTGTTTATTGATCCAGTGTGTCATTGCAGAGAACACGTTCCTGCTGCCTTTCCTGAACATCCTTCAAAAAGTGACTGATGCCGTCGCCTCAGAGTTAGACTGGTGAGAATGATGACGAGGGTGACTTCACGGTGAGGATGGCAAGGCTAGTGATGGTGGGCTGTGAGGGTCAGCGAAGCAAATGTGACCGTGAGAGTGAAGTACAACAGGCAAAATGAAGCACTGGCCCCTTGTAGGTCATTTGCACTGATCTTGGTTACATCTCTGGAAGGTCTGTTTGATCACCTGCTGAATCTTTGGAACTATCTGTGAATAATAGATGAGGCATTTGGGTTGCCTTAGGTGTACGATGTCTTTTCTCAAAAGGAGCTAGGGTGTATGTTACTTATTACCCATCAAGACATTACATATTCCCCAGCGTTACCTAAAATGTATCAGTATTTTTACTGTGTTGTTGTTGCCCAATGCAAAGATTATAAAGTATCACCTTAATAACTAAGATTTCTGGGTTAAGTATGAGAAGTTCCTGGTCATAAGTGCTGGTGGATGGTTAACTAAATAATTCAGGAAGATCTTATGGCTCCATAAAATGAATGACTGCAACTCTTCTGTCTTTATCCCCTTCTGCTGATCATCAGTAGTGTATAAATAAGTATTCTATTTGGTTGTAGGTGATAAAAATCTGCTAGACATGGCTTAAGCAAAACAAAAGGGATTCATTTAAAAAATATTCAATGTTTCATGGGGTGCAAAGGCAGTAAAGCATCTGGGTGTTAGGAGGGGTCTAGAACTAGGTACTAAGATGCTAAAGAGTCTTTTGTTCCAGCTCTCAATTCTGCCCCTCTCAGGGCGTCTGATGCAAAGTCATCTAAGCAAATTGGGCTTTATACAATTAGATTCTTTTTGGTCAATATCACTAACCCCCAACAGGTAGAGAAAGGTGTCAGCTCTGCATCTGCTCCCACAATTCACAACCAGGTGCCAATGAAAGCAAATCTCTGGCCAAATTTGATATTTATTAACAAGCAGGAACAAAACAGGCGTAGTCTCTTCTTTAAGTCTGATGAAGACCAGGCTTCCCCCTTTGAGGTACCCCAATAGCATCTTGCTTGAATATTCTTCCAGAAGCAAAGGTAAAGGCATGTAGCCCAGGGATTGGCACGCTTGCTTTTATAGAGAACCAGATAGTAATTTTTTTAGGCTTTGCAGGCCCGATAAGCTCTGCTGCAATTACTCAAGTCTATCTTCATGTAAATGCAGCCACAGACAATATAATATTGGTGTATTCCAATAAACTTTATTTTAGACTGAAATTGGAATTTCATATAATGTCCACGTGTCTAGAAATATCATCTTCTTGTGTTTTTTTTTCCCAACTACTTATAAATGTAAAAACTGTTCTTAGCTTATGGGCTGTGCAAAAACAGGTGGTGAGTTGGACTTGACCCATGAACTGTAGTTCACCAATCTTTGTTCTAGTAGCATATTTCTAATGACAGTGGGGTGACCAAGAGTCCACCAGATACAATCACGGAAGCATTTACAAATCAAAGTTCGGACAACCTGGTGACAAGATGATTCTGCAGTTGTTCTTTCACAGGGCTTTAAGAGGGAGTGCTACAGTAGCCTTCAGCAGACCACCACCTAGGTAACAGAATATTCTTTGATATAATGACGGCTCCCTAACATGTCTGAGAGCCTCCCCGACTTCTAGCCAGTGTTCAGATCTCTCTTAATTGTCCACCAGTATTCACCGATTATCACGGATTATAATCTCCAATAAATGTCTCTCTGCTATTTTGAACCTTAAGCCGTTCACATCCCTCCATCCATCTCAGTTTGCTCTCTCATCCACTGGTGTGCCACCCACTGTCCAGCTTCACCTTCCCTATTGTACCCAGTTTCTAAGACACTCTCATCAGAGACTCTTAAGTCAGCTGTGAGGCCTCCCATTGTGGTTTAAGAGTTGGATTTTAGCATGGCTTCTACTTGGCTAAAATGGATCTGAGTCTCTGTCTAGGCCCAGAACAAAAATTTTAAATCATCGCAGAATAGTCCTTTTGGCTAACAAAGCCCTCTCCCAAGGCCAAGTGGATGTTTCTCCTTGCTACAGGTATGCCATGTCCCTGTTGAAATTCATATAAAAGAAAAAGGATTCTTAATGTGTGTGAAGTTGTAATGTTTCCTTTTGTGGGAAAAATAAACAACAACAAAAACAAATCAATTATCAGGGAAACTTGAAAAGAACAATACAACTATAAATCCTAAATAGCACAACTAGAAATATACTTTATGTTGATTTCATCAGTTGTGGTCAATTTTCAACTGGTCAAATATTGGCAGTTTCTTCTGGTTCACTATAATTTGAAGTAAATTACAGATAACTTAATGGCATTGGATGAATTCTTTTCTTTTACTGCAGATTGCTTTGTTTAGTTTCCCAGTTTCTAGACCATACAATATGGCTGCTGACAACACCCAAGATTTTGCATTATAAAGAGACAGAGAAAAAGAAAGGCAGAGAGATAGAGAGAAACAGGGAGATTACATGATAGAGAGAGATTAAATTTCTCCTTGACCTAAACCTAGTTCTTAGGGGAGGGACTTCGAGCAGCTCCCACTCCTGGACCGACCAATGTGGTTAGGATGGGGGGGTGAAGCCAAAGTCATTGCATAAAGGAGTTTTCGAGAGTCCACCCCTATGGTTTGGAATAGTGTGGTAACCAGGACAGTGGCCATTGAAAGCTTGACAGATAACCCAATAATTGTCCTCCAAGGATGTGTCTTAGAACTATTATTCCATTGCTATGTTAGAAATTTGTGTGAGCCCTGAGATAAAGAAGCTAATATTAAAAATGTTTAGCATCACATACTAATCAATCAGAACAGACTCAAGACATACACAGGTGGCCGAGCCGTACAAGCACATACTCTGGTAAGTTAGTATGAGCTTCTCTGAGAAATATAAATATATCACTCCTCCTTCCAGACCTAATTCTTTTGTGAACCTGGACAATGAACAAGGATTTTTACAATACAAAGGTCTATATGATGCTGGGTGAAGAGACAGACAGGTAGGTAGCCAGTGTACCTTCTCACAATTTTGCAATTTGTGACTCTGGTCTTTTGGAATTTGTCGCATGATGAGCCAGCAAGCTTCTTTGTTCTTCAGGGTTCTTGTCAGTCTCTGGGAAGAAAGCGTGAACAAGCACACAGTCTGAGTGTTGTCTTATGTGTCTGCTTTGAACAGGGGTTTCCAAAAATACCTTAGAGCTAAACTGTAATGTCAAGGTTTAAAACCGTCCACTGTATGAATGACATTCCTCGGTCTATTCTCTTCTCAGTTGAATAAGTCTAGTTCCACCATATCCATCTGCTTTAGCAGTCACCTGCCCCCACCCCAATGGGTGAAACTTCCTGAGCCCCCTGACCCCTGCTCACCAAGACGGGGAGATTTTGCCTCTAGACACACAAGAGAGCATCAAAATAGTTGCCGAACAAACCCTAGAATCTCTTCTCTTCCCCATTGCAAAATCTCTTGAGGATTTGGGTCGCTTCTAGGTTCCGGTCAACTCAGTTACTCTCAATTGGCAGGAAAGTAGAACAAAATCGTGGGAGGAGTCAGTGTTCAATCTGTCCCACTGCTGATGGGGCGCTGTGCCTCTCACGCGGAGGAGGGTGGAGGTGGGATGTAAGCCTCACGGACAGAAGGAAAGGCTGGGAACCACTGAACTAGCTACACTAACAGACAAATGTGCCGTCTCACATCAAAGCACCTTGAGGTTTTCTACTTTTACAGCGTCCTGCTAGGTCTGCACTAGATATTTATTAAGCCAAATTGCATATAAGGAACTGGCGATATTTAGGAGAGAAGACAGGGAAGAAGAGGAGGGGCACTGGGGCTGGGAGCAATGTATAAGGATATCTTTCAAATGCATGAGGCGTGTCATATTGCAAAGGAGCAGAGCTTCCAAATGAACTAAGATACCCAAAGCTTCCCATTGCCCAAAGAATACCCATCAAACTGCTTTCCAGGCCTACAGAGCTCTCTATAGGTGGTTCTCAAAATCTTTACAAGTATATCAGTGCCTGGACTCACTGTGCGCCAATCCCTGGGATGGGGCCTGGGTAGCTGCATTTTTTGCATGTGCTCAGCCTGGAACCTCTGCTGCTGTAATCTAGCTCCAGGTTACTTTCCCGGGCTCCTTTTCCACCCTTCCCTCTTTGTTCATAGCGCCTGCACCATTGGCCTCTGTTCCTTGAACATTTCGAGCTCATTCCAACTTCAGGGCTTTTGCTCTGCCCGATTCCTGTGCTTAGAAGCATCTCCTTCCCAGTTTAAGCTGGTGTGTCAGCTCAGATAGCACCTCTTGGTGGAGCCTTCCTTGATCCTCTGTATTCACTTCCTGGAGCTGCCATAATAAAGCAAACTGGGTGGCTTAAGATAACAGCACTCTATTCTCTTGCAGTTCTGGAGGCTAGAAGTCCCAAATCAAGGTGTTGGCAGGGCCGTGCTCTCTGTGACTTCTAAGAGAATATGTGTCCCATGCCTTTCTCTCAGCTGCTGGTGTTGCCAGCGATCCTTGGCATTCTTTGGCTTGTAGGTACATAACTCCATGCTCTCCATACATCTTCACATGGCATTTTTCCTGTGCATCTTACTATTGTCTTGTCTTGATGAATGTCTCTTCTCCTCTTTTGATAAGGATACTAGTCACTCGCCCACCCTAATGACATCATTTTAATTTATTACATCCACAAAGACCCTATTTCCAAATTCATAGGTACTAGGGGTTAGGGCTTCAACATATTTTAGGAGGAACACAATTTAACCCATAATACCCTCTATTCAAAGCACCCTACCATACTCCCTCTGGCCGTTATCACTTCACCCTGTCTTGACCAGTTTATTTGTGTGCTGAGTGTCTTCCTCACTGAGTGCAAACACCATGAGAGCATAATCCTTGATTATCTGGAATGTCCCCACATCAACCATGCCTGAAAGAGTACATAGTAAATATTGGTTTGAATGAATGAAACAAAACTAATAAAGAATAAAAATTTCAGGGAAGCAGGTTTTAGTTCATCATGCGGAAGTCTTTTATATAAACAAAACAAAACAAAACTTTTCACCTTTTTTTTTTTAGGTAATGAGTTCGTAATCATGGGGGGAGTTCATAATAAGGCTGGACATTGTCTTAGAGGGGATACAGGAGAGGGGCTTCACCTTTCAGTTCAGGAATGGATTTATGACTTCTGAGGACCCTTTAAATCCAGAAGTTCAATAACACTGCGTTTGAACAGAGCCTTTTTAGAAACACTGTGTCTCAGAAACATGACTTGAATGGTGGGAACTTACGGCAGGTGTCCATTTCCTGTCACCGTCTCTGACGGGTGAAATCTGATGACAGCTCTCCAATCACATGACGCCTGTAGTCCCCTTTATGTCTCATGAGTGTGCGCTTAAGCCAAGTTTGAATTTCTTCTTCTTTCATTTATTTATGATTTTTTTTTTCTGGTGGGCCCATTCCATCTAAAAAGAGGGGAAAAAAGGAAGAAGATATAAAATTTCTGTTCAGGATCCCTTTAATGTCTTCACTAAGCCCGTTACAATGAGATATTGTTTTATGTTGGCCCTGTCTTCAGAAAGAAACACCTTCTCTGTTGAAAGATCTTGCTGCCAGGGGACTCCATGTCACCAGAGCAGTCAACTTTGATTTGTGTATCAATAATGTCCTGTCAGTAGCCAGAGGGTATGGCATCAGGGCGTTCCAGATGCCTTTATTGGTGCTTTTGCTGGAGGATTATTTCAAATTAACTTCAGTCTCTTGGAAGACAGTGAATAGGAAAGTGCTATTTCCCATTTGTAAACAAAATGGGGAATAATTATGGGAGAAACCAAGACAGGCGGATTTCTAGGAAATGTCACATCTGCAGGTCTTCATTTTCTCCAAGCATTGTTGCCCTGCCCCTCTCTTCCTGTTGCTCATCTCCTCCCAGGTATAATCCTGAACACTACCTGGTTACAGGGCAATTGGTGGCCTCACAGACACTCGACAAAATAACTACAGATGCTTCTGCTGTCACGATAATGGAGAGATTGGCAGACCGGGTGGGGGGGAACAGAATGGAGCTCTTAAAATATTATAAAATTTTTAAAAAGTGTTTTGTATGTGTTGGCAAAAATAATAGTTACTGTATAAATTTTGGAAAAGATCGAAAAGCAAAGGGATAAACATAAAAATCACCTGTTATTCTCTCACCCAGAATAACCATTGTTTATCACTTCAGTATATTTACTTTGACTATTTCCTCGCTCCCTCTCTTTCTCTATGAAATAATATTCTTTTCTCAATAATACAGAATAAAGGTAGGCAAGCATAAAGGCCAGATAGTAAGTAGTTTCGGCTTTGCTAGCCATACGCTCTGTGTTGCAACGACTCAGCTCTGCAGCTATAGGACACAATCAGCCACAGACATCCAAACATGATGGGTGTGGCTGTGTTCCAACAAAACCATTTACAAAAACAGGTGATGGGCAGGATTTGTCTCATTGCCATAGTTTGCCGCATTCAGGAGAGCAAAGGTGGACACAGTGAGACTTGTTAGGTGGCTATCACTATGACCCAGTTGAGATGTGATCGTAACTCTGACCACATAACCATTGTGATGGGTGAGAACTGGTCCTCAGGTTCTGCAGCCAGGAGGATTTACTGCTGATTTGGAAGTGAGGCATGAGAGAAAGGGAAGTGCCAAAGGTGACAGCAAAGACGTTGGCCTGCGCAGCTAGAAGCAGAAGTTCCCATCTACTGAGGTAGGAAAGACCCATCAGAATAGGTGAAGAACGGATACTTTGGAGAAAGAGCTTAGTTTTAGAAAAGTTTAATTTAGATGCCTAAATTTTAGATGTTTGTCACCTAGGTGATGGTATCAAGTGGAGTTCAAGGGAAAGTTTCATCCTAGGAGAGACATTTGGGTGTCAGCAGGATATGGTGGTGTTTACAGACACAAGTCTAGATGAGGTCACCCAAGATGTTTAAAGAGGGAAGAGAACATAAGTCCCACTATGTGCTAGGCATGAGTCTGTCTTCTGGAGATTCAACAGAAGCAAAAGAAAGTGTCTGCTCTCACAGAGTGGCTCATCCAGCTTTGTGATGTCGCTGCAGCTGGTTGGACATGGGATCGAAGCCTGCCACCAACCACTTGGCTCAATCACCTTCTCTCTTAGAAATTTCAAAGTGAAGCACAAACCACACATAACTTCAGGAATGGGGCAGCATGTGCTTAGGAAAAGAGAAAACCATTGATTCTGGAGAGAGAGAAATGAATGAAAGATACATTAAAGAAGAACACAAGAGAATACTGTCAGTTGATTTAAGACAACTTTTTTGGTCCTTTCTGAGGTCCTATTACACTCATTGTCTGTGGGTTGGTTCCAAGAGATTCTCCTGTGTATTCACACTAAATTGCCCACATTTGTGAGCTAGCTCGAAGGAGGTTCTGGTACTTACAAGCAGAGAAAACATCCATAGTCAACAGTAATTGAGATGGGAGAAAAAAATAGAGCGCTCCAATTGAAATCTTAACTGCAAGAGCATCTCCTAAATAATCCTTTTCATTTTCCCAACTCAAGAATTCACTTGTTACTAAGAGACAAAGTTAAAAATAAAAAATATCTACAGAGGCTGTATGAGGCCCTTACGCCATTTCGCTGAGAACCTTGTGTCTCTGTACATGTTGGAAAAAAAAATTTAACACTTAAATTACTTCTGTTAAAATACATTAGTTTCTCAATAGATTAATTAATTTAAAATATATCTATTAAAGGGGCAACATGAACCTAATCAATTAAGAGAACTAAATACCATTTTGATCGGCCCAATTGTTTTGAAAGGCAGCATCCCCACGGGAAACATACATGAGAAATGGATGCACCGCAGACACCTGGCACTGCATCTTGGGGTCTCCTCGAGGCCAGAGCCTTTACACAGGCAGCCAGGATGCCTAATGCGGTCCACAGATGTCCTTCATGTGGCCCACATCAAGTTATGAAAAACTGGCTCTGACATTTAAAAATCTGAAAAATAAATATATAAAACTAGACTGGAAAATTCCAAAACTAAGGGAATTCAGAAGATCTGACAATCCTGGGTCCATAATCCCCTTTAGCAGCAATCACCAGGTCAATGCCTTCTTTATAAACAGGAACCGCGACTTGCTATCTCAGTATGGCCTTTGTTCATTTACACTGGTGGTTCCCAGCGGGGGCGACTTCACCCTTTAAAGGACATGTGGCAGTATCTGGAGACAGTTTTGATGGTCACGCAGGGCTGGGGGGTGGGTGCTACTGACATCTAGTGGGTAGAAACCAGGGATGCTACTAAACATCCCACAGTGCACAACAGACCCCCTCAACCAAGAATGACTCGTCCTGAAATGTCAGTGGTGACACAGTTCAGATACCCTGGTGCATACCTACTCCCTGGCCGCTCTACAAATGTGAATTTGCAATTCCAGCAGTTTCTCTGAAGCTAAGCAAGAATAACATAAATAGTTCCGAAAATTCTATAGTCTTTACTCCCCTATGCTTCTCTGAGGAGGTCGGACAAGAAGACTCAGTGATTCAAGTGTGACAGCAACATCTAATATTTGAATATTTATTATGTGCCAGACACTACGCTAAGTGAATTTACATATACAAACCCATTTAGGCCCATAACAACGGAATTAAAATTACAATATTACAGATGACAAAAACCCCTCTCAAACAACCTTTGAACAGGAAGCTCTTTTATTGGCGCAAGTACTTAGATGCTGGAGAAACACAACGTGGATTTGAATCCCAGCTCTGCTACTTGCTAGCTCTGTGACACTGAGTAAGTTATTAAACCTCTTTGGGCCTCTGTCTTCTCACCTGAAAATGGAATAATAGTAACACCCAGCTCATCAGACCATTATGAAGAAAAAAGAGTTATCACAGTAAAAGTACTCAGACCAGTGTTTGGTCCATTATAAGTGCTTGGCAAAGGTTCGTTATCGTTGTTGTTTTTCTGCTGTTTCTGGTTCTTCTTTCTCTGTTTCTTCTTCTTGCTTGACTAAATAAATGCTCAGGTGGTAAACAGGAGCGCCGGCTCCAAGAGTTCAAAACATTTCATCAAACCTCTTGCTCACATCCTCTCTCCCTCTTGTTCTCAGCTTTTATTCCCTCCGCTTCCATTCTTAGTCACTCCCTTTCCCGAGCATTGACAATACGGCCATGAACACTCCCTGTCCATATGCTAGGAGCTTAGCTAAAGCAGTAAGTTCCAGAAAAAGTCCGGAGCTGGTTCTCCTTGGTCCTGTTGTTCATTCTTAAACAGACCAGTGTCACCAGGAGTGGAAGAAGCACCTGAGTTGAACGTCCACCCCTGGACCTGGGAAAGGAGTCAGCTCCTTCACACCACACTCACTGGGAGGCGGAAGGCTGACTCTTCAGCAGAAAATGCAGACGTTGTTTCCAAAAGAAGATCTCGGCAGGCAAAATGGACAATGCTGCAATTATTCCCGTTTTACAGAAAACTGTCTCAGTAAGATTACATAATTTTCACAAGGATACAAAGCAAGTAAGGATGGTAAGAAGGTTTCAAATTCTGGCTTTTTAACATTCAGGAACAACACAGTATTAGGAAAACCTATAATAATAGATCGAAAGAAAAATGATGGTGTCATCGTAGATGTTTGAGAGCTTTTAATAGGAGTCAATATCATCTCTTGATAGATAGTCCATTCCAGCATCAAACTGAAAAAGGCAATGGGAGAGATTTTTAAGAAGATGAGTTTAAATTGCTGGTAAGGGACTTAGGAGAAGGCTTTTTTAAAAAAATGGATATTGGCATGATTTTCATTTTTTATAAGTAAATCTATATATTTAACATGATTTCCATAGAAATACTAATGCTTTTTTGAACTAAAAGATCTAATTCTAAAATATAATTTAAAATATACAAATAAGAAGAATTGGGAGAATTCTGCAACATATCCTAATATATAGTAATTAAAACCTGATGGTTCTCGTGCGGTATAAACAGACCAATGTTGAATAGAGTTCAGAAATAGGCACAAATAAATATGGGAATTTATTATATGACAAGAGTCTTATTTAAAATCTGTTTGGAAAAAATTGATCATTCAATATATGATGTTAAAGCATCTGAATAGCTATCTGGAAAAAAAGGAAAAGAAACCCTGCCTCACACTACGCAAACTTATTATGCCAGATGTTCAAGCATTTAAATGTAACCTATTAAAATGAACCTATTATTTCCTAGAAAATGTGGAATAATTGTTTTCATAGTCACTGAATGGAAAGGCTTTTCTAAAGAAATGATGCAAAATCCAAAAGCCATAAAAGAAAATTTTAATAAATTTGACTATATAAATATTATAATGCGTTGAATTGACTCGCTCAAGTCCTAACCCCTGGTATCTATGAATGTGACCTTATAGAGAAAGAACGTCTTGGCAGATAGAATCAAGTTAAGATGAAGTTATACTGGATCAAGATGAGCCGTAACTCCATGACTAGTGTCCTCAGAAGGGGAGAGATATTTGGACACACGGACAGTCAGAGAAGAGGGCCATGTGAAGACAGAAGCAGAGCCTGGAGTTATGCTGCCCCAACCAAGGAACCCCAAGGATTGCTGGTAACCACCAGAAGCGGGATGAGCCAAGGAAGGATTTTTCTCTAGAACCTTTGGAGGAAGCGTGGCCCTGCCAAAGACTTGATTTTAAACTTCTACCTCCGCTCCTCCAAAGTGTAAAAGAAAAAATTTTGTTTTTTAAGCTACCCAATTTGTGATCATTTCAGTAGCCCTAGAAAACTAATACAAATATTTAAAAAGAATTTGTATGGGGGAAAAAAACACCCAAAACAAAACGAAAATGCAAATGGAGAAAATATTTGCAACTCATGTGACAAAGGATTAATTTCCTTCACAAGTAAAAATCTTCTGTAAATTAGTATTTTTTTCAAAAAGCCAACTACTTGATATAAAATGGGCACATGAAGTTCTGTAATAAAGTTCTTACAGCTTCGTTGGGAGAAATTAAAGAAATAGTTTATGTGTAACTCAAATACGGTGACTATCTAATGGGTAGCCTCAGATTTCCCTTTTCATCCACTTTGAGACTATAGTCATTACCTTATATTCTTCCTTATTGCTTTAGTGACTAAGGAGATGTTATTGAACATTTTTTAGGGTATCGTATACCATGCAGCAAAACATCGTTTTAAAAATTGCTTTTCCAATACATGTCTATTGTTTCCTCAAAGTTCCACTCTGGGCACCAATGTCTTCTAGTTCTCTCTGTTTTTCCTTCAGTCCTATGATTCCCAACCCTGCCTCTCAAATATTTCCGAATCCCCTAGAAACTTAGCTCTCAGCTTGTATAACAGCCAGCAAAACTAAAGCCTAGCAGTTAGCTGATCCAGCCTTAGAAAGTGTTCAGGTGCCAACCATTGAAAATCCCATGGAATTCATCAACCTGGTCACTTTGTCTTTTCTTGCAGTAGGGAAAGAGGGAAGGACTCTGCTGCTAGGAAAATGAGATCTGCCCCAGATGGCCACAAATCAGGGCTGGTTTCATAGATGTGCAACCTGAGCAACCTTACAGGACCCTCACTCAGAAACGCCCTGCAATTCATTTAATGCTTTGCTGTTACTGTCTTGAAATTCCCATAATTCTTGAACAAGAAGCTCCACATTTTCATCTGCACCGGTCCCCACAAAGTATATAGCCAGGCCTGACAAAGAAGCTATTCAACTAACGGATATTATTATCATTCCTCAAAGCACAAAGGATTTATCCTCTGAATGGTTCAAGAGACACAGAGCATCTCAGAGCTTGATATTCCAAAATTAAAAAATAAATAAATAAATAGAAAATAAAAAAGCAAATGGGGAAGAGAGAAAAAAACGAGCTTCGTGAACTCCGAAGCCAGGAAAGCTGGCACCGTTGCCTTTAGCAAGATGCTATCTGACATCTTTTGGCTGAACGCGTCCTTTCATGGGGTGATTAAACAGCAAATATCTCTGAGTAGCATAATGTTTATTAGACGTTACTCTGTTAGGGCAGCTTGTGTTTTCCCTGTATTCTGTTTCCATGTTCGAGTGTGTACAATTTGTTGATTTAAATAAAATTTAAAACAAGCCGTGCTGCTTGAAGAGCTGCTGACAGTGCCTCGCGGAAAACTTAGATTTTTTTTTTTTATTAGGAAACAATTCTGTTTCTCTGTCATGTTTTTCTGCATCATGCCTCTCCCCCAGCCCCCGCCCTGTTCTTAGCAATACAGTACAGCAGGCTAAAAACCAACATTTTTACTTTTTGGAATGCTCATTCAGCTCTCTGAAATACTTTTACCCATGAGGCAAGGATTCTATTAGTCCCTCCCTTGTCCCCCAGGTTATTAGAGGGACATGAGGGTCAGCTACATTTGAATAGCAGGTGTCACACACATCATAAGTTTTAGATTTTTTGGAGTGCTGGTCTTTCATTCAATATTTTGATTTTAAGAATTAATCGATGGCAAGGTATGGAGAAGCGAGTCCTCTTTCAGTCACTGGATAGAACGCCAGTGTCTCTTTAAAATAAAATACCTATGCTCTTGACTAAGCATTTGCTTCTTGGCTTATACCCTGGAGAAACCTTCCCATGAGGACACAAGGGGACGTGTGCAAGGATGTACATCACGTTCTTTAGGGAAGTGTAATAACCAGAAGCAACCTACGTGTCTGTCAGCAAGGAGATGGCTCTGAAGCATGAAAGAGCAATATTCGAAGGTTCAAAAGAATAAAAGGGATCTCTATGTGCCTAAGCAAATCCTCGAGACATATTTTTGAAGGAAAAAAAAAAAGCAAGTTGCAGAAACGTCACCCACCATCTGAGGTCTTTGTTAACAACCAAAAGTTTCGGAAAACACGAAACGATATTTTGTGTTTATTCTATAGCTGCAAACGTGTGCACGAACCTTAGGAAACAAGGAAAAGCAGCGAATCGATATGAAGGTTACCACAGCCGTGGAGGGGGCGCCAAAAGGGACCTCAGTTGTATTTGTGAGGTCAGGCTTTGTGTGAAATTTTATGCATTTTTTATTGTTTATTGACAAATGTTTTTGACTGACACAAAAATGTGCTATAGAAGTTTGAGTCAATATTACCTAAGCAGTTCTCTATATTAAATGTTTTACATATCAACTATATGTGATGAGCGCGTGGAGTTTAGATGGAGTATTCCTGTATTTCTTCACATAAAATTTCTGAAGATTTTGGGAAAGTATTCCATAAATTTGGAACTGTTGAAACAAATGCCCAGTGTAGGACAAAACCTGCATTGGGCTATGGAGCATAGCGATCACCAAGCAGGACGGTCCCTAGCCTCGTAGAGCTTCTAGTCCTGTGCATTTCTTGACAAAACTTGGCCCAGAGATCACTCACCAGAGAAACAGAATTTGCAAATATGAGCCACAGAAACCAGCAGTTGTATTAAGTTTCCCAGGAAATTGCCATGTATACCAGGTGTTCTGAAGCCATCCCTAGTGGAATGAATTCTCATCTCAAACGTCCTTTCCCTACTCCCTAATAAATTACCCTATTTTGCTTCTGCACAGATTTGCCATTTTCTTACTAATGTGTTTAGTTGTTGATCTCTCCACGGCTCTGGACTCTTCATATGGGCAGGGTCCATGTCTGTATTGTAGTTGGCATAGCCCCAGCATCCAAAAGCACCACGCCAGGCACCTTGCTACCCAACAAACATCCAAATATCCAACCGGTGTCCAATGAGTATCACTTCCATGCATGGATGAATGAATAAAGCTGGATGGGCTCATCCTCTTTCATCTCCTGGAGGTGGAGATCCCTGTACGGATGTTTTATCCCTCCTGTCATACCAAAAGTCTAATTTTGAGAAGAAAATAATGCAAATAATTAGAATTTCCACTTGTTAAGGGCCCTACTATGTGCCACCCACTTTATAGGATTTTGTTTTCCTAGCATTTTTTTTTCTTTCTTGTTACTGTTGCTACATAACAAACTACCCTAAGATTTAGTGGCACGAAATAACCATTTTCACCTACTCTCAGAGTGTAGGTGGGGAAGTCGGACAGAGCACAGGGAGTGGCCACATTCCATGTCTGGGGGGTTCAGCTGGGAAGGCTTGGGCACTAGGGGTGACTCAATGGTTGGGAGATGAAATTATCTGACGTGTCTTCTCACATGGCTGAGAGTTAATGCTGTCTGTCAGCCTGGATTCAGCTGGATTTCTTGACAGTGACAGTCACATGTGGCTTTCCCACAGGGCTGCTTGGGCTTCCTCTCAGCATGGCAGTCTCGGGGCACTCGGACTTCTTGCTTAAGGTCCAGATGTGAATGCCTTCTGTCACAAGGCAGAAACTGCATCGCCTTTTATGCCTAAGACTCAAAGGGATTACAGAATCACTTCTGCCACATTCTACTGGTTACATGTGAGTCAGGAGCCTACCCAGATTCAAGGGAAAGAAAATTAGACTCTACTTCTAGACTGGGCAGTGGATACGTTCTAGAAATCACAGGATGGAGAATACTGTCACTGCCATCTTTGGAAAACACGATCTACTACACCTTCATAACGATCCTGCAAATAGGTGTGAATAATCCATTTCACAGACAAGGGAGCAGGTGCAGACAATACATGATTTGCTCCGAATGAAACAGCTAGACAGTAAGTGGCTGAACAAGGATTCAAACTCAGGTCTGTTCATCTTCAGAGCTTCCCTTTCCCACACCTCACGCTGTCACATCAGGGGGAGATGACCTTTACTTGTTTCACCTTCCTTCATTGTTTATCAGGGAGACATAGCCAGATCCCAAATGTGGCCTTGTGTAGAGGCTATGTCTTCTTGCAATTTACAAATGGCATTACTGGCGCAATCACCTGCCCCTCTGTAGTTAATAGGCAGGCATTGAAATGAGTCCCTTCAGAAGGTCCAGAGAAATTGCTATTAAGAAACCAGAGTTTGAGCAGAGCTTGCAACTTCAGGATGGCAGCCGATCCACGGTGATCGTTCACTCCAGTGAAAAACGATCCTTCGTCTCTGTGACACAATTATTTGGGTATTTACCACAAAGGCCCTTAAATGGGCCCTTTTCGATCAGAAAATACGAAATAAGCTGGGGGGGGGGGAGGGTAGCTAAATTTAAATGTAACTGCTCGCATTGTTTTGCCCTTAGATGGATGGCAGGTCCGCCTCATTATTCACCAGGCACAGACATGCTACCCAGAGTGATCTGGCAACTTGTGAAGATAAATCACAACCAGGATGGCTGCCATCACTGTCACAGAGAGAGCGTGGCTCTGGGGGCTGACAGAGTGTGGGAGCAAGTGCACACCCCGGCTCCGCTGGCGCAAAGGTAGAGAAAAAAAGGACCCCCAGAAAGGAAAACAGAAGAAAAGCAATAAAAATTCTATGTCTCCCCCCATGTTGGCCCAAGTGCCATGCTTTTGAGAGAACTAATGTTTTCGTGAATCCCCAACAGGTCAGAGAGAAGACAGATGGCAGGTTACCGAAGCAGGAGGGGAGGGAGGTTATGAATTTAACCATCCGACAAGAAGAAAACACTGATTCAGTATGTAGCTGAGGAGCAGAGGGAAGAAAGCATCCAGACACTCTAAGAATCTGAAGGGAGTTGTATTTTCAGGATATTTTTAGATAAAATCTTCTACACATGGCACAAAGCTGAGATCCTCCCAAATTATCTCTGTTTATGCTATTTTTATACCCTGTATTTTGGGGCTGATAAAAGCAACATCTTCTAATAATATAAATTTTAACAAATACAGGAAAATGTATAAAACTCTATAATCTTTTCCTCCCGGAGCAACCAATATAAATATTTTGTTATGTAGCCTTCTGCTTCCTCTTGTGACACGACTACTATTGTAAAAGTGAACTTACATGAAACCGAATATTCTCTGACTTATAAGTTTTTTCCATATATCATCAGTATCTCAATTGTGTCAATAAGTAGACATTTATGTAATCATTTTTAATAAATAAAAAAATTTCTATTTTAACATGATTTCATCAATCCACTATTCACTGGATATTTAGGACGGTGGATTTTTTCTTACTGTACGTAATAGTACAAAAACATCCTTGCACGTAGATCTTTGTATGCTCGTTTCCTTTAAATACATTTCTCAAAGTGGATTTTATCAGAAAAGTGAGCCACGTTACTAAAGGCTTTGATACATATCGTTAAATCTTGGTAACCTGTGCCAAGACTTGTGTAAAGTCAAAGGTGAAAGTTAATGCGACATTCGTTTTTTGGTCCTTTCTTTCCCTTTCCTCCCTGTCTCTTCCTCCCATTCCTTCCGCTGCGTCTTTCTCCCCACAGTGAGCGCATCGGCAGCTCCCCTCGAGGAAGCGGTTTCTCTGGCTCGCGTGGCATACAGATCAGCGCAGAGGTCAGCCAGTCTGGTCCTCCACCTGCTCTCCTTCAGCCCACGAGCTAAGAACAGTGTTTATGTTTTTAAAGGAGTCATAAAAAATAAAAAATAAGAATAACATCGTGCTACATAAAATCATATAAAATTCGAATTCCAGAGGCCATAGATAAAGTTTTATTGAAACACGGCCACTCCCATTTGTTTATATATATCGTCCGTGGCTGCTTTGGCCCTAAGACAGCAGAACTGAGTAGTTGGAAGAGATCTTGTGGCCCACAAAGCAGAAAATAGTTACTATCCGGACCCTCTACAGGAAAAGTTTGCGGGCCCATGGAGTAGCAGAAATAATGTTTTTAACTTTCCGTGGAAGCTGGGCACTGCCCTAGGTGTAAAGTCAAAGGTAAAAGTCGATGCAGGTGAGAGTGGGGCAGTCAGCTGGCCTCCTGGGTTCAAATTCTAGCTCGGCGACTTACCAGCCGTCGTTAAAACTCTCAATGCTGCAACCGCCTCACCTGCAGAATGGAGATTATATACACCATCCACAGCCAGCGTTGTTGGATGAAATAAAATGAGATGTGAAAGTGTTTAGCATAAATACCTAGTACATAGTAAAAGAATGTTGTTGTTGTTGTTGTTGTTTGCTCTTTGCTTCTGGAAATTTAACCTACCATTTTTCCCGATGTCTTCAATCCTGGAGTTTTCATTTCTTCTGTTATTCTTTCTCATCTTTGAGTAAATTTGGGGTCCAGACACAAGTGGTACCAACATCACCAAGATAAGCTTTGTGGTCTGAGAAGACTTCCTCTCCATATTCCTTTTTTTTTTTTCTTTCGTATGTTTCGAGTACCTTTTTGTTTACTTTTTCATATATGAGGCATGTTAGAATAACCTACTTTCAGGTCTCAAAATAATGAAGAAGCCACTGACATGTCATGATGGAAGGTAGCTGGCCTCACTGAAGATGCCAAATGTCCTCAGGAGTTAGGGCTAAATGACCCTCTGGTCTGGAAGGCATGTGACCTAGACCTGGACCAATGCCTGTAGGAGTCAGCTCACAGTACTGGATTCAATGTCACAGCTTTCTCCCCCACCCACCCCCTCACCCCCCATTTACAATGTTCATGTGCTCTTCTGTGTATAACCCTGGCCTGGGCAGTTTATGGGCACGGGAAAAACAGAAGAGACGTTTTCTCCAGGAGTACACACAAATCGCTTTAAATTATCTTTCACAAACTTGACACAGAGCTTGGCTGCATCTACAAAAAGCTCTGAGCGTAAGTTAAGCTCATTCCTTCTTGTTTAAAGGAAAAGCATTAAAATGAACATCCCTTAGGTGGGTACTGAGCAGCAGACCTGTAGTGGGCACAGAGAGGGACAGAGGTAAAAAGGAGCTTTCTCAGCTCTGCTTTTCGCATCCTCGTTTCTTCTCATTCAGTCCGTCCGAGCTCCAACGTCACCTCCTCAGACCCTCCTCCCTGAACGCCCCATGTGAAGAAGACCCCACTATTACTTTCCAAAACAGCCCAGTGTATTTCTTTCATAGAACTGAAAAGAAGAATTACTCCTTTATTCATTCGTTCATTTGTTTATATATATCTCTGCCCCCCAACTAACATTTACGCTCCATGAAAGAAGGAGCTTGTCCGTCTCGTTCATCAACGTCCCCAGCACGTACACAGCATCTGCGTGAATAAATATTCGTCCCGACCCTCAAAACACCCACATTTTTACCCCTCATTAAGGTGAACCTTCCTTCTTCTCGACCTTCATCTCTGCGTCCGTCATACTGAGTTCTCGCCACTCCCCTGACAGACGTGTTTTCTCTCTCTTTCACACAAGCTATGTCTTGCCCTGAAGCACCCCTCAACCTCCCCAGTTCCACTCTTACTTCTTGCCCGACTGTGTCTTGCTCTTCCGGTTTCAGCTCCTGGATTGCTTCTGTCAGGAAGCCTTCCAGGATACTCCCCCACACCCCTCCAGGGAGGGCCATCATTCTGCTCGCCCCATACGGTCATCTTCGCTCGCTTAATTGTCTCTCGTCCCCATTAGAACTGGCAGCAACACCACGGCTGGCACGTAGTAGGTGCTCACTTGATGTGTTTGTAATCAAGGAATGAATAAACATCAAAGAATTTTTTTCTATATTCATAAAAATAACCCACATTTTTTACCACTGACAACAAAATGTAGGTTACTCACTAAGCAGACTATGCACCACTTATCCTGATATATAAAGTCTTTCCATGAGAAAAGACCAATGGAAAAAGGGACACAGACTATTCACAGACGGTTTACAAAGGATAAATGTGTTTTATAAATAAATATATTACAAGATACTTAATACCTGATTCAAGAGAAATGTGTATTAAAATTTTTACTAGGAGACCATTTTTCCTTTTCCAATTTGCAAAAATTAGTTTGATAATACCCTTGGAGAGCAAGAGAGTGGGAACAGGCCTTGTTTATGAATGATGACAGTGTAAATTCTGCAACTTGTATGTAGGACAATTTGGCAATACTTATCAAAATTACAAGTGCACTTACCCCTTGTCCCATCCAGTCCACTTCCAGGCGTTTATTCTACAGACACCCTCCCACGTGCATAGAATGACATGCATTCAAGGTTGTTTACTTCAGAGTTGTCGATAAGAACAAAAGTTTGGAAATCTACATGCCTTTTGATTCAGGGAGCTGAATGAATAAGTGATGCTGTAGCCACGTATTGGAGTTCATTGCCTCTGTTTATTAAAAAGAGACCATGTTGTTCTTTAACTGGTATGGAATGGTATTCAAGTTAAAAGTCTTTAGGTTAAAAATAAAGCGAGGTGAAAAATGATGTGTATAATATATCACCATTTGTATAGAAAAGGTGGGAAAAGGGTGGTGTGTGTGTGTGTGTGTGTGTGTGTGTGTGTGTGTCCATGCACATGCTTAGATGTGTGCGCATTTATTTGTGGAAGCAAAAAATATCCGATTAATAAGAGACTGAGAGAAGGGTTGCAGGACGGTTGAGAGGCAAGGTGGGAGGAAAGCTGTTTCACTCTGAATAACTTTGAATAATTTTGAGTTGAGAACAACTGTGTGACTAAATCATCAATTCCAACATAGTGGGGGAAAAAGGGTCAGGAGGAAAAGAAAGGTAAGGAGGAAGAGAGAAAGAGAAAAGTCAGCCCTGGACCAAGCAGAGTAAACGAAGCTGCTCATGGTAATGAGGCTAAATATTTTCAACTTTACCTGCCCCTTCCTCCCTGGTGGTTCTAGCAGTGTAAGAAAATTAGAGAGGTAAGCCCAGCCTCTCACCTCTTTCTTGAACCTCCTGGTTTGTCTGGTGTTTCTGCAATGAGAGCTGATTCGAGCCTCTAAGCCTCATCTATCTGCTGCCCAAAGAGACAGATCCCACCACCTGCATAGCCATCCAGAAAGACCCTCCTCCCTGGCACGTGGGAAGACGCAGCCCCTGTTCCTGGGGACGGCCCTGTGATGTTGATTGCTGTAGCAGCTACTGTCAGAGCTCACTTCAGCAGAAAGGATTAGACTGTCCTGAATATGTCAATCAGATATCAAAGATAAATGAAGTTTGAAAAAATAAAATGTGCGATTTATTTTTAAAAAATAGTCTCTGGGAAACACCCAGAATGCACTTTGAAAAATCTAAGGGAAATATGTCATGAAAACAAATCCGAGCTCCGCTGTCCAACTTTAATTTTTCACTGATAACACTCAAGTGAGCTGCAGCCGGCCAATAAATAAAGATTCCCCAGCCCTAATGGCCTCCAATTTCCATTTGCTATGATGGAGGGCCCGCTCCCAAAGATGCGCCTGTCCCCTCGTTTCAGCCCCGTCTACCTCCCCTTTCCAGGTGCCCTGGGAGCTGATGAGCTGGCCCAGCCCTCGGTGCCTTCCCCCAAGGACATCCAGCCCTGCAGCTCCCGGAACGGCGTCCGCCAAGCCGTCTGCTAAGCTGCCTTGGCATTGCTTGCTGGTTGGGCTTGGTGATGTTTGGGGTTTTAATTCACTTTACTAAAATTGCCTTTCATTCACTCGGTGACAGGTAGTTATTTGTTTTCAGGGTTCCATTTGACATTTATTGTTAGCGCAAAACACTAATAATAATAATTAGCGCCTTTTTAGAGTTGTCTGGGGTTTTCGTGCTGCTGCATTATTACTATAAAACATCCGATGCTTTGCTGTATATAAGATAGTATGATGGTATTTAAATGTAACAAAGGGGTTTATTATACTCAGGCCAGATTGCAGTATCTCTGAGTCCCCCTCCCCCGTGAGCAAGCCAAGACTTAATATCCTCCAAACTTGTCTGCAATGCTAATACCTATCTTTTTTTTTTTTTTTTTTTTCTGCTTCCCAGAGAAAATACTTCTAAGGTGTCTACCTAAAGTATCAAGACATTCTTTTTTTTTTTTTTTTTTTTAAATAAGAGGAAAACCTCAGCCAGCCATGTGTAGATGTGCGGTTTGGATTTTCTTTAGAAACAAACGATACGATTTATTATTTATCTAGGATTTATTCTCTAGAACGTTGCCATTCAATGAGGTAGCCACTGGCCACATGTGCCTTAAATTTAAAACTACTTGAAATTAAACGAAATATTCAGTTCCTCGGCCGCACCAGCCACTTCCGAGGGCTCAGTAGCCGCGTGCGGGTAGCGGCCGCCACGTTGAACACTGTAGCTGCGGAACTTGTCCATCTCTGCAGAAAGTTCTTTTGGACAGCACTCTTCTCGAGCCCGGCCACTCCAAAAGTGACCCAAGGGCCAACAGCATTGGCTTGACCTGGGAATTCCTTTACAAATATAGTCTAGTAACAAGACCTAGTAACAAGATTCCCAAGTGATTCATTCGCACATGAAAGGTTGAAGAGCCTTGAGAATCTAGAACAGGCATCAGAAAGCTTTTT